>NC_072790.1:108209971-108513002 GCF_028583425.1 Eublepharis macularius
TTGGTTTTCATGGTTTTAAGATGTGACTTTATTATGTATGTTTTAGTTTGTTAGCCACTTTGTTGGTCCTTCATAGGCCAGAATGGCAGGGTATAAATTTTGTTAAATAAATAAATAATACCAAGTCAAGTCACTGGTCCATCAAGCTCAGTATGGTCTACTCTACCTGGCAATGACTCCCTGGCTCCAGCCAGATAAAGGGGTTTGCAAGCACCTGCTAGCAGAGATCTTTTAACTCAAGATGCTTGAAGCTTGGCCCTTCTGCATGTCCTATGTAAGTGAGCCACAGCCACTCTGTTCAGCTGCAAGTGTCGTCATGTGATAGGGGATGATATGCATCCCCTGCCTTGTTCTGCTCAGATTTCCTTGTCAGAAGACTTAAACTCACACTGTTAACCCTCCTCTAGTTATTCAGGTGAGAGAGGTGATTTTGGAAGATGAGAAAACATTCTCCCTCAGATACCATGGGAGCATCCCTAGGAGCAAGGGAGGAAAGTCAGCAGGAACTTTGTGACAACAAATAAGAAGGAAGACTTAATCTGGGATAAGGATTAGCTGTCAGCAAGGAAGCAAAAATGTGGAGACAAATTACTCTCACCCTATCAAACTTTCCAGTTACATTTGATGCCAGCTTGCTTTGTAAACAGTTCTTTCCTCAAACATCAAGACAGGGCTTAGATTCTTCTGCAGTTATCCAGCTATATATTGACTTTTCATGTATTCTTTATCAGCCCATTATTCTGTATGCTGGACATCATTTTAGAAACATTTGCAGGAATGCATTCAATGATAGTGTGGCTGCACTTATCGTTCAGTTGCGTAATACATTGCAGGACGTGTAAAAAATCTAGAAGTATAGCACAGCTGGAACAGTGATTTGTATGTCTTCTCCATTCATTGGGTTCGGTAACTTTTGATGCAAAACATTATTGTATTGGAACTGGATCCTACGACTCTGTTCTGCTAAGGATGGTGACTTCCTTTGGCACAAGCGACCTTCCATCATGCAAAAATAAAGCATAGGTTTAAGTGCTGCAACAATTGTAAAGATACATTTAGTGTACCTGGGCAGACAGCAGTGTATGGTACACAGATATAGTAGCATTCTTTAGAAATAGGACGTGCTTATCCTCTGTTATGCACCAGTTGCAATTTCATTCTAACAATAATTATCCAATATGAACAGAAGGATTTGAGTCCAGTGGTACCTTAGAAACCAACAAGATTTTCAGTCACTTGATGGTCTCTAAGGTGCCACTAGACTCAAATCCTACTGTTCTACTGCAGACCAACACGAGTACCCACCTAAAACTACCCAATATGAAGCCCACCACGAGAATGATGTTCTTGTTCTGCTTCAATTATAATAAGGATAGCACATAGATGATTATCTGACCCCTTCTTCAGAACATCTAGACAGCTTAGAGCAACAGCCCTGCAGAATATCAAGCTGTGTGATGGCCAATCACATCATCGTTGCTCCTTTTCTCTACTGTGTGCCTCAATATCAGGCCACAAGGAAGCGTGAGCAGTGATCTGATACGCTAGCTGAAAATAGAGTTGCTTATGTATTAATTTCCATCCTGCCCCTTTGCCAGGGACAGCTGGACAGCATGCCCTCACACTACCATTTTAGGGACACAAGAACCCTGTGAGATAGAACAGGCTGAGAATGAGAGAGAACTGACTGAAGGTCACCTAGTGAGCTTCATGACTGAGCATTCCCTCCCCCCTCTAATTCCAGGGGTTTTCTGTAAATGTTAGCAGAGTTGTAGAGTGGAACTGTGTGCCTTTTTTAGAAGACTCTTAAAAAAGGATGTCAACCCATCCCTTTGAGATGAATAATATCGATCTTCACTGAATGTGTGCAAACCTGTAGTTTTTATGACTGTAAGTTGTATTTTACTGGGAAAAAGTGGTGGAAATGCCCTATTAATTAGTTTTCTTGGGATTCAGGCTTACAACACTGATAATGACAGCAAGTATCAATGTTCATTTTGACACATCTGACTTCCCTTTCATCCAAGATGATGCAAGGTGCTGTTTCTGCTTATTTTGCTCAGGCCTGACTGAGGAATGAGGAATGATGAAGAATGATATGTGGCCAGTCTGACTAAATTATATTCAAAAGGTTGCAGAATATGTTGTCAGGTGGGGCAGTAGTTAGGTCTCTGTGCCAGTGAAGTTGCTTCAAGAGTGGAGGTAGGATTCAAAGAATGCTACAAACGTGCCACTTTAAGATTCTCCATGCCTCATGAACAGGCCAGGCTGTAGCAGACTCTGGTATATAAATGCAGTTCATATTATGCTTATTATTAATATAGGAGTTGCAGATTTGGGGATGATAGATTTACAGTGCTGTCCTACACACTGTTATAAGTCCATTGAATTCCATATCCTTGGAAGGGTGTACCTCTATTTAGGATGGCAATATAACTGTAGCAACACATGTCAGGAGCTTGCTAGGATAAAACAATTATAAGGAAATTCAGCATGGTGCAATAGGGAGACTTGCATTTGAACTTAGATGTGGGTTCAAAACTGTACTTAGACATGAAGGTCTTTGAGTCACCTTGGGCCAGTCACTAGTACTACTACTTAGACTAGTCTATCTCCCAGGAATGTATGGTTCGGGAGAAACTCATGAATGTTACCCTGAGCTCATTGTGATGTATAGCTCTGCTAAACTTCCAATAGCAACATATATGACTGCAAATTAATGGATATCTTTCCACTTTTATTTGCTTTTGAATGAGAGAGGAAATAACAGTTGTCAGTATCATGAGGAGGAGGAGGCGGAGGAGGAGAACATTCGATTTATATACCGCTCTTCAGGACAATTTAGCACTAGGGGTGTGCACACTGAAAATACTCGGATTTCCTGCTTCAGGTTTACACGAAGCAGGAAAAACTTTCGGAAATACGTAAATCCGAAGTGGCAAGCCGCTTCAGATTCGGGTATTTTAATCACTTCAGAATGCTCTGTAAAGATTTGGAGCATTCCAAAGTGATTCAGGGGTCTGGGTTTTCTCCCAGCAACCCCACCCACCCCCCACTCCCAAACCCCCCACTTAGCCCCCCCTCACTATCAGCTGGCAGGCAACGGGGGGGATTCCCCCCTGCCACTTGCCAGCTGATAGTTTAACAGGCCCTGTCCTGCCACTTGCAAGCAGCAGGACCCTTTAAAAACTGCACAACACCCAGCCCCCCCAGCCTCCCCCACTTACCTTTGATCTGCTGAGGTGCAGGCTTATGCCTGCATCTCTACCACCTCTTTCACCTGCCACTGATGGGGCCAAGGAGTTCCTTGGCCCCAACTCCGGCGAGCGAACAGAGCGCTGGGCAGTGATGTACAGGCTTATGCCTGCAGCTCCGCTGCCTCCTTCGCCTGCTGGAGTCGGGGACAAGGAGTTCCTCAGCCCCAACTCTGGCAGGCAAACGGAGCACCTGGTGGGGAGATGCAAGCTTATGCCTGCATCCCCGCTGCCTCCTCCGCCCGCCGGTGTCAGGGCCGAGGAGTTCCTTGGCCTCGACTCTGATGGGTGAATGGAGTGCTCAGTGGAGAGGTGCAGGCTTATACCTCACTTCTTCCTTCACCCGCTGGTGTCGGGACTGAGGATTTCCTTGGCCCCAACTCCGGCGGGCGAACAGAGCGACCGGTGGGATGATGCAGGCGCCCGGGAGGGACGTACAGGCTTATGCCTGCATCCCCGCTGCCTCCTTCGCCTGCTGCTGATGGGGCTGAGGAGTTCCCCGGCCCTGACAGTGGCACCAGCACTCAGCCGCTTGTTGAGGAAGCCCCTGACGAGCAGCTGATTCAGGGGTTTAAATGCCCCTTTCCCTGCTGCTCATAGCGGCAGGGAAACAGCATTTAAACTACTTGACCCAAAGTTTCCTGAAGCATTACAAATGCTTCGGGAAGCTTTTTGGATCAGGTCTGATTCGGGTATTTTACCAGAATTGGATTCGCAAAGCGTACACCCCTACTTAGCACCCAGTCAGAGTGGTTTTTCAAAGTGTGTTATTATCATCCTCACATCAATCACCCTGTGAGATGGGTGGGGCTGAGAGAGCTCTGGAAGAGCTGTGACTAACCTTTAAGTGGCTTTAAGTGGAGGAGTGGGGAATCAAATCTTCTTCAAACCCGGTTCTTCAAATAGAGTCCTACTGCTCTTAATCACAACACCAAACATGTCACCATGCACAGAATGCAAAGTTTTCCTGCATTCCCTGTTCTGTCCCTGCAACCCCCTCCTACCCCTGGAAAGAGCATTCTGAGCACTTTCGGATCCATGTGGAGGGCTGGCGTGCGGAAGCTCAAGGGGGGTGTCATGACCCAGCCTCATACAGAGCTCTTGCCGGCCGCCAGCGAGTCCTCATCGGAGGAGGAGGATTGCATTGGGCAGTCAAATCCCACCCCAGGCAGCGAAGTAACCGAGGAGCCAGCCATGCAATGCCAGTGGTGCCGCCCACGCCTCCTGGGGAAAACACTGGGACCGAGGAAATGAGCAACGCTCAAACAACCCTGGCCGCCACACGGGGGGGGGGGAGCCGTCAGAGCCAGCCGCCTGGAGAAAGGGGCGGGCACGAAAGGCGGTCTGGCAACGGCGCCACAGTGCCGAACTCCAGGTGCAGCAGCGGCTGGAGCTGATTCACGATGATGAGGCAGGGCAATTAACGGACAAAGAAACACCTGGGCCGTCCGCTCCTTAGGGTGGAGTATAAGAGCAGACGCTGAACTCAGAGCAGCGTGGAAACAACTTCAGTTGTCTTCCACTCTGCCTCCGGAGCCTCGAGCCTAGAAACCTTCTCGCCCCCTTGGAACCTTGTTCCCCCCCCCCTTGGAATGCCTTTGCTGGACTTTTGACCTCAGATTGCATTAGACCACGAACCTGCCTACCCCTAACTTGGATTGCCTGTGCTGGATTTGACCTGGACTGTTGACTTTGGACTTTGCCTGAACGGACATTCTTTGGCTGGCACTGGCCTAGGTGAGCCGCCCATGCTTTGGGCGCCGTGCGGGAGCACGACATGGATGAAATTGCTCCTTTTTTTTTTTTTTGCAAGTGTAGCACCTCTGAGGTAATGAGTTGATTTCATCCCATTGTCCCTGCTCATTCCTGCTCACCAATCTATATGGCTGCTCCTCCACATGAACACTGCGATCCCAGGAATAATCTTTCCATTGGTCAGAATGGGCTGTAGGTATGAACACAGGAAAACTTCCATCCTCTAATGGTTAAATACATGCCAGTGATTGTAACACTTATCTAGAGATAGACATTTTGTATTTCTGTAGATAACTGGATTTATGTTGTTTATCTCCAAGATGGGGTTGATATAAGGACCATAAACTTAATTTCACAAGCACTGGAATGACTTAGCAAATTGGGTGTCAAGAATAGAATGATTTATTACCTATCGATTCACTGGGGGCTAAAATGCTAAATGTGGTGGTTCACATATGGCATGCTGAGTACACAGTTATGCAGGTGTGGTGTTTGCAAAAGTGTTCACTTCTGAGAGTCCTGAAAGGAAAGCATAATGTGGGCATGAGACTGAATCTAAAACTGCCACTTCATTTGCTGACACACTCATTTGAACATGCCAGGATATGCTGAATAGCAAGTATCCTGAAGTCATGGCCCCAAAGGAAAAGAAAGAAAACATTAATGGGTAATATATTTCTCACTCAAATCAATGAAGAAATTTTTTGGGGGGTGGGGCAGGTTAGATCTATCCCTGAAAACAGTCTGTTAGCACTAACATCTAACCAGCAGCTTTAATATTTTATTTTTAAAAATGTATTTATATTTATACTCCGCCTTCCTACTGACACTCAAGGTGGATTACATGGTGCAAGTCCATGCAATCAACAGCTTGGACAATCAATAAACAATAAAATAAGGTATGCATGGCAGAAATTTGGAAAAGAAGTATACAATTCAAATACATGTAAATTGCTGGAACAAAGCATAAGAATTTGATTAGACCTATTAAACAACTTTGAAACTACCCAGTAAGATCATATCTACATCCACAGAGAGTACCCAGTAGTATACGCTGCAGTCCTTGTCTTTCCATGCCATTCTTTATAGCACAGCCCTATTGCTTAAGTGAAAAAGCTCTCCTGAATAATTCAGTCCTCACATAGCTTGCAGAAAACTAGAAGAGTTTTCCTAACCTTTTCAGGCAGACCATTCTATAAAGTAGGGGTGACTACAGAGAATGTGCATGTGCAGGCTGCTGTCAATTTTACCTAACTGCAGAGTGGTGTCTGCAGAAGGCCCCCTATTCAGATGAGTTCAGATGGCGGAGCATATGGGGAGAAATAGACCTGCAGATATGAAGGGGCAAGGCCTGAAAAGCTTTGTATGTGAAAATCAGAACCTTGCATTGAACTCAGTAACTGATAGGTAACCAGTGGAGTGACTGCAGAATAAGAGTGATATTCATGTTTTACCTAGTTCTTGATAATATTGAGCAGCAGCATTCTGCAGAAGATGGAATCTCCATGTTGACTTTGAAGGGAGATGATGTAGAATGCATTACAGTAGTCCAGTCTCAATATTACCATGGCATGAATCCAGTGGCCAGATTGGCTGTGTTAAGATAGGGGGCAATCTTCCAGGCTAGTCTGGGTTGTGAAAAGCCTTTTTTTGCAGTTCCATCCACTTGATTCTCTAAGCAGCACTGATGGATCCAGTGTAATCTCTAGGCTCTTAACTGAGTCTACCAGGGTCAGCTGAACCCCATCAAAAATGGGCACCGCAGTGACTTTCAAGATCTGTGCTTTCCTGACCAGTATCACTTCCATTTTGTCTGGGTTCAGTTTGCTTTCAGTCATTTCATCCCAGCTATCAGGCAACGATGTTACCCAAATAGGCATCTCCTAATGATTGGGGGAATTAGCTTAAAGGACACGTGAGAGGGAAACTGGGATTTTCCACCTATGTTTACAGGGATTTTTCCCTTAGAGAACTCTCGAAATAAAACCAGCGAGATGTTCAACCGGAAAGGTTTGTTTTTATTAAAAGAGAAACAAAAGAGAAAACATACAGAAATCATACACAGCACACATACGAGGCTAACTAAATAGTAAAGAGTCCAGTAACACCTTTAAGACTAACCAACTTTATTGTAGCATAAGCTTTCAAGAACTACAGATCTCTTTGTCAGATGTCTGCAACTACAGACTAACATGGCTAACTCCTCTGAGGCTAACTAAGAGACAATCAGGAAGGGGAGAAAGCAATTTTGGGGAAGGTGATAGTTACCAGTCTTGAAGATGGAGGTCTGCAAAGGCAGCTGGAAAACTTGCAGCCTTTCACAGAGAGAAGAGGAAGAGGCCAAACAGATATGTGTGTGTATGTACAGATACAAGAACACACACACACACACACACACACACTGGTGGCTAGGGAGTCCAGATATAGGGAAGAATGCTCCCTGAGACAAGCTGATGTTCCCACCCACCCCCAAACAATAACTTACTGGGTTTTCCTGAGGTTGATAATAAGGTGGAGAGGCTTGATAACCCTTTGAGTACTGGATGGGGAAAGTACCAAGTTTTGGACTACTTGTCCTAAGTTATGCATCTCTTCGGAGAGTTTAGTCAGCCAGCCACTCTGATATTCCTTCTAAAATATTTTACAGGCTCCTATCTGGTATCCATTTTGTTAGGCCAGGTAGTGTCTTGTAGTTATGCTGTATGAGGAAGGGTGTTTAAGATTTCATATCTATAAACTTCCCCTCAGTGGGAGGAGGGGTCTGACTGCTAACAGCGACTCAGCACTTTTAATGCATCACCAAGGGATTTAGATAGAGAGCTATAGAGCTGTGTGTCATCTGCATATTGACAGCCTCTCATTCCATAGTGACAAATGATTTCTCCTAAAGGCTTTACATAGAGATTGGCTAATATTGGGGAATAAGACTGCACATTGTGGAACCCTGCAAAATAATTCCCACATGGAAGAAAGCTGGTTACCAACAGCAACCCTTTGAGTCTGTTACATGAGAAATGATTTAAACCTGTCCTAGGCATACCCTCTGATACCTACTTCTGCCTCCAAATACCTCAACAGGATAGTATGATCCACTGTATCAAAGGCTGCAGATAGATCCAGAAGGAGCAACAAGGTACCATTGCCTTTGTCTATATTCAGATGAGGGTCATCAACTAAAGCTACAAGAGCCATCTCCATACCATAGCCTGGTTTGAACCCAGACAGAAAAGGGTCCAGAGCATCAGTCACTTAGCCCGGAAATGGGAGATTAGAGACCGGGAAATAATTGGCTACATCATTTTTGTTTAGAGATTTTTTTTAAAAAGTAGTGAATGGATGACTACCTCTTTCAGTGGCTGAGGGAAGGTGCCCGGAGGGCTCATTTATGTGGTCCTTACATAATTTTAGCAGCCAAGAGACTAAAGCACAATAGCGGCCTTCACAAATGCCAGGATCCTATCAATATCTATCATTGTAACTGGGTTAAAATGGTTTATATGCAGACCAAATGATGTATTGAGCATTTCTTCTGAATCACCTATATTACAGCTGGTATCCAGATCACAGCATATTTGCAAGCTTGTCACATTGAACTGTCTGTTCTCGGACCAGTAAAGGTTCAGATTTAGGAGTCATAAGGCAAATAATTTGGATGGTGAATATGATGGAAAATGTTCTAATACATGGTAAGCAGTGCAATTTGCCTTGGTAAATGCTTTGTTGAGGGAAAGCTTGGTTTTTCAAATGATGTAAATGTGGCCTTTTATACTCGCTGTCTTGAACCAATGCAAAACATCTGATTGAACCTTTCCACACTAGGGAGTAATGGAGCCATTTCAACCCTTGAAAAGGCATGGGGGAAGAACAAGAGTGCTTTGTTCCATTGCACTGTCAGCTTGCGGCAATTTTTAGTCACTCATTTTGAGCTTTAATAGTGGCGGTATCCCTGTGTTAGACACTAGGACACTGCCACTTCTAGTTTGGCCCTGAGTTGCAGGTTTAAAAAAAAAATCAGCATTTTTTCCAGCTCTGCATTGGATTTCTGCTTGTTTCCAAATTTCTGTTATTTTTATTGTATTGTTTGTTGAATGTTACGCTGTGTAATCAGTCTTGAGTTTCAGTAAGAAAGGTAGATAATAAGTAATGTAAATAAATAAATAAATAAATGTAATGAACACCAGCGATCTGTGAGCAGACGCATCAATGCTTATGGGTTTTCCCCACATTTGCCTCTCCTTAGTCCTTTCTGACCCCAGAAAAGTTTGTTCTTGGGGCTGCAGGACTCACATGGACTAATAGCTGTAGCTACAGTGGGGAGGGGACGAAAACCAGCTTCCTCTTCCTTTTGCTTCAGTGGAACTCCATGGCTGGAAGAGAAAATAACAATTTCACCCCTCCCTCCCAACACTGCAGTCTCTCCTTTTCTGAGGCTGGACTACCTGACTATTAACAACTTCTAGTGATGAACTGCTGGATCAAATCCAGTGTATTTCTGCATGGAGAGGAATCCAGGGATTTGGAGAAAAGGATCTCTAATTTGCAATCCTTTTTCCATCATAAAACCAACATCCTTCACCACATATTTCAGTTAGTATTTCCCACAGTTTCCTTTTATGCTTGATTTTGAACACAACACTTCATTTTAAAAACATATATACACATTAAAATTTCACTGTTTAATTTTGGAGTCGTTATAGCCCTCACTGCATATAATATGTGCAAGTAAGTAGGATTTTGAGATGTTTTATTGATTGATATCAGGTACAAAATGCAAGGTGATTTAAGGGTTGTCATGGTAATGCCTCTTAAACAGGTGAAAAAGTATATTTGTACTAGAAATGTACCCAAATCTGTACATAGAATAATAATCAGCAAAAAACCCCTCCATATCTTCCTCAGAGCAGCGAGTAAACCAACTTTAATTTCTTTTTCAATAATGCAATAAACTTTTGGACCAACATTTTAAAATTTTCCTTTTAAAAATGTATTCCCTTTAATTGATTTTAATTGTTATAGTTATGTTAAAAATCAAATTTTTATTTTAAACACCATGAAGGTACACTGAAGATTCTCACTTTGTGGCAAGATTTCTTTACAAAAAGGGAATATGCAAATACACGCATAGGTATTGTGTTCTTGATCTTATACATAAAAGTGTGTGACTGTGTGTGTAATTCATGAATGCCATGAATTAGTACACAAAGTGCAGTTAGCTCCCCATTGTTTCATCTGGTTGAACAGACAGGGCAAGTTTATTTAGCTGTTTCTGCTCAACCACATGAAACATATCAGTCTTTTTGAAACAGCAAGGGACTAACAACGCTTTATGTGTAGCTGTACAGTGTGTGTAGCAGTGCCTGTTATTAAAAGGGAAAGTTGCTTTGGGAGGGGGAACTTAGAGCAGTGAAATAGCACTGGGAGGCTCACAATACTTTCCTTGGCCACCACTTCTCCTTCCAAATCGGAACCCCATGGGATGGGGGAAGCAGCTGGGAAGGCAATGTGTAGAAAGTCCCTGAAGATTTAACTTCAGTGTACAAGACTAAGCTTCGCCACATTAATGAGCACACAAACCACATCCAGCATGTGTACATTTCAGATGTGTCACTTGAATGGGAATCAGCAAATTAAGACAGAAGACATATTAGTTGTTTGCCAAGAGAAAAATAAGCAAAGCACAGAGAGAAAAGATGAAAAATTAAAGAATGGCTTTAGCCTGAGCTTGACATATCTGTGTGATTTGCTATCATCTGTTACAACTAGGAAAGACCATCACCTGGCCCAGATATTATGTTTACTAATGCTCTAGCAAGGGGAAAATATACTTGAGGTATTCCTAGGACCTTTTTACAACCACTATGTGTTACCTCCATAATTCTCTGTGACACTTTCAAAGGGTAGTTATGCACTAACAAAGTCAAAATGGTAGCAAGAAGTTAGACCAAAGTTAATTATGTCAGCTAAAGGTACTAAAGAGAGGCTTAAGCTGGTTCGCATGTGTATTTTTGGAACCTGACAAGGTAGTCTGGTACATGCTTATGATACATAGTGAAGATGAGTTCTTCAGATTAAAGATATAGCATTATTCTTATTCCACCCCTCCCCCTGTTGTGACAGCTAGGCAAGGGGCTGCTGTCAGCATTAGGGTGTCACAGACATCCAAGATAAATTAGCTAAATGCAAGATGCCTTCATCGAAGTACCATTTTGGACGCTACAATAGCAGGAAGCAGAATCTTTCTTTCTGCAAAATGTTGATGGAAACTGTTTGAGCAGCAAAGATTCTGCATAATATATTTTAAAGAGTGAACATCTTCCATGTCTCAAGTTAAAATATTAATGCCAAGGCAATCATTCAGCTTTTGACAATATAGCTGATGCTTTCTAATTTTCTAAGTGAGCAGAAAAGAATAGGAATGTAAGGAAATCATGGAAAGTGAACTGAAGTAGACGCCAAAGGAATGTAGACTGAGGCATAAACCTCTCGGGGTCCTAAGAACAGCAAGGCTGTGTACTCTTGAAAGGAAGAAAATGAACACAAAAGAGAAGGCTGAGATCATGGGAGCCAAGGGAACATAAGGTGTGTGGTTTGCATATTAGACCTAGATAGGATTGCTATTCTACAAAGTGTTTAGAATAGCAGTGTCATTTCTGGCTTCTGCTCTGACCTGATAACCCAAAAGAGCCAAGTACCAGGAGACCCTTGGCATGTGCCAAGGGTAGGAGCTGAATGCCACATACTGATTAAACTATCTGGTTGGCTCTTTGACATACACTTCTAATTCTTCTTTAATTCAGTACAATTTTTAAAGTCCCATAGGTACAAAGTAATCTCCCTCTCTTCTTAAAAGTTGGTTTTCTTAGTTCTTTCTTAGTTCTTTCATTTTAACTACACATGAAAAATAAATGAAGCCAGCCTCTCAACTGAATCTGAAGCGGCAAAAACTGCTCAGGACTGTGCTAATTTATGATGACTTGGCATTTGAAATGGGTGATAAGGCAATGCCTGAATAATGTTTTTGTGACTTCCTATTATGAGTCAGATGTTACAAGCAGATAACTCTGGAACTGTCTCTCTCTATGTCATGTTCTCTTCACTTCAGAAGGCAGGCAAAACATTTCCTGAAGAGCATTTGCAATGTTGGATCACTGAAAGTTGCCGGGTTTTACTGTGTTACTTGGCTAACTCTGGCTTGACTTTTCATGTTTCTTGATGAAATTTGTATTGTTTCATTGCAAACTGTTTTGAGAATGGCATTCAGGTGTGAGAAATGGAACTTGAGATGACCTAAATGGGATTATCCCACCCACCCCCGCCTACAAGATTGACTATCCACGTTTTTTCAGTGAGCTTTAAGCCTGAAACTGAAACCAAGGTCTTCATGCTCAGAGCCCAGCCGGATCATCCTTGCTCTCAGATTCCATATTTGTTCATGTGCTACTGATAATTGCATTATTAGCTGGGAAAATTTCTACAGATACAATGGATACTTGTTTGTAGCCATGATTCATCCAGTTCTTTTGAATAGGTCATAATTTAATAGAAGAATGATAAGAGGTGGTGCTTCTGATGAAATGTTACTTTTGATACACACATTAAAGGGCATAAGAGTTCTGTCTTGCACTGAATATTGTAGCCATATCTAACATTTAGTAGTGGTTTTTAAATTTAACCTCAAATTTCATCAGATTTGATTGGAGAATCAAGCTTTGCTCCAATATACAGATACTTTATTCTTCCTTGTTTTTTTAAAAAAGAATCAGCTGCAAATGGATGGGTTTCTTCTGTCGGCTGATGGTCAATCATACTTTTTGCACTCCTCTCGCTCTCTCTCTCTCTCCCGTCTCAAAATATTGGTATGGCACCCCAGAACAACCCATCTCATGCACAGTTATGACTCAGTTGTGGGATGTAGCCCACAAGTTCAAATCCAATGGTCCAAAGAAGCAACTAGGATGGTTCCAGATACAGTTCTCTTTGGGTACAGTTATGTTTCTGTAGAAATCGTTTATTTTAATGATACAGTACTGCAACAGCTCTGCATTTCTATGTGAGAATCTAAGAACAGACAATGATGGAGAATATATTATTTGACTGCCTGGTCTGATGTGCTCTAGCATGATGAAGCTTATGCTAAAACCACCAGCACATTTCCAACAAACACCTCTATGGATGAGTGGAATAGTGGCAACATAAAAGCTATTTTTATTTAGATTATCTGTATTACTTTATTTAGATTGTCTTTAGCAATTTAGATTAAGAGTAAAAAAAACCTCATGCCACTACATTCTTTGAATCTCTTTTAAAGACAGACATAAAAATGAAGAAAGACAAAGGAAAGACAAACTTATCTCATCTCTGTGGTCTATTTTGTTTTCTTTTAAAGCATCATTCTTAAAATGAGGATGGGGAAGAGAACTTCAAAACCCACATCTCCTTTCGAGGTTATACAATACTTTCAGGGAAGCATAAAGAGCTGACAAAACAAAATTGTATAGATACCACAAGAACTGTTCTCATTTTTGCTTCCCAAATCTTCACCTAACCTCTTTACATTCTCTAGTTACTAAGTAACTGAGAGTCCAGTAGCACCTTTAAGACTAACCAACTTTACTGTAGCATAAGCTTTCGAGAATCACAGTTCTCTTCGTCAGATGCAACAATAAATAACTAAACCAACTCCATATCAGAGTCGATATAACTTAAACCAATAATTCAAAACTTACTGTTCCATACATTTAAGCAAACTGTCTTACAGTTAAATTAATTAGAATTACGAGGTCATATATGCCTGCTTGCCTGGACATATCTATGTTAGCATTTTTTCACACACTGGAAACTCACAGAAGAGGGGAAAATCAACCCTTTCCATTTACAAAAAGGCTAATCAGTCTAGTAGCCTGAAGCCAATCCTTTATTTGCCACAGAAGAGTGACCAATTATATGTTACAAATCACAGCTTACCAAATGGAGAACATCTCCAATATTGTATTCATTCCATTGGTTGTTTATCTGCTTTGGGTCTAATTCAAAATGCTTATCTTGACCTTCAGTGAGTTATATTCAGGACAGCCTTCTCTCCTATGTACCTGCCTGGCCTTTTAGATTAGATTTTTCACTTGTCTCTTCATCACCAGAAGTTGATGAGAGGATCCCATGTTAAGAATTTTTCAGTGGTAGCACCAAAATTATGGAAAAACCTCCAAGGGGAAATATGTCATTTTTACTACTTGCTTCCAATGAACAATGAAAATGTGGCTTTTATAAAGGAGGCTTTTGTCTAATTCTTCTGTTCTAGTGCTGGAGGTCTGACAGCATAGCTGTCAGTGATGAATCAGTTTAATTCTGTTATAATTATTTGTTAACATTTCTTTACTTCTATGCTGTTGTTATAAAATTGTGGTTAGCCGCTTTAGTAAACACAGATCAAAAATGGGAAGTATAAATATTTTAAATAAATAAATACAAGCCTACACAAGAGGTTAGAATTATAATTCTGTACTCTTGGTTTTTATTTTACCATTTTTACACTCCCAGCAGTTTATGCTGAAAGAATGTAGGTTGATGTGTAGCTTTTTTTTCTCAGCAGATATCCTTCAAAATTCACACTGTGCATCCCCATCTTCAACTCATAGCAGAAATGTTGAATTACAGAAGAGTTTACTGATTAAGTTGTCTGTCTCCTCACTTTTTTCTTCCTGTGTTTAGTAACATACAATTCAATGAAAACCAATGCCATCTGGGAAGACCTGTACATTAACAATATGAGAAATCAATTTAAACCATAGGGTGTAAGGATGATTACATGATTATATGAGCAGCACAAGGAAATGAACCTGTTCATAGCTTACAGAGAAGCAGTTAAAGATCAAAGGTGTAGTAGCTGGAGGGGAAAAAAGAACAACTTCATATACAATCACTGAACAGTAATTGTGCCCGCTGTTAGCAGAGGCATAGTTGGCTGATTAAACTTATTCTTCAAAAATCCTAAAATTAGTTTTTAAAAGGAAATACTTGGAAAGGAATTGAACTTATAGGTGCCTGTTGGTATCTTCAGAGAAGTTAGCCGTGTTAGTCTGTAGTCACAAAATAGTAAAAAATATAAAGTGCTAATTCAGATTTTGAAGGACATGAAAATCAGGTACAGATGGGAGTTACCGGAAGGAGTGTCCTTTGAGTTTGGAGGGGCCAAAAAACGCATCAGATCTGAGCGAGAGATGGAGCGATTTATTAAGGACAATGAAAAAGACTTACCAACAAGATCATGAGTATGGAGTGTAAAGTATTATCTTGGAATGTAAATGGACTAAACTCACCGAATAAGAGGAAAAATACTTTTCACTGGCTACTAAAACAAAAATGTGACATTGTTTGTTTGCAAGAGACCCATATCAGAAAGCAGGATGTAAAATATTTAAAATCTGGAAAATTGGGCAAAGAATATGTAGCGGCCTCCAACAAGAAAAAAAGAGGAGTGGTGTTGTACATAAAAGAGGAGCTACAGCCAAAATTTGTTATGAGAGATGTGGAAGCTAGATTTGTAGCAGTGGAATGTATTTGGAATTTAAAGAGAGTGTTGGTAGTCGGACTTTATGCACCTAACGGTGCAAAAGAAAGCTTCTTTGAGGATTTAAGGAAGCATTTAGACGATCTTGCATACGACCAGATAATTCTTGCTGGAGACTTCAATGGAGTGACAGACTTGGAACTAGACAAAAAGACTACAACGGCACAAAAGAAAAGAGGACTATTACCAAAGCTTTTTTTTGAGTTGATTCAACAAGAGACTCTTGAAGATGTATGGAGGAGAGAATATCCTAAAAGCAGACAGTTTACTTTTTATTCTGCAAGGCATTCTACATTATCAAGAATTGATATGATCTGGGCCTCAAAAGACTTAGCATTATGGACTAAGGAGGTAGAAATAATGCCTATGGTAGGCTCAGATCACAACCCAATTATGTGGAAATTTGGAAAAAAGAGAAAAAGGAAAGCATGGAGAATAAATGAGGACTTGTTACAGGAAAGAGAGAATATGGAAATACTGAGAAGAGAGACAAAGTTTTTTATACAATACAACGTGAATAAAGAAGTACCAACCAATAAAGTTTGGGATGCTTACAAGGCGGTTGTAAGGGGCATACTAATGGACTTAAATGGTAGAGCAAGAAAGAAGAAAGAGGAGAAAAGACAAGAGATTGAGGAGAAAATAAAAGCCAAAGAAATACAGCTAAAAAAGAGACCAGGGAAAAAGAAGGTATACCAGGAAATTAAAATACTTCAAGAACAGCTAACAGCAATGAGCAATAAAGAATTGGAGTGGAATCTCAAAAGACTGAATCAAAAAGCGTTTGAGGGTGCTAATAAACCTGGGAAGTACCTGGCATGGCAATTGAAGAAGAAAAGGGAAAAGAAGATAATAAATAAAATTTGCGAAGATAACAAAACGTATTTGGAGCAGGCTACCATTAGTAGAGCCTTTTATAAATTTTACGCTAAGCTGTATAATAAAAAAGAAGTAAACAAAGAATCAATAGCGTCATATTTGGAGAAAACCAAACTTCCAGAAATCTCGGAAGCTTGGAGAAATAAGTTGAATAGTGAAGTAACTGACGAGGAAATAAGTAAGGCAATACAATCTGCAAATCTAGGAAAGGCGCCAGGGCCAGATGGACTTACGGCTAAATTCTATAAGACAATGGCTAATGAACTGGCACCATTCCTAAAAGAGGTGATGAATGGGGTTTTAAGGGATCAAAGGATTCCAGAAACTTGGAGTGAAGCGAATATATCATTGATCCCAAAAGAGGGCCAAGACCTGACTAATGTGAAAAATTATAGACCTATATCGCTACTCAACAATGACTATAAAATTTTTGCGAAGATATTGGCGGAGAGATTGAAGGGGTGGCTCTCGGAAGTCATAGAGGAGGAACAAGCAGGCTTTTTGCCAGACAGACAAATAAGAGACAACTTAAGGACAGTGATCAATGCTATTGAATATTATGACAAGCGTTGTGACAAAGAGGTTGGTTTCTTCTTTGTTGACGCTGAAAAAGCGTTTGACAATTTAAACTGGGACTTTATGTTTGCCACTATGGAAAAGCTACAATTGGGAGAAAGATTCATCAGAGCAATTAAGGAAATTTATAGAGACCAGACTGCAGCAATTGTGGTGAATGATGAATTGACCAAGAAATTGACGATAAGTAAAGGAACAAGACAAGGTTGCCCATTATCTCCATTGTTGTTCATTTTAGTATTGGAGATTCTGATGATACAAATACGTCAAGATGATGAAATTCGTGGAATAAAAATAAAGGACTATTCATATAAGGTCAGAGCATTTGCGGATGACATAATGTTAATTGTAGAGGACCCATTGGAGAACATGCCAAGAGTGATAGATAAGATCAAGGAGTTTGGAGACTTGGCAGGTTTCTTCATTAACAAAAAGAAGTCAAAGATATTATGCAAAAATATGACTAAGCAGAAACAACAATTGTTAATGGAAACAACGGATTGTGAAGTAACAAGTAAAGTGAAATATTTGGGAGTCGAATTAACTGCAAAGAACATAGATCTATTCAAAAACAATTATGAAAAACTATGGACTCAGATAGAGAGAGACTTGATTAAATGGAATAGATTGAATTTGTCATGGTTGGGCAGGATTGCAGCAGTTAAGATGAATGTGTTACCAAGAGTAATGTTTTTGCTACAGACAATACCAATCATCAGAGACTCCAAACAATTTGAAAAATGGCAGAGGAAAATATCAGATTTTGTTTGGGCAGGCAAGAAGCCTCGAGTGAAAGTGAAAGTTTTACAAGATGCAAAGGAAAGAGGCGGAATGCAACTGCCCAATCTGAGACTTTATCATGATGCAATCTGCCTAGTTTGGTTGAAAGAATGGATGACATTAAAGAACAAGAAACTATTAGCCCTAGAGGGATATAAAAAAATATTTGGATGGCATGCATATTTATGGCATGACAAAGTAAAGGTCAACTCGATGTTCCTGCATCACTTTGTTCGGAGAAGTCTATACATAATCTGGAAGAAGTACAGAATTTATCTACAAGAAGGAACCCCTTTGTGGGTGGTTCCATATGAGGTGATAGACCCGAGAGCTGTTGATAATGAACAACAATGTTTAACGTATAAAGAAATAACTAAAACTGAAGCATCCAAACTTAGAATAAAGACACAAGAGGAACTATCACCTAACTACGATTGGTTCCAGTATAGACAGATCAGAGACTTATATAATTCGGACTCTGTAAAGGGAGGTATACGAATAGAGAATTCGGAACTAGAGCAGACCCTTCTTAAAGAAGATAAGAAAAGAATATCCAAGGTATACCAAGTACTGTTGAAGTGGTATACCGAGGATGAGATAGTTAAAACACAAATGGTGAAATGGGCTATAAACTTTAATAAAGAAATAACAATGGAGGCATGGGAATACTTGTGGAAAACTACAATGAAGACAACGACATGTATTAATATCAAAGAGAACATTTATAAAATGATCTATCGTTGGTACATGACACCAAAGAAGATTGCGCTAGGGAATTTGAATACTTCTAATAAATGCTGGAAATGTAAGAAGCATGAGGGCTCCCTCTATCATATGTGGTGGTCGTGTGAGGTAGCCAGGCAGTACTGGGGGGAAATAATAAGAGAAATGAGTGAAATTTTACAATTTCAAATTAATAAGAACCCAGAACTCCTGCTACTGAACTTGGGAATGGAGGGAATTCCAGCCCAACACAGGACGTTGATATTTTATATGACAGCAGCAGCTAGACTTTTGTATGCGCAAAAATGGAAAGTACAAGAAGTGCCAACTATTGAAGATTGGACTTACAAATTGCTGTATATGGCTGAAATGGACAAGATGACAAGAAAATTGAGAGATCTGGACTCAGGGCAGTTCAACACAGACTGGGAGAAGCTGAAACAATACCTGGAGAAGAAATGGGAGGTGGGAGGAAAACTGTGGCAGTTTGAGAACTACTGAAGTATTGAAGTAGAGGGGGGAGACTTTACCGGGGGGAGAAGAGATAAATGTGAATTAATAAGCAGTCAGATTAATAGATTGACATATATATAGATATATATAGGTTAACAAACAGAACATAGAGAAAATAATTAATTATAAGGACTAAATATAAGGAGCGATTAACTAACAATATTTTCTTTTTTTTTCTGACAAGTTTTGTACCAAACTGAATGTCTGAAGATATAGATGGGTCAAATTGATTGACTACGTGAGGAGAGATATATAGAACTATTATAAAAAGATAGAATGAGTAATATATATAGAGAATAAGTCAAATTGTTTGATATAAACGAATGTATGATCTATATGGTTTATGATATATAGAAATACCTGAAATTGAAAAATTGGGATAAATTGTTTATCTAAGATGGAAACAAAGGCTTACAGTTTGGGCATATAATGTTAAAAATAGTTAAGGATGTACTGCTTAGAATAATGGAGAATATATATTTGTTTTAGATAGAGGAAGCTAATAAAAGTAAGGGAAAGGGGACAAAGGGTTGGAAAGCTGTTGGAAGTCAACAAAAAGGGGGGGGAAAGGGAGGGGGTTAGAGATGAAAAAATTGGGGAAAATTGAATGTAAATGTGGAAATAATGGATTCTAACCCAATAAAAATTTTTCAAAAAAAAAAACAAAATAGTAAAAGAGTCCAGTAGCACCTTTAAGACTAACCAACTTTATTGTAGCATAAGCTTTCGAGAACCACAGTTCTCTTCGTCAGATGCATGTTGGTATCTTTATGCCTTTAATATAGAACTCCCAATGCATTTTGCATCTGACCTAATCCTCTAATTACAGACTAATCAGGGAAGCATTGTAGTTGGATATCTTTGTGATACCCCTGAATAAGGCCATGGATAGTTTCAGAGTGGGTATCAGTATGCAGATGACACCCAGCTGCATATTATCTCGACTGAATTGCTAGGAGTTGCCATCTCTGTGCTGAGGTACAATCTGAAGGTGGTGATCAAATGGCTGAGAAAGTGATCACCTGAAAAAGGTGATGCTGGTTGGTAAGATGTCTGCATTGAAGGGAAAACTTCTTCCTAATATTGATAGATACAACTTTCATTGGACTTAGTCAAAAGCTTCAGAGCTGTATTAGATCCAGCTCTGTTAGAAAAACAAGTTAATATGATAACCAAAAACACTTTTCATAGTTTCATTTAGCTTTGAAGTTGCCCCCATTCCTGCAGACATTGGACCTGGCCATGTTTATCCATGCTATGTAGGCTTGTCAGTTGCCCACTGATGGCAAACTCCTGCTCACACTTTGCGCCTCTTGCTGTCCCTCAATGGAGCAGCAGGAGAAAATGAGGGGAACAACATCACTCAGTGTGGCAATGTCACTTCCACATGAAGAACTGGAAGTGATGTCACCATGTAAATTGACTCTTTAGGAAATCCTAGAGTGGCAAGCAACTCTAAGAATTCCTAGAGTGTTGCTCCATGTGGTAATGTCACTTTCAGGTCTTTACCTGGAAGAGACATTGCTACATTACACAATACTCCCCATGCCCTATGCCAAAAAGCTTTCTCCTAGGATTGCCATGCATAGGCCTAGCAACACTAATGTTATCATAACCTTAAGGCTAGATGACTGTGATGTGCTGTGCAAGGGGCAACCCATGAAAATAAACTAGAACTTCAGCTGGTGCCAAATGCGGCATCCGCTTGGCTAGTAGGCTGTGCCTGTTGGGACTACATTACACCAATCCTGATCCTGTTCACTGGCTGCCTATTTGTTTCAAGGTCCAGTTCAAGGGGCTGGTGCTTTCCTTCAGAACCCTTGGGTCCACATGGTTCAAGGATCTTTCTTTTGGTTTGAACCTATGTGACAATTATACTTCTCACAACAGGATCTCCTAAAAGTCCTTTCGCTTTTTTAAAATGCAGTTTATAATAGCCATTCATTGCTTTTCTTTTGCTATGTTGCTATTCTGGAACAACTTCCCTGAAGAGAGAGGCTGGCACCTACCCTTGGAGCCTTCTAGTCACACTGTAAGACAGAATTATTAAAAAGGGCTTATAGGGCACTTTGAATGGACTGTGACTTAACTATTTCAATTGTGTTTTAGTTATATTTTTAATTACTGTTTTTTAAATATGTGCTTTAATTTAATATATTTTTTAAATTTTATATATTGCTGGTATCAGCCATGGGTCTGTGCAGGGAAGAATAGATGGAGTATACAAGTTTGCTAAATAAATGACTAAATGCATAAATAAATGGAAATTACACCAGCAGAGATACAGCAATGTAAATATTTAGGGTTCTTGCAGCTCTTAATGGTTGGAAAGGAGTCCAAAACATGTTGGAATTATTATAGGGTAGGAAATAGTAAGACCGTTCAAGATGGATTATAGTAATACATTTTACAAAAAGATGTCCTTTGAGTCATAATAATTTATAGGATGATACAGATATTATGCCAAACCATGATTTGTTATTATGGGGGAAAAAACCTTCAGACTTGATGATGGTATGCCATTCTAGTTTGGAGAGAAACAGCAAACTGTATTCTACCAGTTTGGCCAATCAGCAAATTATGTTTTGCAGATAGCCTGGTAGTTTAGGAGGGCTCAAGGGGAGCAAGAGGGTGTAAAGAAAGAGAGTGAGTGTTTCATTCATTGAACACCAAACCACAGTTTGGCATTGAATGGGAACTAACTCTGTGATGATAATCCTTGAGTTCTTCTGACTTAAGAAAAAATGAATGAACATGGGATCATACTCTTCCTTCTCTGCCTGTCTAAATAAAATATCTGTGTCCAGTTGTTTTGATACTAAAATAGTTTTAAATGCCTTTTATAAATAGTTCAAATGTGAGCTTTTAGCATATACTCTTCCAGTTTTTCAATGACATTGTTAGTTATTTTGATTTTATGGACTTAGTATGTTGGATTACCTTTTCCAAGTGTATACCAATTCAGACTCATTTTCTTCCTTTCCAAGAATAAGAGCTGCTTTACAGTTTGATCCTAAGCACAGTTACACCTTTCTAAATCCATTTAAGTCAATTGGCTTAGAAAGATGTAACTCTTCTTAGGATTCAGCTGTTAAAGTCATTCCTTGCTCATCCTGAATCAGTGATATTGATTCAAAAATATAATATTAATCATGTGAAGGTTATATAACGGGTTGTGTTTACAAAGCACAATCATTACTGAATTTTTTCATAGTATGATATTTGGCTCCAGACTTTTTCTTTAAAAAAATTACCAGCTGTGCAATAACATAAATTTGTTATTTTTAAAACAATTCTGTGAATATTAAAGATAAGATGGTGACTTAAAAGTCCTCATCTTTTTAATGGCTCCCAAGATATTTAATAACTTGGTATCCCATACACTTTCATCTTGGCACCTCCCATCAATAATACAAATAGCATTAAAAATATATAATCATATTAAAGTCAGATTGGTGCAGTAAGCACTAAAGCCATGATGTCTGTAAAGATTTTAATCTCTGGGAGTGCAGGTTTCTCGGTAGTTTATTTTCCTCATCCAGTGTCCTTCAAAGAGCACAGTGCATATCATCCAGGCTTTATTTTTATATAATCTTTGTATAAGGTTATACTGTTTTATCAGTGGGTTACACAACATGCATTTTATGAAGAGGAAGGTATAAATAGAGTGTTAGGGACATCTATAAGAATAATTAAGAGGCTCTTTATCTGTGCTATAAAAAATGAAGTTATAGGGCAAGGCAAGCAATGATGACAAGTTAATTTGAAAGAAATATAGGGACAATACATGTGTAGCAGTGGAGGTACAATTCACTGCAAATGGGACAAGGTCTGAAGGCACCACAAGAAAGAAATGAAGAATGAGAAGGAATGGAGGAGAGAAGCACTATACATACAAATGGAGCAGAGAAAAGAAACATAATTATGGAAGTCAAAAGAAACCTAATAGGCAGAATTAAAAGATGAAATTATTTTAATGACAGGAAAGGAAGAAAGATATTATCATTAAAATAATTAGGCATAAATTGCACACCAGACTTCTGTAATAAATAGCTCAGCAAGCTCTTGATAAGGTAAATACAAGACCTGAGTTTGTAAAGGCAAATACAAGAGAGATTTGGATTTACCCAAGGGAAAAATAGAAGATTGTATGTTTGCCCAGACAGGAGGAATGCATATGTTACAGAGGGGTAAGAAATCATTTTCTCCTCAGTTGATTTGCTAGTGCAGGCAAAAAAGATGCTGTGAGAAAAAGAGAAGTGGGAAAGAAGACAGCTCCCCCCATCCAGCCCCTCCCAAATTACAATACAAAAAAGAGTGGGAGCCACTGCTACATCAGTAACCGATAGACCAATCCTCTTCCTCTTTTCCTCTGTGTTGCAAAATTTCAAGCTCAAACTGAAAAATTGGTTGATTCATGCTGCAGATTTCAAAAATTCCCTCCATTTTGCGGGAAATAGATTCCAAACAGAGAAATGTGTTAAAGCTGTGTGATATCAATTCTGCATGGTTCAATGTCACATCCCCCTTGTTCACTTTGTATCAATGAGTTCTTTCAAAAAAGTAGATATTACAAAAGAATCATAAGTATATATTCCATTAATTCAATGCTACTCTCTTCAAGTAATATATCAGGTAATATATCATGCTAATGATGATGATTCACTTCCAAGCATAGAAGGAAACATAGGCATCTACTGTATTACTGTATTTCTTCTCTAAATTGAAGCATGTTTTACAGTTGCTATAGGAACTCTAGAAAAATGACCCCCTCGCCCCATGAATCATCCTGAATCCCTTTATGTGTGCCACATGGATTGGAACTATTGTGAGTCTTCTCGCATCCTGCTCCGTTACTTTTGTGCTTCTCAGCCATCCCTTTTCCACAATCAGCTGCAAGTGGAATTGAAACTGGAGTTTCACAAGCAGTTAATGTAGCACTATAACCTCTATAAAAATCCAGCAAAGGCCATCCTCATGGACAAGACTATATGTTTAGTCAGAAGTAAACCCTTTTCTGCAACAATCATAATAAATTAAAATAAAGTAAATGAGACTTAGCCTGAAAACTGAAAAGCAGTACTAAATTTATCTCCCCGCTTCCAAAATGAAATTAACAATTAATGCATGAATTCTATGGCTGGTCACCAAAGAGAGTGTAAAGTAATTACTTAAACTGGAACCAGAAGAAAGAAATTTTAAAGGGACAACATCCTTGAGAACCTTTAATAGTGTTTTGACCGTCTATATTGGGCAGCCTGGAGTTACAACTGTATTTTGTGTTTTAAAATATCACCACAAATCAGGCCTGAAAAAATGAGAGGATGAAAGATAAAACACTAGAATAGAATAAATTGTCAATTATGTTATCTAGATGGACAATTCATGACAATTCTAGACTCAACGGTAAGTATAAAAACAACCCAATGGCTGCTGGTAGAGATATAGAGATTTGCAATGTGATTTCTACAGTAACTACCAATTTTGGCATGATTAAACAGGCTGTAGAGATTCTATTTCAAAGAGTGCTTGTTAATAGTTCCTCATCCTCTTGGAAAAAATTGACAAGGGGAGTGTCTCAGGGATTGGTCCTGGGACCTGTTCTGTTTAACATTTGGATGAAGGAATAGAGGGAATTCTTATTGAATTTGCAGATGATACTAAATTCATTACTGCTTCAGTACAGGGGGAGCACTGCAGGGTTTTGGAAATGGGAAGAGGAAAGAGATGATAGAAAGTGGGCAAGACTGCAGTTGTCCCATTTTCATACTATACATTGGTCTCTTACAATAGCTTCTAATTTTGGCAGAACCTTAAGATCAACTATGAGCTGGTCTCTCAAAGGCAAGAGGGATTGAATAGTCCAAGTTTGCCGTGCCTGTCTTGCATAGTACACTGCAACAGCTATTGCAGGCTATCTAAAAATATCCACATGCAAAGGAGATTTATTGCAGCAGTGTATCTGGACATGGTTAACTCGAATTAGCGGACTTCAGAAAGAAACACTAATGATAAGGTTACTTGGAATCAGAGTTGCATTTCAAATTGAATTTCATGGTGAGTCACCCTAATGTGAGACAGATTTGTCTGTTGATAATTTCATTTAAATCATTAAAGCAGGACTACATTATGGAGATACATTATTGTATATTAGAAGAATACATGGTGAGATTATATCTGATGGGTACCCATGCCATATGTGAGAAAACAATGAAATTTAGCCAAAGACGTTGATAGTATCTGCTCTGGTTTCAACAGTTGTCTTCTACAATCTTAAGCAGCCACTGTGGAGTTGTTTTGTACCTGTGGGATGTGCCTGTTTGTTTATTTATTATTCTGATTCTACACTAAACTTAAATGGATGAAAGTTAGCTGAAAAAACAACTAAACAGATTTCCATGAGAATGCTACAACCAGTACTGGATATTCAGCTTGTATCTCTGGACAATGAAGAAAACTGACTGGAAGAAAGATAATTCATTTGAAATATGGCACTGGAGCAGAGTTTTATCGATAACATGGTTGGCAAAAAGACAAATAAGTGGGTTCAACTGCACACACGTAGCAGTTACAAAGCAGGATAATTTGGATTCCTATCCTCTATGACCTTTTTGGATTTTGTTCTTCATGAATTAATTCAGTGTTGAAATATTTATGAATTTGTGTGACAACTTTAACTTTGTAATTTACATTATTGACGTTCTTGATGAAACACTGTCACTTTAATGAACAAGCACTGGTCACTTTCATCATTCCAATATTGTTAGATAAGTACACAACTTTGATTCTGTAATTTGGCACTTGGCTCTTTATTGGATTTATGTGGATTACCTTGAGTATCTTGTTCAATTTGTGATCTGCTGTTCTATAAGTTTTGACTCTGTTGGTGACTGCCTCTGTGGTACTATTATGTAATGATAGATTTGTGAATTATTTTCAATGAGTACTCTATATTCATTTTCATTCATAGTTTATTGTTTCTATAGTTTTTCTCTTAGTTGTC
This sequence comes from Eublepharis macularius, assembly GCF_028583425.1. Taxonomy (NCBI): domain Eukaryota; kingdom Metazoa; phylum Chordata; class Lepidosauria; order Squamata; family Eublepharidae; genus Eublepharis; species Eublepharis macularius. The sequence continues at coordinate 108,236,022 of NC_072790.1, forward strand.
TTGTTATGGTGCTCTTGCTTTTATTTATTTATTTATTTATTTATTTTATGTCATTTATAGTCTGCCTTTCTCACTGAGACTCAAGGCGAATTACACAGTATGAGATTAGTACAATCAGTATCAAGTACTGTAGTATCAATACAGTATCAAGGACATTTCCATAAACAATGACATAGGGTAAATAGATACAAGTTTAAAAGGAACTCCATCAGCCCCCAAACCATTACCATTTAAGCCACTAAGGAAAGAGATCCTAATTTGGAAAGGCTAGCTGGAACAATATGATTTTACATAATCTATGAAACCTTACCAGCAAAGGAGTTTTTCACAATTCCTCTGGATGAGAGAGGATGGGAGTTGAACAGAGAACGTTGTTGGTTTTAGGGATACCAAGTTGATCTCCCTAAAGGAGCCTATATTTTAAAGACTGCTGAGATTAGTTTGGCGTGTTGGTCTATATGGGGAGAGACTGTCCTTCAAATATGTGGATCCTAGGATTTAAAACTAGGAACCAGAGCTTTCAAACTAGGCAGCTAATGTTAGTATTGTAAACTGGCATTATATAAGCAGGAGACCCAAGAAAACAGCTGTTGTCAACTGGCTGAAAGCAAACAAATTGAAACTGAACCCAGACAAGATGGAAGTGATGCTGGTTGGAAAAGCAGAGATCTTAAAGATGTTGTGCTTCCAACCTTTGATGGGGTTCAGTAGACCCTGGCTAACCCAGTTAAGAGCCTAGAGGTTCTTAACTGGGTCAGCCAGGGTTCTACTAGATCCAGTGCTGATGCTAGAGAAGCAAGTAATCCTGCTGTAAAAAAGGCCTTATCACAATTTAGATTAGCCTGGAATATGGCCTCCTATCCTGACACAGCTGATCTTGCCACTTGGATTGATGGCATGGTAACGTCAAGACCTGGACTACTGTAATCCTCAGAATTGACTGAGACTCCAGCTGGTGCAGAACACTATAACTTGTTTACTTTCAGGAGCTACATGGAGCATGCATATCACTCCCATTCTGCAGTCACTCTATTGGCTTCCCATCACTTACCGGGTTCATTTCAAGGTCATGAGTAGAGATGGGTACGAACCGCATTACGAACTTCAAAAACTCACGAAATTGGTGATCGCGATCTGGCGGTTCATGATTGTCCTTGGCCAACGAACCTGCGTTCAGAAGAAGCCTGGTTTGGTGCTTTCAGCCGCAGTTCAGGAAGCCACACAGTCAGGCACCAGCAATCAATTCCCCTGGCAATGGAGCCAGAGGAATGCCTGAACTCTGTCTGCGCTCCTTCTGTCGCCCTGGAAACCCGAATGGAAGCCCATCTTACCTTGATCGGCAGGTCTTCCTTCCAACCACGGAGCTACAAAGTGGTTACAATTTGGGAGAAGACACCCAGGGGAGGGGGAGGGGTGTTCTGTAGCCATGGGCACTCCAATCTCATCCCGGCAAACCCTGATAGGCAGCTCTGATGGCCAAAGACAGACCTCCTGTGTTTCTCAGTGGGACCTGTGCTTATAAATAGCCGTGGGCTCCCAGGCTGGGTTTCACTTTCAGCGAGCAGTGGAGTGGGACAGAGCTCTTGCTTGCCACTTGCTAGCCTTTGGGGAGAGAGACTGAGAGTATAATTGAGCTTGGATTTTTGTGGGAGTTTCCTGGGGGTCTTGGATTGGAGAGGGTATAACTCCAAGATCCCTTTTGCAATCTTGTCCAAACTTGGGTGATGGCTGTAGGACAGCCTGCAAAACACTCCCCAGGAATATGGGATCTCTAAGTGCCACGGGGGCCGTTCTGCGCCCCACGAACCGCAAACCACGAACCGGTTCAGCAACGGAAAATGTCCGTTGTGGTTCGCAACCTCGGGATCGTCGTCGGCACCGAACCACGAACCGCAGAGTGGTTACATTTTTTTGGTTCGTGCCCATGTCTAGTCATGAGTATCACATTCAAAGCCCTTCATGTCCTTGTCCCCTCGTATCTATGTGACTGTCTCTCCCCCTATGTTCCACCACAGCAGCTTTGCTCATCTAGACAGGGTCTTCTGCAGGTACCATTCTGCAGTTGGCCAAAATCAACAGCTGCCTACACATGTGCTTTCTCTGTCATAGCCCCCACCTTATGGAATGGCCTAACTGAGGAGGTCAGGACAGCTACCACTCTTCTGGCTTTCCACTAACTGTGCAAAACTTAATTATCCAGGAGGGCTTTCTAGCCAGATTGTTGGGCTGTGTGTCATAAGAAGCAGAGAGATGCATTGATAGGGGCAGGAACTATACGCCACTCTGCTAGGCACTGTCTGCTGTATTGTCTGCTGATGTAGACATGCACCTACTAGGGAGTTTCCACATTGAAAAACATGACGTAAATTAGTTATTCTTTGGCTGTTTGGCTTCCGTTTGTTCAGCGTCTTTTTTGAGAGCGGGATTTCCCGCTCTTTCCTGTGCCTATTAAAAGACGCTGAACAAATGGAAGCCAAACTGCCTGCTTCCGCTTTGAAATTGGAGTCGTCTGGAATTTGTAAAAAAAACACACCAGCATTCAGTAAGTGGCCCATCTCTTTAACAGCATGTGGAAATGGCCTTTGTTTCATTCACCTCAAGAACCCTTCTTTTGCCCACTAAAATCATGTCTGGCTAGTCTGATAAGCTTTGCACATTCAGTGACTGATTGTATATTTGCCTTTGATTTTAGCAATGGCAGGTGTTTTTCCAAGGACGAGATGTAGTTTCTGAATTTGGCTTTTGATTAAACATGTAGTGGATGTGTTCCTTTGAGTCACACTGTCTAATAATGCTTAGGAATCACTAAGGCACAGCACCTCACTGAGACATGTAGTTATCTTTCCACAATATGTAATTCTGACCTAGCAAAGTTTCTTTGAATAGAATAGATAATAAGAAACACCGTTGGCTCCACTAGCTTACAGGCTCAGGGCAGGATGCTAGGTATAAAGTAGTTGTCCTTGCCCTGCTACAGTGAATCTGTGCTGCCATAAGGAAATTCAGTTGCTCAAGTTAGAAAAGAAAACAAGTTTCCTAACTTTGCCATGGGCTAGTTTTCTGGTGCTTCTGCTCAGTTGTTACTTTCCAGTTTTCTGTGGATCATTACACCTGTACACCAGCAGCTTATCCTAGAACAAGGACTGCTAACTCTAAAATACTGTTTGCTCTTAGAGCTGTATAAAGTGGGGCTAATAAATAAAAAGAATTCAACTGTAAAATCATAAAACCAATGTGAAAACAAAAAATATCTGAGACATGATTATGCCACAAGAGCATCCAGATCACTGATACTAAAAACTGGCTGTTTTGTTATAAGCAGGTAGTATTTTGTACTAGACACACAAAAAGAATTTTAAAATACATTTTTTAGAGAAAATAAGGGGGAGGGACTGTTTGACTTGCGTTGATTTTATTGCAGTATTATTTTGAGCTGTAAAGAAACAATCCAAACAATATTACAATACATCCAAGTATCGTTTCAAATATATCCAAGTATCCCGCACCCCATTGAAAACTGAAATGGTGCTCCTGCATGGCCTGTTAAACCCTCCTTTGGCATATGTAAACTACCCCTCTCTTTAACGAGTCAGGGGGAATAGTTCTTTACAAGAAAGAGAAAGTTTCAGAAAGGGTCAGCCTAAAAATGACAAATAGTAATACTTAGGATTACCAAGTCCCCCCAGAGGCGAAAGTGGGGATGCAGGGTACTCACCTCCCCCATGCATATATCTCCATCATGGCAGAAAATCACACCATTTTCCAGTATGACGGGGGAGTGCACACGTCTGCTTCTTTTCCCAAGAGCCTTTTCCCCCCTGCTGGCCAGGTGAATGGGGCTGAGAGGGGTGGCAGGTGGGGGTGGGGGTTCTCCCATCCAAGGCAGGGGGCTGGCAAGCCTAGTAATGCTGTTCCAATCCACCTCCTGTGTAAAGGGAAAGCTTCTGAGCCATACGACATTTCCCAGAGAACTGTTTCGTTTTCCAAGTGAACTATTAATATGCATCTCCAGGCAGTAGGATATGCTTATATGTGTGGACCTTAAACTTAGAGCATAACTACACAATACACCTGACCCATGCTGGGTCACAGGTGTGCAACGGGTCTCTTAGTCAGATGTACACTAGGTGTGTGTTCATTCAGTGCTGCAAAGGAGCACTGTAAGCAGGGTGGATTTGATTTAAATCAAACTGATTTAAATCACGATTTAAATCACGATTTAAATCACTAGTCATTAAGGCTTGATTTAAATCATAGTTTTCTACATAAAGACTAATTCTTGCTGGTATAACTTTAATATGCAAGTAGATGCCTGCCTTACCGATAGGTAAAGGAACTTCATTAAAGTATTCCCAAACTGGGTCTCTTTTACGGCCTGCTGCCATTATAGGTTTTTTCCTCCAAGGAAAGAATGGATAAACCTCAGGTCATACACACAAAAGATCCAAAGACTTGTGCAGTAGTGTGCTCAAAAAGTTTCACTTTCATTTTGTACTGCTTGCCCCTCCCTCCTCACACTTAGTTTCTTCTTGTGCAGATCTATTCCACTCCGAACAATCAGAAAAATATTGTTCCTATTCACTGAACTTCTTGAAACTTAGCACTGGAGGGGTTGATTCTGTCTTCATAGGTTTGTAGAACAATAGGATTAAGGTCTTTTTCTCAACTCTGTTCATGTTATAACATTTTTGCTGTGAAGAAGAGGCATGTGATCTCTGCTGAGCTGACACAAATTCAGTTTTGAGAACTGCAAAACCAAGCATCTGTGATAATATCTTGTAGGCAGAGAAACTGCCCAATAATCTTACAAAAACCTCTGGAAGAGCATGACATTGTGAATGGATTAATGGAATTTATTTACCAAAAAAATTAAACATATACAGCCTTATTCTACATAATTAAAAACTAATCTTTATTTCATGATGGAATAACCTTTGGAAGGTAATATATTTTCCTCAAAAAGCATTTTATTTAAAAAAATCCGATTTAAATCAAAAAAATCTGATTTAAATTTAAAAAATCCGATTTTTTTGATTTTTTAAAAAAAATCATTGATTTTTATCCACCCTGACTGTAAGGTGTGTGTGTGTGGGGGGGGGGAGCAGCTTCCGGTTTCCCTCCCATTCTGCTGTTGCCAGCAGAAAGGGAAGTGTGAGGGGTTTGCCCATTTCTCTGGCTCCATATAGCCAGAGAAGGATGAAAAGACAGAAAAAGGAGATCTGAAAAGAACATAAAAGAATTAACTGAAATAGAGACAAGAAGAGCTGGCACACTGACATATTGAAGTTTTCATCAGAAGACCCTTCCCTTCAGCCTACTATGAACAATTTTTGATCCTGAGATAGACCGTAATGATAATGCTCAAGAGACAATCTCTTTTGTTACTTGAGTAAGATGAACTCAACTCTGAACCTGTGACTCATTTTCCCCAATTAGGCTTGATAACAGGACAAGTTGCTGACAGATCTCTAAAAAAGAACAAGTGATCTCATTCCCCTTACTGTATCCCTGCAAGTGTTTGACCTAAGCATTAGAGCCACAGCTGGGTCAAAATGAAATTGGGATCTGAACCTGCATTTGGTTTAACATGAATTAGGTTAACCGAGTATGACCAGTCTCATAAGAATAATGAATGGCAGTGGGAGGGAGGGTACAACGTGTACATATTTATCGTGATCAAATATCAGAAGCTATCTTTCAAATCTTACACTATGCCTTAAACATTTTCCCCATTATGGCAACTTCCTTTTATTTTTAAGCTTATGTCAAGCCTGGTATTTTGTAAAAGAAATTTTTTTTAGTAAAAATCAGGAAGTGTCATTAAAAATTGATTGTTCTCATAGCTGAAGGCGAATTACTGAGCCCACTTTTTGTGACTCACAGTTTGGTAGTGAAAACCTTCATTTCAGTTTTTAAAAGAAAGTGATTACAAAAAACCTCCAAAAACCCTTGGTGTGACTTCTATATGTACCAAAGATTTAAAAGCCAAGTCTAACACTAACTGCTACTATTTATTACTGACTTGATTTGGTTAATGATTCATTTATAAATGGTAAGTGTTTTCAGCATAATTGGGCAGCGATGGTCTGAAATGAAGATAATCTCTAAAACAGCAATAAACACCTGTAAGATTTTCTGCCTGAACTAAATGAAACTGAGCTGCTCTCTGTAAAGCTAACAAGACAGAAAGAACTCTCTGCCAAAGTCCAGCTGCACAGAACATGACCACAAGCTGACAAACGGGGGGAAAGAACACCAGCGAACAAATGTTAACAGCATTACAGCAAAGGAAGATACTAATTAGAGCTGTGCTACTTTTTGATCCTATTCACAGCGTCTCAGTTTCTTTCTCCATGAGAACATTGAACATTAGAAATAGCATGGCACATACAGAGTATCATAATTTGCAGGTTCAGTCTTTATTTCAACCATATTTGTCATCAACTCCTAAAACATATCTATTCATTATTCTTTTTAAAAGGTTTCCTCACCAACCAATCCTGCTTATAAATTTAAAATATATAATTAATCCAGTTAAATTAAAAGCTATGGACACTTTGATCCACTTGTTGATTGTGCTTGCTGGAAACAGGCACCTGGGTGCTAATTGCTTCCTGGATTGAGTAGGTTCTTCAGGCTGTAGCCATTTCTACACAAGTAATCTGCCCAGGGTTGGATCCTGTTGGGAAGTGGATTCCCCCCCCCCTACTTCTCCCCAGCATTGTGGTACATTTGTGAACTGGCAAGGGTTTTCTTGGCTTTCCTTTGATCCTTCTCATATTTGCTTTGCTGTGAGGTTTTGGGAAAGTTTTGAGTGAAGACTAGATAGACATAGGTGGGAAAGTGCATGCCCGCCCCATAGCAGCTCTTTCCCTGTCCTTGTCCCACCCACAGCCACTGGGAGGTTTTTTAAACAATTGGCAACCGAATATTGTTATATTGCTGTAATGTTATAATACTATGTGTAGTCAGTTCTCTGGTTTCCCAGTTTTCATTTCTTTACAAAGTAAGTCTCTGGCTCTTTCCATTGTGAAGGTATAAGGGGAAAGACATATCTGTACATTTTAAAAATATGAGAGCTGGGAAATCAGAGAACCTGTTACACATATTGATATAATGTTGTATGTATCTCATCTTAATATTTCAAAATCATATCTCACTATCTATATCACTTTTACTATATTTCACTATATGTGCCTCTTCCGTCCAGCACTTAAATGTCCACTTGTATCATTATCCTTACATTTTTTTACAACTTGCTCAAATTCTGGGATGAGTTTGTTTCAACCTAAAACAGTGCATGAAATGCTTCTTTGAGACAAGACAATCCAGTACAATGCCCTTCCTATTGATTGGTAAAACTGCTCTCAAATTACTGAGAGAGAGAGAGAGAGAGAGAGAATATGAATTCATTCCAAGTATACTCGCAGGAAGTGTACAAGTGACTTTCTTTGTGTTGTTGATTAATGTTGTAGTTTTTCTATTACATCCATTATGTTTTGGTGGTCAAAATACAAAGATAAAAAGAGTCCAGTAGCACCTTTAAGACTAACCAATTTTATTGTAGCATAAGCTTTCGAGAATCAAGTTCTGTTCGTCAGATGCCTGATACAGAGACTGGTCAAATACAGAAGAGGAGGAGAGAGAAAAGGCAATTAGGGGGAGGAAGGGGGAGGGTGAAGAGGGAAAAGTGAAAGAGATTCTTGGGATAAAGTTTCAATGTTGTAAAATTGAGGCCTGTGACATTTACTAAGGAAGAACCTTCTCAGTCAGTTGACATTTCAGTGTTCAAAAGACAAACTACATTCTTCTGTTAAATAACAGTATTACTTCATGTTCTGACACCAGGCTATAGAAATGGAGGAACTTTATTTTAAACTGTGTGCTTTTTGGCAGATGTTGCTATGAGGAAAGAAGTCAGAAATGACTGATGTGGAGCCTGTGGTCACAGATTTTGCAGCCTCAGGAAGAGCAGGTCGCCGAAATGCCTTACCAGACATTCTGGGTTCTTCTGCCGCTGGAGCTGGCACATCAGAACTGCCACTTAAATTAGCAGAACTATCCATGTCAGAAGGTAATACACCTACCCATTCTTGAGAGCCAGGAGTTACCCTGCTTGGTTGGTACTTCTTAGTGACTGTGCAACTTGGTCTGAATGAAACCTGTGGTCTATTTTATAAGTACGTGCAATGGCTGCCCAGTTCATATATCTACAACCAGCAAAAAAGTATTGTATAATTTACAGTGCCATCCTAAGCAGACTTCAATGGACTTTGAAGGGTGTGACCCTTCTTAGAACTGCTCTGTTACACATTTAATTATTTTTTCAAGGCACATTTTAGCTCCACAAGCAGACTCAAAAAAGCTAACACACATTTAAAATTATAGCAAGTATTAAAAATTTAAAATAATTGCAGCACAGAGTACACACATTCTGTAACCATACTATCTGTCATGATACTCCACATAAAATTAAACATGGGCCCAAAAGCCCTTTTGAAAAGCTTAGCCTTGCATACCCACATATCTGTGGGAGTGCTGCTCTCTGTATACTCTGCCATGGCAGCTTCACTCATATGAACACAGTCTTCTGCGGCTGCCACCCTACAAATGGGCAAAATCAAGAGCTGCCCATACCTGCCCGTTCTTTGTAGTAGCCCCCACCTTATGGAATGGCCTGCCTGAAAAAGTTGGGAAAGTTCCCATTCTCCTGGCTTTCTGCAAACTGTGCAAAACCAAATTATTCAGAAGGGCTTTCATACACAGGTAATAGGGCTGTTTTGAAGGAAATGGTTCAAAGAGGTGCTTTAATAAAAGGACAGGGACTGTAAACTATAATACTATGCATTGGCTGTTTCTGTCATTTATTATGTCCTATTAAATTGCTTATGTTTCAGCTCTGTATTAGATTTCTATTTGTTTTCAAATTACTACAGTCTATCTTGCTGTTTATTGAGTGTCTCAGCTGTTGATTGTATTGAATTACCTTATGTAATCTTTGTTGAGTCTTAGTGAGAAAGATGGACAATGAATGAATGAATGAATGAATGAATGAATGAATGAATGAATGAATGAATGAATGAATGAATGAATGGTTAACAAAGAGGGTACCTGTCCAACAAAGCCAGGAAGGCTGTTCCAAAATGTGGACATTGCCACAGAGTATGTGTGGGAGTGGCAAAGGCAATCCGTACCAGCTTAAAGAGGGCACAATAAACAGACTTTGGTTAGAGAAACGCAACTACTCCACTGGAACATAACTTCAGAGAGGTGGTCCCTGCAGTTGCATACAGATTAAACTTTGTGCAGGCAAATCAACATGCACAGTTACAAAGCCATATAACTTTGAAGTACTGTTGATCTTAATGTTGTGACCCAGCTGCTCCATGAGCATCTAATATATTGTCTTTCATATACACATCTCTTCAGGTGAAGGGGTTGAAGGTGGAGAAACATCATCCTCCAACACTGCAATGGAAAAAGAAGAAACAGAAGGAAAAGGCATGGACTCCTAATGTCTCAGGATTGTTTGGCTTGCTGTGACTACCAACAGATTTCACTCCTCATCTGTGCTAGACTCTGAATGACACAATATTTGTAATGGTTGAGAAGGGAGGCTACTTAAGAGTTTTGTGATGTTACCCAGTCCATCAGATAGCAAAATATCTGTGTACAAATCAATCAGTGATGAGCCAGAGTATCTCTTAAGGTTTTAGCATTGTTTTCTATCCTGTAATGAAATCAGCTCCACCGTATTCTTTTGAACAGTGTACATAAATAAGCACAACCCAACAAAAATACCTACTCAGATCTTTTCAGGGATAAATAAAAATAGATTTTAAAAAAATTACAAAAATTATTAGACTCAGTCCAGAGCTAATATCCAAAATGTATGCAGGGATTACCATGGTGAAACTGAGTAGCCAGTCAATCACATTTTTAAAAACAAATATAAATCCTGGGAGAGGCACCTTAGAAAGAACCAAATGTTTTTAAATGGGCAAAAGGTAATGGAATAGTAGGACATTGTCTTGCTATTGTCCACCACTTGTTTGAAGAGTTTCATGAGAACTCCCCTGCTTCAGTTGTACAGTGACCAGGAGCACACCAATAAATAAAGCCGCCAACAATCCTGAATATGCTGGAGTGTGCTGGATCCTAGTAGCCCACTGTTCTGGGGCTGGACACTTACCTCTGGACACTTCTACTAACACCACAGACTCTTCCACCACTAGAGGAGGCTCTTGCAAAGGCAGACCATTCTTTGCAACGGAGAAATGTGACAGCCGAAAGAGTTAGAATCCAGCCCAGCATTTAAGGATGTTGGAAGGATGCTATAAGCAGAATCCCATGGCTCTCATGTAACCACACTCCACACAGAAATAACAATAGAGACAGATGCACTGGGTGGTGGGAATCCCTTTTCCTGGCAAGAAAACTGCATCCTGTGAGCTGTAAAACTGGGATGTCCTGAAACAGAGGAAAGACCTCTGGATTCTCCATAGCAACTGCACATATGCTATTTTCTGGAAAGGCCCTTCTTATTGATTGGATCTTTTTAAAAAAGTAACCTTTTCTGTATCCATTCCCCTTCCCAGACATCGAAGTTTATTTTCACAGAATCTAGAGCACACTGTATTTGTGCTGGGCCAGGCTGTTGGATCTTCAAAAGAAATGGAACGTCACCTGTTTAAAAGCTGATGGAGATCTTCTGGGACTTGATCTCTTGCTAGAGATGTACAACTGCACAGAGAAAAATGAAAAATGCGCTATCTTCATCCTTTCAAAATATCAGGATTTACTGAGAGCTCCTAGGAATTTGAAATACCTTTCACTATACTCCCCCTTTCTCATATTTGACCTCTTTTGTGCCAAACTGCATGCCACACAGGACAGCCAACTTTTAGATCTCCCAACTTTTTTTTTTTACTGACATGGAACTGGGTGGAGGGAAGGGAGCTACAGCAGACAAAGCCAGAATATAACTCTCCCCCTGTGCCATCTTCTTGATCAAAACGCCCCCCCCCCCCCAATGCTGTTTAGCCCATGAATGTGGGAAATTTTCCCCCGGGAGTAAAAATAAATAGGTGGTGGGCTATTTGAAAATTGTGACTCGGAAAGGTTTAGACATATGCTCCCCCCCCCCCGCCCCAAACGCTTCTGCTTTTGTGTACTTTGGCCCTAAGTGATCTTGACAGGTTGTTCATCCGTACATTTTTAAATGGAATCTCATGACATTTGTAAATTGTTTTACATTAGGTATATTTCCTCATGAAAAATGAACTTTCTTATCATCTCCTGCTCAGTTGCATCTTTTGTCACTCACATCTTCACAGGGTTCCAGAACACAAGCTTTCCATATGAGTTAGGGTGTGGGGTTATTGGTTAATCACTGGTCCTGTTACAATCATCATAGTTAAAGCATTTCCTCTCTCATTGATCTTGCCTGTACCAAAGGACAGATCCATGTTTTATAATAAAGATTGTATTATTTAAAGTATGCTGCATATATTATTTTTACAATCTTCTTCATACAATTATTCCATGAGCCAATTGTACCAGGAATAAAATATTTGGATGGGTCACGATGACTGCTTTATCAACGAAACCTGTGGTTTTACTCCCAAGCTGATAAATCAGGACATTGTAGAGGCAAAACAGGACAGGCTGTACCCAGGAAAGCCACTAGATGGAGTGTGTCTGCACTATACACTGCAGGCACATAGTACCCTTCTCTGTCCAGTGCTGACCTAAAGGCAGTTCAGCATTGCTAGTACAAGCCTGCATACTGGACATGTCATTATTTGCTATAATGGGATTTGAAAATGAAGGCAGTGGAGCAGAATTTCCCCATTTATTAGTGCAGCCTTATGACAGCTCCACCCTGAGCCCCAGCTTCACGTTGCCTCTCTCTATATGGAGTTTGTGCCATGCAACCCCAGCCTACCTCCAGCTACATCCTATGGCAAGGTGCCCTTCTCTCTATCACTGCACAATAACACTTGAGCAAAGTATTCTGTCTCCCAACATGCATCACCACTGGGGACAGAAACCATTTGCCATATATCAGTAGAATTGCCACCATCTGCCTGTGTGCTCGCTCAGTTTGCCTTGCTGCCCTGCTAACATTCTTTTCAAAATCTCCTTCAAACAACAGGTCACGTTTCATGCTAAGAAATTCAAGTGAACTCTTCGCAAGCTCATCTGAGGTCCTAAATTTTATTATGTTTGATGCATCTGTTTTCCAAGGCTGAAAGTTATGAACCAGAGTTTACAGACATGTCCTCTTAAATTTTTAAAATATAGAAGTCTTTAGGCAAAGACTGGAATCATTACTTTCTTGTCTCCACACACAATACATGAATGCTAGTTGCGGCAGAAAATATTTTGATGCTGTATAATGATCATTCTAAACACTAGGTGGCAGTCTGCACCCATTAGAAGTAAATTGTCCCCTGCAGACAGTAAAGCTCCTTCAATTGAAAGGAATGGGACTAAGTTCACCAGCTGAACTTTGAGAGCTGGAATCTACACTGGAGACAGGTGTATGAACATGCTATAGCTGCAATATTCCCTCTCTGCGTAGTGGTCTGCACCACACAGTAGCTCATACAAACGAGACATTACTGTGTGTTTATTAACATATTGTAAGATGCTTTCCAGCTTTGCATTGTAGGAATATGAAAGAGCAAGGAGATTGAAGGTCAGTAGAGGTATTGGATCTAGTATGGGACATGTAATTTAAAACAATGTCACATAGATACCCGATTGGAGCAATGTGACAATCTTGCTTTCAATTCCAGTTAAAGATAAGGCTAAGCTTGCTCCAGTTACTGGAGAATCCATAGATAACATTTTGTATGTTTTCTCACATGAAGGACTAATCTGTTTCCATAGGTCAGTTTCTGGATTTACAGTACAATCTTAAAGAGAGTAACAACATTTTGAGTGCATTGCTAATCTCAAGCCTAACCACATCTCATATTCATGAGCTCTCCTTGATAAAGTTTCTTAAATAAAGCAACAATATATATGTTTTTATTTCAAGCTCATTCTCAAATCCTCCTCCCGTGACTTTTTATTCTTTATACTAGGAATATTTGTCTTCCATGTTCTTCAGTACCAATCTATTCATTAGAGACTAGACTGGCCTGGGGGTGACCTAAGAACTCCTAATCATAGATTAAGACAATATTTTCTTATGACTTTTTATCTATTTATGTACTTACTTAGGTAAAGGTAGTCCCCTGTGCAAGTGCCAAGTCATTACTGACCTAGGGGGGGATGTCGCATCACAACGTTTTCTTGGCAGACTTTTTGTTATGGGGTGGTTTGCCATTGCCTTCCCCAGTCATCTACACTTTACCCCCAGGAAACTGGGTACTCATTTTACCAACCTCGGGCAGAAGGGCACATGGGGGGTGCCACCGGCAAGCAGCCAGACCCCCCTCCCCCTGAGGGGAGGCGGCTCGCCGCTGCCTCCCCATGCCCGCTAGGCCCGGTGGCCACCCCCAGTACACGCTTTCCAGCCTGTGCTGGGAATACCAGCGCGCTCCTTTTTGGCCTGGCGGGTAGGCACATGGGGGTGCCACCGGTGAGTGGCTAGACCCCCTGCCCCCTGAGGGGAGGTGGCTCGCTGTCACCTCCCCGTGCCCACCAGTCCCGGCGGCCACCGTCATCACCCACATTCCTGCCGTCGCAGGGAATACCAGCGCACTCTTCTTTGGTCTGGTGGGCAGGCACATGGGGGGTGCCACCAGCGAGTGGCCAGACCCCCCACCCTCTGAGGGGAGGTGGCTCGTTGCCACCTCCCTGTGCCTGCCAGGCCCGGCACAGAAGTTTGAACAGATGGATGGGGTGGCCATAGGGAGCCTTCTCAGCCCAGTTATAGCAAACTTCTACATGGAACAGTTTGAAAAAGCAGCTCTAGAATCAACACTCCACAAACCTAGTGTCTGGTTCCAGTTCGTGGATGATACATTTATCATTTGGAGCCATGGTGAGGAAGAATTGATGGAGTTTTTGAACCATCTCAACAACATCCACCTGAACATACAATTCACAATGGAGAAAGAAATCAAGGGAAAACTCCCATTTCTGGATACCTTGGTCATCCGCAAAGCAAACTATCAGTTAGGTCACAAGTTCTACAGGAAACCAACTCACACGGATCGGTACTTACACAAAAACTCCAATCACCACCCTCGACAGAAAAGAGGCATAATGAAAACATTAGTAGACCGTGCAAGACAGATATGTGAGCCACACTTTCTCAATGAGGAAATTAATCATCTAAACCATGCACTTCAGGCAAATGACTACTCCTGAAATGAAATCCGAAGAGCAATTAAACCCAGGATAAATCAAACAACTAAGGAAAAACAGTCTCTTACAGGAAAAGTGTTTTTGCCATATATCAAAGGAATCACAGATCAGATGGGAAAGCTTATGAAAAAGCACAACCTACAAGCAGTATTCTGACCCACCAGAAAAATACAACAGATGCTATGATCAGCAAAAGACAGTAGAGACCCCCTCACCTCTGCAGGAGTATACCGTATACCCTGCAGCTGTGGACAAGTTTACATCGGGACCACAAAGCGTAGCATCCAGACAAGAATAAAGGAACATGAAAGACACTGCAGACTTGGACAACCTGAAAAATCAGCAGTGGCTGAACATAGCCTAACTCAACCAGGACACAGTATCTTATTCCAGGACACCAAAATACTGGACAACACTTCCAACTACTTTGTCAGGCTGCACAGGGAAGCCATTGAAATTCACAAGCATAAGCAAAACTTCAACAGGAAAGAAGAGACTTTAAGAATGAATAGAGCATGGTTTCCAGTTCTGAAAAACACCAGGCTAACAAAACACTCTATACCCGACAATAGCCCTGCAGAGAAGATTAGCACATCAAGCACCAATCCATATGCAAAAGAACCTCCTCAGGATACAGTGAAGCCTCCCTCCATTAGCATTCCACACCCTGGGAAACTCTTACAGGATGACTCAGCCCAACCCCACCCCTCCTGAGTAGATATAAATGACCTGCCAACATCTTTTCCACACTGTGACACTGAGAGACCTCTGTCTTTTGGGGCTACACCTCTGAAGTGCCAGCCACAGCTGCTGGCGAAACGTCAGGAACTACAATGCCAAGACCACGGCAATACAGCCCGGAAAACCCACAACAACCATCGTTCTCCGACCGTGAAAGCCTTCGACAATATATCGATAAGGACTTTCTTCCTGCAAATGTTTCTCAATAAAAATAAACTGGGCAGCAGAGAGATCCAGTAACTCAAGGACTGATGTTACCTTGAGAAACTGGCAATGCCATCCTAGGTAGGCTCACACCAGTCTAAGTTCATTGAAATAAATGAATTTAGAGTGTAATAATTCTGCAAGGATTCGACTGTTAGATGGCAAAAAAAGAGAACATGGTGGGAGAGCTTTCTGTTTTTTAAAAGAGTTTTGTCTCAGTCCTTTAAGTATTTCTTTGAATATAACAAAATATTTTAAGAAAGGAAATTGGCTTGGGGGGAAAAAGGAAAGCTTGTTCTACTGAAAACATTTTTTATCAGTATGGATTATTTCAGTTACAGCCTCTGGCTGTAAAGTAATTTCTATCCTGCATCATAAAAACAGTCTCGAGGTTTTAAACATTTTCCTACTTTTTGTTTAACCTTCAGTATCCAAGTTACTATAATCATTACCAGGTATACAACATTGCGTTCAAATTGCTGCAATATTCATGTGTCATTCAACGACATTATAAGAAAGGGAAAATCTCCCTAAAGATGCTTTGCTCATCTCTGATGCATTTTGCTTTCTGAGTCACCTTTGCAGAGATTTGTGGAGAAATTGGTTCTTAAGATTTTGTCCACTATAGCTTTCTTTTTAAATGTATGCTTACAAGTCTAACTGATGCATAGCTACAGTTCTACCTCAGTTTATTAGACAGATGAATTTTAGTATGGCCCAGAATATCTCATGTTATGTACACCATTCTAATAATTCAGGAATCTTATGTCACCTTAAAGTCTGACCAATTTACTGTGGCATAGTTTTCCATTGACGCAGGAGTGGATTGGCCATTAAGCCAACCAGGAAAATTCCCAGTGAGCCAATGGCTTGGAGGCCACCTCCCACTAGGCCTACTCCAGCCTGGAGGCCACCCTCAGCCCAATGAGTGGGGTATGTATGAGTCCCCACCAACATGTGCCAGAGTCACAGAAAAGGAGGTGCCCCACTTGGAGTCACACTGCCTAGCACGTGACCAGTCCTGGCCTCAGTGTAGCAAGGAACACACCTGGCTGGTTCTGGCCTTGCCACAGCGATGATGAGGATGAGGATGAGGATGAGGATGATGATGATGATGATGATGACGACGACGACGACGACGACATTTGATTTATATACTGCCCTTCAGGAAAACTTAACACCCACTCAGAGCGGTTTACAAAGTATGTTATTATTATCTCCACAACAAAACACCTTGTGAGGTGGGTGGGTCTGAGAGAGCTCCTAGAAGCTGTGACTGACCCAAGGTCACCCAGCTGGCTTCAAGTGGAGGAGTGGGGAATGAAAGCTGGTCCTCCAGATTAGACTTCCACCTCTCTTAACCACTACACCAAACTGGCAAGGAATTCACCCAGCAGTCCTGCCCTCACCACAGCTAGGACCATGCACCAAGCCCAGTGGCTTGGTCAGGCATGTCCTTTCTGTGGCTGGCCAAGCATGGAGTCTCTCCCTCCTTTGGGAGGTGTGTACTAAATTTGGGCTGGAGACAGGACCATTTCCTCCTCCCCAATCCACCCCTGCACAGTCTTCATCAGATATAACATCAGTTGACAAACATTCAAAAACTTGTATTGTCGAAGGCTTTCACGGCCGGAGAACGATGGTTGTTGGGGGTTTTCCGGGCTGTCTTGCCGTGGTCTTGGCATTGTCAGGAACTACAATGCCAAGACCACGGCAAGACAGCCCGGAAAACCCCCAACAACCATTCAACAACTTGTTTATATACATGTTTACAGAGGGGGGAAATATAACCAGTGAGGCTCACATTTCAAAAGGCAAACAAATTCTAGAAAGCTTATTGCTACAATAAATCTATTAGTCTGGTCACCACAAGACTTCTTTTTGTTAATGTTTTTCTGATATATGTTCCTCGGCTACCCCTCTGGAAATGATTCTAGTCACTGGTGATTTAGTGAAGGGTGTAGGAAGCATTAATGAATTGCATAATTAATAGTGTTGCTGTTTATTCTGGCTTTGCCATGTCATTTAATAACCCCAGCAACATCTGATGGTGAGGAAATAACTGTCACCTGTTTACAGTTGTCAGGAGAGCAAGTAATGCCCACACTGGCTGTGGAGATATGCTGGAATGACTCAAATATATGCTAGCACAACAGGAGATATACCAACACTACACTTGTGAAAACCCAACTCTGGGGTAGCTACACCTGTGTAGGGGTGCAGAAGTGGGAAATGCTGGGGGTATTCTGGATAGGGCTTAGGTATCCTCACCTTCCTCAGCTCACAATTTGCCCTTGCATCAGCATAACATTACACCAACTCGTTTGATTCTTTTCAGAAGGCTTCCAGCAGAGACAGAGACAGGATCATCCCCATTCACAACACAGCGCCAACCATCTGTTGAGTCTAAAATGAAACCAACAGCTTCAGTGACTAGTGTGCAGCTAACTGCTCTTTTGGGTCTTGTAGCTGGCCCCATTCAAGGCTTTGGCCAGAGACCCAGGCACGCTAAGGCTGTGCTGTTCCATAGCATGCCTTTCTCAGCTGTCTTTCTTGTCCTTGTATATATGTCTGGTTTCAATACCCAGGCAATGAAGGATTCCAAAGGCCCCATTGTGTGCTCTTTTCCTCTGTGCCCATTTGGATGTATGCTTAGAAGGCTCTGCAGAGTATTTTGTGGAGCTTCTAAAATACTAGGAGGGTTGGTATACATCTTACCCTCTCTATAAGGCTGTTCTACAGAACAGTTTTATTATTTCCATCTTTTATCTATGAATAGCAAACCAAAATCAGAATTAGTAGAATGTATAGCTGCAACTGAAAGGGAAAAAAAGTCCTGTGGCTCCTCCTCTTACACCCGTAGGAACCTCTAATAATAGTGAAATGTCTAATAAACTCATCTCCCCTAAAAGCAACAATCACGAAATGGAATGGAATGGGGATAGGAAAAACTAGGCGTATGCTGAAATAACACATTATTATAACTAAATTCAGGAGAGGGGGAGACCAGGAACTGATAGAGAATAATTGCACAAGGTAGCTGTGTAAGTCTATTGTAGCAATAGAAATCACAAGTCCAGTGACACCTTGAAGACTAACAAAATTGAACCCAGCACAAGCTTTTTGTGAGTCAGAGCGCGCTTCTTAAAATTCTTATGAGAAAGAAATCATTTTGGAGATGTTTATAACAAAAACAACAGAAGGGGGAGGAGAAAGAGCACAGAAAGACTTGATGTGAATCCTGTCATAAATCTTTCAAGAGTGATTCCCTATTTAAGGGACAGGAACTGATCTGGTTGTTACGCATCAGTCTCATGGGATGCAAATAAACAAATGAAGTAGGCTAAATGTAACTAATCAAGAAATCACCTGAAATTCTGAAGCCTAAGAAAAATTAATTTACATCAGTAAAGGGTTACTATGATGCATCATGTTAAGAAGAGCCAATTAAAGACTCTAAAAAGTAGGTCCTATTGAGCTATTGGATACTGAGGAAATCCAAGTCTCTGTTTAAGCCTGGGTAAGACATAGTGTAAATTTCAAGATGAGTTCTAATTCAGCATTTTTGCATTGTATTCTCTCTCACTGAAGCCCACCCCCCTACCAATAGAACAGTGAATCTCAGATCTGCAACAGTATGTCTAGGAAGTTTAAAATGTTTTCCCCGCTGGTTTCTGAATGTTGCATTTTTAATGTCAGAGTTGTGTTAATTGATTTATGAAGGGACTGGCCCATTTGTCCAATGGGAGGTATTAGAAAAGTATTGTTGGCACATGATGGCATATATGCACTTAGATGATGAGCCCAGTATGATACAGCTGATGATATTAGGTCATATAATAGTATTGATTAAATGTGCATGGTAGCAATGCTGACATCTAAGTCTGTTGCAGGGTTTGGTTCCTGGTTTGTGTCTCAGTTGGGTGGTCCATCATTGTTGGTGAGAAGCTGTTTTAAGTTGGGGAGGTCAGTCTGTAAGCAAGGAAAGAACTGCTAACCAAGACCCATAAGAGAGGAGTATCCTTATTTAGTAGAGGCTGTCGGTCACTAATGATGCATTGAACTGGTTTAAGTGGTGAGCTGTACGTGACAGTCATTGGTGTTCTGTTGTCATGTGCTTTGGATCTGTCTTGCAGCAGGCTGGTTTTGGGTACCTGTTCTGTTTTGATTATCTGCTCCCTTACTTTCCTGAAGGATACTGTAATCCTAAGAATGCTTTTTGTAAATCCTCCAGGTAAGAATCCCTTCCTGAGGGATTGGAGCAAATGTGATGCACAGTGCTTGATGGTAGACTATGGAGTGTTTTATATGTTCTAGGTGACAGATGGAACCATGGAGGTATGTTTGGCATTCAATAGGTTTGCAATATAAGGTGGTGCGTAGGCATCTGTAGCATAGCTTCACAGTGATGTTCAGGAAATATGCTTGTTGCCTGAACTGGTCCATGCTGACTGAAATTATTTGTTCTTTGTTTTTAAACCTTTACCTTTAGACTTTAAATCCAGCTCCTCCTTATTTTACCTCAGGGGGGCTCTTGTCTCTCTCTTTATTTCCACTCACACAGAGCTTCAAGTGTTCCCTACTTTACCCAAGCTTTTACTCTGAGAAACCTTCACTTTTGTGTTTGTGTGACCTTTATATTGCTGCCTCACTGACTCCCTCAAAAGTTTTTACTGCCAACAAAGTCTTTTGACTTAGACCTCCTCAGTTTGACTGGTAATATAGGAAGACTTGTTATAGATGGTAGTTTGACAAAATGGTCAGCGTGTGAAGGTGGCTGTGAGGTTAAAAAAGGGATTGTTTTTCTTAAACAAAAGTGAACAAATTGAACCTGAACCTAGACAAGATGGAAGTAATGCTGGTTCGGACATTGTCCTTTTGACCTTTGAGGAGGTTCAGTTGACCCTGGCTGACTCGGTTAAGAGCCCAGAGGTTACATTGGATCCAGCACTGCCGCTAGAGAAGCAAGCAATGCTGCTGCAAAAAGGGCCTTCTCACAACTCAGACTTGCCTGGAAAATGTCCCCCTACCTTGACACGGCTGATATGGCCCCCTGGATTCATGATGCCACAGTAACATCAAGACTAGACTACTGGAATGCACTCTACATAGGTCTCCCCCAAAGTCAACTTGGAGACTCCAGCTGGTGCAGAGCGGTGCAGCTCATTTACTCTCAGGAGCTAGACAGAGCATGCATATCACTCCCATTCTGCAGTCCATTGGCTTCCCATTGGTTACTGGGCTCAATTCAAGGTCATGAATATCACATTCAAAGCCATTCATGGCCTTGGCCCCTTGTATCTGTGCGATTGCCTCTCCCCTTATGTTCTGCCACAGCAGCTTTGCTCATCTGGACCGGGCACTCTGCAGATACCACCCTGCTGTTGGGAAAAATCAACAGCTGCCTGCACACGTGTTTCTTTGTGGTAGCCCCCACCTTATGGAATGGCCTGCCTGAGGATGTCAGGAAAACTCCCATTCTCCTGGCTTTCTGCAAACTATGTAAAACTGAATTTTTCAGGAGGACTTTCTACCCAGATTACAGGATGGTGTCATAAGAAGTAGCTCAGAGAGATGCATTGGTAGGAACAGTTACTGTATGCTACTCTGTTGGGTATTGTCTGCTCATATAGACATGTGCCTACTAGGGCGTTTCTGTGTTGCTAAACATGCCATGTAAATTAGTTACACTTTGTTTCAGAAAGATTTTATCTCTGTGCTCAGCTTTATGCTTGTTTTTAAAATATTCTGCTACCATTCGGTAAAAAGATTTTTAGGGACCCCTCTTCAAAAATCCCATATGTGAGCATTCATTCTTTCAAGACACCGACACAAGAGGCAAATTTGCCTCAGTAGGCAGATTCTCTCTCTTCCTCACTTTAGAGATTAAACTGCAGGTAAACTCAATCTTTCAATTAGGTGAGAAAGTTCCTTTCCACTATAAACATTTCCTCTTGTTTTAACTTTGTAATTTTGACTTTGTTTTTAGTCTTGGAAGAATAGTTTCCCAGAGAAGTCGCGAACCCATAACAGAACTGTGGTTCCAAGCATCTCAAATGTTTATATTACAGGGAGGTCTGTCTGTCCTGTCACTCAGTGCCTTGTATCCTGTGAAATGTAATTCTGAAGAACTGTTTGTATTAATCCTCTTCTTGACTGTTTATTCTGTAAACAATTAATGCTAAGGTATATAAGCTTCTCTGATGTAACTGTTCTTTATGCATATGAGCTAAAGAGAATATGCGTCTGAGCTTTATTTGGAAACACTGTGATTAGAGTCTTGGAATATATTTGGGTAAGTGGTAGTAGGGGAATTTATAATTGGCAGCAGAGTATTATTTTAAAAAAATTCCCCTAACACATACCCTATTGTATCTCTTTCACTGAATGTTCTAACTGCTGTTCATTATTATACTTTGCTCAATGAATGTCTTAGCTGTTGATTATATTGTATTTTCACTTGCACTGTGTAATCTACCTTGGATCACAGTGAGAAAGGTGGACTATAGATGATGATGATGATGATATTGCTGGGGTGAAAATGGTTGAATACTGGTAGAATCTCTCTAGAGCTTTCTTCCCATATGTCCAGAGGATGAGAATACCATCAATAAAAGGAGAGGTGTTAATGGGTGGAAACTGAGGAAGCATTATTGTAAGTCAGTCATGAAAATCTTTGCATACTGTTGTGCCATGTAGGTGCCCATGACTGTACAATTCATCTGAAGATATAAATTGTCAGATCTGAAATAGTTGCAGGTAAAGATAAATAGGCAAAGTTTGGTAGCCAGGTTTGCAATAACTGGGTTAGTGTAAGGATTTTGGCTCCCTAGCTGAACTATGACTTTATTCGTCACTGAGAATGGACCAGTGACACTCTGTCAGAGTAACCTACCTCACAGGTTTTAATGAAGTTAAAATGGAAGGAAAGAATGATCAGTCCTGGGGCCTGGATAGAATGTACTCTGCAAAAAGTAAAGGCAGCAGACATAAGGGACCCTCCCAAACAGGCATTAGTCAGATCAGATCTGCTAGCTTCAAAGAAGGTTGCTGAATCATGTACTACCCAGTCATTTCCTCTGACTGGCCCTGCTTTTATGCCTTTACTCAGAACCTGTCTTGGAAAAAAAATAGCCAGGTGAAGATTTTCCTGCCACTGTGGATGACACACTACCAGCACTGAGCCTTGAAGAGGAATGGCAGCAGGGTTGGCAAAGGATGGAGACTACAAGGTGGACAGGCCAATAGATAAAGAGCCTGGATAGAGCTGCGGGCACTGCAACTCCAAATGCTCATATGAACACAACACTGGCTTAGAGCTGCTGCTCCTTGTTGGCCTGGGAGAAAGAAGGTCATATCCACGAAAACTATAAGGGAGGAGCAGGATAGAATTGCATGGACCTCTGGGATCAGCTTTTTTATATTGCTCCAAGGTTCAAAATATATAAGCCAAGCAAAAGAGTGATGGCAGCTGCATGACTTGGCCTGGAGCTTTCAGCCACAAAACAGCCTGTGCAGGAGGTGCCGCTCAGCAAGGGGCTCCTGCAATCCACCCCTCAAAATCTTGCTTCCCAGGCCACCACTGAGATCACCTATATGGTTGGGCAGCCCTGTGCAATAAGTGGATTGAAGTTTCTGAACTGTCTCCAAAGAGAGTACTATGTGGTATGCATTGCAATCATTCAGCCTGGATGCTACCAAAGCATATGATGTATTGGCCTGGTGGGCTCTACTCACAGTGCAATCCTGAACAGAGTTATGCCTTCTAAACTCATTGATTCTGTTACTTAAAACAAGCCATATATATTTATTACATTCTCAGGATCAGAGTAATAATCTATATGTTTCTCTTCTCCATATAAACAAAGATTGCTTGAGAAAATCTTTTTCCTTCCAATATTTTAGGGGTAAACACAGTTAGTATCAAGATACTATGAAGCCTTCTGGAATTTCCCTGAGTTCATGGAATTTCACAAGGTCAGATGGTTAAGCAAATAGGATTTTGAGTGGGCCATTTACAAAGAGGTCTGAATATTTTATCACAATGGTAGTACAAAGGGTGCAAAGTCTCCTTTCAATCTATTTCTCCTTGGATTTTCTCTCTAATCAGGCTCTGCTACGAGCTGTCCAAGGTTCCTTGTCTGATGCAGGTGTATGCACATTCCACCAGGTACAAGCTTCAGCTGCTGCAGTGAAGGCAGATCTACTCCTCAAAGCTGTGTGTAGGGCAGCCACGTGATCCTCAGGTTTGACCTTTGTGAAGCATTAAGCCATGGAAGAAGATATTACAATCATTGTTTCATTGACAGCATCATACCTACCTTCCTTGCAAGGATAAGTTAGCTCGCTATTGTCCCATGTAGGACTGTACAGATACCATGATAATGAAAACATATTTGCACTTACCTGTAACTGTTGTTCATTGAGAGGTCTTCTGTATATAGTATGCTGGCATAACTATATTGAAGTCACTGATGTAACAGGACCAGAGGATTAGCTAGTCTGTCCCAGAGTTACTTTACAGCAAAGGGAGTAATTCATGGTGATTTTTCACAACTGGCTTTTAGTGACTGGGATAAAGCTAGTGTAAAGTTAATGAGCAGTTGCAGGTTTACAATTTAAGAATTGTTGAATCAAAATAAAAAATGAACTTACAAATGTGCATATGAATTCCAGCTCAGCAATTTTTTTTTTAAACCTCCCTTTAAAACTCTTCTGTGGAAGTACTGCAACCTTTATCCAGGGATACCGAAATGTATTTATTTAGATGATTTATTACTTTCTCACCATACAGCCTGTTCAAGGCAGCTTACCAAGTGAAATATAATAAGAACAAAACATCATAAAAGTTGTACCAATTAATGAACACCATTAACAACCGAGTAAAAAAATAAAAACAACCTACAACATAATATCTTAAAATGATTCTCATAAAACACTTCTTAGGCTAGAAGCTGACTGCAAAAATGAGTTTAAAAGATCAAACCCTTATTTTAAAGCCTAGGTAAAAAGCAATGTTTTACCTTGGAGATTGAAAGACAATATGGCAGATGCCAGGCTGGCCTCAACGGGAAGGGAATTCCACAGGCAAGGCGTCACTGAAAAGCCCTCTCTAGTCCCCACCAACCTCATTTCTAAAGGCAGGGGCACAGAGAGCAGGGCTTGGGGGGGCACATTTTAATGGGCAGGCTAGGCAATACAGGATGAGGCAATCGTTCAAGTACGCTGGACTCAAGCTCTTTAGGGTTTTAAATAGTTAATTTAAAACAGCACATTGGCTTGTGGCTAGAAACAGATGGGCAGCCAGTGCAGGGGTGAAGATGGGCATTTTTCAGCGCAGGGGTGACATGATCCCTGTATTCTGTCCCTGATAATAGTCTGACTACCGCATTTGGGACCAGCTGAAGTTTGCAAACAATATTTAAAGGCAGCCCCACCTATAGGACATTACAGTAATCTAACTTGGATGTGATCATAGCATTGAGCACCATAAGCAGATCACACTTTTTGCAGATGTATCAACTGAAGTTGATGAAAAGCCACAGAGGAGACCTGAGCTTCCAACTGTAGACCAGCACCACTCCCAAGCTGGGAACCTATATTTTCAGAAGGAGTGCAACACCCTCCAACACAGGCTAACTGGGCGGCTCTGAGCAGCTTGTCTCAGTCTTGTCTGGACTGAGGATCAGTTTATATTGGCCCTCATTCATCCCATTACTTGTTCAGGATTTCACAGACCCAACTGACACAGCTGTTAAAGAGAAATGACTTCCATGGATTTTGAGCGTTTCCATTTGTAACATCTGGTCTGGGTCCATTTTTTCTCTTGTAGAGACACTGTTTTGTTTAGTTAATATAAAAGGGCATATCTATCAGATCTGATCTGATCAATCAATAGATTCATATGCCAGCAATGCCCTATATCGCAATTGAGGATTTCAAGGGAAATGAGCCGTTGATGCTATCTGATATTGCTATCTGATACTGCTGGATCCTGTAATAGTGTCATAGGACGTTGTGATGGATGGACAGATGGATAAGGAGATCTGTGTGGTATAGTGGATAAAAGTGTCAAAACTAGGATCTGCAAGACCCAGGTTCGATTCCCTACTTGCTATGGGAGTTTGCCTGTCATACTCTCTCAGCCTAATCTACCTCAAAGGGTTGTTGTGAGGATAAATTGAAAGAGAGGAGAATAATGTAAGTTGCTTTGGGTTCCCAATAGAGGGAAAGGCAGGGTATAAATGAAGTAAATAAATACTGAAATTTGTCACAGGGGATTAGCACCTTGGTTTGTATCTCCATTGGGTGGCCCCTTGTTGCTGGTGAATAGCTAACCAAGCTGGGGATATGTTTGCAAGCAAGGACTAGAGAGCCCTCAAGGATTGTGGGACCGAAGAATAATTTTCCAGAAGTGGTTGCAAAATGCTTATGACATGCTGGAGAGGTTACCTAGGATCTGTATATGACAAAAAGACAGTGGCCTTTTGTTACTTACTTAGCTGACTTGCTCTGTACAAGGCGACTCCTGGGTACCAGCCTGCTTTTGCCAACCAGTCTTTTCGCTTCTTCAGATGGCTACTGTAATTTCAGGACTGCTTGGTGTAAATCCTCCAGGTATTTGTCTCTGTCTGAAGGACTGGTGCAGATGTAGTTGAATCTCTAGACTGTAGACAGTGGAGTGGATGGTAGCTAGAAGCGTATAATCGTGCAATGATATAAAGTGTTTGATGTATTGTCAAAGGCTTTCACGGCCGGAGAACGATGGTTGTTGTGGGTTTTCCGGGCTGTATTGCCGTGGTCTTGGCATTGTAGTTCCTGACGTTTCGCCAGCAGCTGTGGCTGGCATCTTCAGAGGTGTAGCACCAAAAGACAGAGATCTCTCAGTGTCACAGTGTGGAAAAGATGTAGGTCATTTGTATCTACTCAGGAGGGGTGGGGTTGAGCTGAGTCATCCTGTAAGAGTTTCCCAGGGTGTGGAATGCTAATGGCGGGAGGCTTCACTGTATCCTGAGGAGGTTCTTTTGCATATGGATTGGTACTTGATGTGGTAATCTTCTCTGCAGGGCTATTGTCGGGGATAGAATGTTTTGTTAGCCTGGTGTTTTTCAGAACTGGAAACCTGGGAAACTCTTACAGGATGACTCAGCTCAACCCCACCCCTCCTGAGCAGATACAAATGACCTACATCTTTTCCACACTGTGACACTGAGAGATCTCTGTCTTTTGGTGCTACACCTCTGAAGATGCCAGCCACAGCTGCTGGCGAAACGTCAGGAACTACAATGCCAAGACCATGACAATACAGCCCGGAAAACCCACAACAACCATCATATAAAGTGTTTATTTGTGTATTGGTATCCTAAAATTGGGCCTGCTCTATAGACAGGTCTGGATTCAGATAGAGAGTTGGGTGGGATTGTTGAAGTTCTGGTAGAATTTCTCCCACTGGTCCAGACAATAAAAAATGTAATTGGTGAATCTCAAGTAGGACTGAGACACTGGGTATATAGAAGGAAGCATTTTAAATCTCCGTAAGTGTACCCACAAGCTAGATTTAATGTATACATTTCTACCTATTAATTTATCTTTTTGGGTAGATTTGTGAATCTTACATTTTTTCTTTCATACCTTTCTTGTTTAAGAGATTAGGAGTTAGTATTTGGGTTTGGATTATTTAATCGCATGGAGAATAAGACTTTCAGTGTCTTTCGATAACTGTCACCATCCTAGAGTTTCAACGGAAACTATTCTGAATGTCTTATTGTTCAGCCTTCCTTTAGAGGCTGCAATGTCCCTTGCCAAGTTTTCAAACAGAACCTAAAAGACCCTCACATTTTTGCATTCCCCTCACTCACAGAAAAGCCTATTCCTCTCCCTCCCTTAATTTCACAGGCTAACTACGGTAGCTTGTCCAACCCACTCTGTTGACCTGATGGCCTGATCCAATCATCAAACAAACTGAAAATCTTCACATTCCCCCCACCCCCAACCATTGCCTCAAAGGAGGAATGGGAAGGCTAGGGTGGAGCCTGCCATTTAAATTGTTTTTTTCTGGACTGCCTGCCTTTTCTCTCACGAAAGAAAAGGCTGTACTGCTGAGAAGCTGCAGGACTTTAACCTAGTATTACAAACAGGAACAGTATCTCCCTCAACAACTTCATTTCAGCTGTATATTTTACCCACCAGCTAAGATGGTTGAGGCATTCTGTGCTACCTGGAAGCTGACTGACAGCCAGAATTTTGATGAGTACATGAAGGTACTGGGTATGTAGAAGGAGCTATGCAGAATCACCCTTTTTCTTTAGCTGTTATAGTTGTCACAGAGTTGGAGATTTTCTGTTGGTTTTGACTAATTTGATGTCAGGTTGGCCACAGAGAGTAAAAAGAAAAGTATTTTATTAAGTAATGCATATGGTTGCAAAGAAGATTTTGTAATATAGATCTGTATAAACTAATGTACAACCTTGTTAAATAAAAGCATTTAGAGTTAAGCAAATGCAGGTTGTGAATCTAAATGTGCTTGCTAGGAAACAAGTTTCATTAAAAATTCATTTAAAATGATATGACTTAGAATTAAGGCTGAACTCTTAATTCTTACATGGGTTCTATTTAGATCAATAGAACTTACTTCAGAGTAAATTTATTTATGGCTGACCTGTTAATGTTTTTAGGGTCAGGTTGTTGCATTTCAGTCAGTGTTTCTTCCAAGAAAATACCTTCAGGAATCATAGCCTAGCAATATGATCCTAAGTTCATTTATTTATAGGCACTGTTGAAACTTTCCATTGAAAGTTAAATAGACTGAAATGTCCATCATTTTAAATTCAAATATTGGAGTTTAGCTGGACTGAAAATCAGGTTGTTTTCCAATAAAATAGAAATCGTTTACAAACAAACTCTGTGTGTGTGTGTGTTTAGAAGATGTCTGAAAGAGAATAATAGCACGTTGTTCAATTCTCTAAGTGACTGGGGCTGGTTGTACCATTGTATTTATTGGAAAGAAATTACATCCGGCACATTGACAAAGGCAGGTACAAATCTGGCCTTAATAATGGAAAATTGTCAACTGTGAGCAAAAATATAGCTTTCTTCCCAGATGGCGCATATATTAGGCATCTCTAGTGCCTCTGTACTCTCTTGCAGTCTGGTGAAAGTGTGGGTGGGTGGGGGATGGAGAATCAAATTGAATGGAAAAGTGTACAGCTAAGTTAACATGCATGACTGAACAGAAAAACAAAATTTGGCACAACCTGATTCTTTATATATTCAGTTTGAAGCAAGTCCCATTGGATTCAGTTGGATTTTCTCCCCTGGAAGGGAACATAGGATTCTAGCTTTAATATTCTTATCTTTATTCTGATCATTTTTTTATTTTGAATGCTGATTCTTTTAGCTATCTTAAACATGTCAATATTGGAAGGAAGGTGGTGTGGTATAATCAGATCTCACCAGATTTTGGAAGCTAAGCAAGGTCATTACATGGATAGGGGACCACCAAAGAAGAGGAAGGCAATGGCAAATCTCCACTGCTTGAAATTGCTGAGGTTGCCATAAATTGGTTGCAGATTAAATAAAATAAAGTGAAGAGATGCATTTCTTCTTAGATGAAATACAATTGTTTGCCTTCTCAAGCAGGATTCTGAGGAGGCAGCATAGAAAAATTCTAAATAAATAATAAAACCAGCCTGTTGCAATAATTATTTGTTAAAAAAAATCTTAGGAGTTGGCTTTGCTACTCGCCAAGTGGGGAATGTTACCAAACCAACTGTGATCATCAGTCAGGAGGAGAACAAAGTGGTGATCAGGACCCAGAGCACATTCAAGAACACAGAAATCAGCTTCAAACTTGGTGAAGAATTTGACGAAACTACAGCAGATGACAGAAACTGCAAAGTGAGTGAGCAACAGCCTTTTCTGCAGTACCACTGCTGAAAAGTTAATATTTTTTGGTTGAGCAAAATAAAGTTCTGTCTGTTGTCACTGAAGAGAGCTTTAAAAAGAGGGAGAAAGAGAGAGAAAAAAAAGAAAGGATAGATTTCAGATTACTCAATATGTTAAAGCAATAATTTTGCAATCATAAGGAATTTTCCTGGGAGTAAATCCCATTAATAAACATGGGACTTATTCTGAGTATCTCTGTTTAGGATTGTTCTTACAGTACCATTGTAAGCAGAGTTACAGCTAAGAACATTGAAGTCAATGGGCTTAAAACACAGTAATTCTGTTTAGGATTGCACTGTCAGTGTGCCAGAGGCCTCCAAAAGGAGGTGAAAACAGCACCTTTGGCCCTACTATTAGAGCTGCCAACTCCAGGTTGAGAAATTCTTGGAGATGTGGGGGTGGAGTCTAAGGAGCGTAAGTTTAGGGGAGGAGAAGGACCTCAGTGGGGTATAATGCCATGGAGTCCACCATCCGAAGCAGCCATTTCCTCCAAGGGAACTGATCTCAGTAGTCTGGCGGGGTCAGTTATAATTCCAGAAAAAAACCAGCCCCCACCTGGTTGTTGTGAACTCTACCGACTACATTTCCATAAGGGTTCCAAAATCTGCTCTATAGCAGTGTACCCTGGGTCCATTCCAGAAAATGCCTGTGAGAGTTTTCTGTCCTGAGTTCTAACTCCCCTCCTGTCCCTTAAGTAGCTAACCAAATTCTAGTGTGCAAGTATATTGGAATACATTACTTTACAAAGTATGTTTATGGCAGGTCACTAAAACTGAAAGACCTTACAGCAGGTCAAATATGAAAAACGAGATAAATAATATGCACAGTTCAAAACACACTTTATTCTATCCATACAAGAATTAAACACTTATGTATATATTTTATGGTTAAGCTGTTTGAAATTTATTAACAAGTTTATTGGTTTGAAATTAAAAATGGCTGGAACATGTTCAGTAACTCATACCAGGTCAGTAATAAGGGTTCAAAGATATGTTGTCAATTGCCCAACAGAAATCAAAGGGTTTTTTGAAAATGTCCAACTGTGGCTAGATGGTAATCAGAGTTATTTGTGAAATCTTCATGATGCTTCCTATGATTTCCAATGAAATCTTCTTTGTCTTTGCTTGTTGCTTTTCTGCCTGCAGTCTGTTGTGACCCTGGATGGAGATAAACTAGTTCATGTACAGAAATGGGATGGCAAAGAAACAAACTTTGTTAGAGAAATTAAAGATGGCAAAATGGTCATGGTAGGTCCTGGAAGTTTTTGTTTTTGAGATTATATGCACTCATGCGGGATAACATTGTGAAGTATTTTATGGGGTTTGTCTCAAATATTTTGAGAGGTTTTCTCTTTATATTAAAAAGAACAAGTTTCTAAAGAGCGTGTGTTATATATAGCACAGTCCCACTGTTAAGATTGGCAATCATGAAAATTTGAAAAACAAGTAAAGCACAATCTCTGATGTTCACCCGCCTTAGCTGGGAATGTTCTAAAACAACCACATCTTCATCTTAACTTTGTCCCCTTCCAGATATCTTATCCTTTCTTCTTTAAACTTCAGTTGAATGAATGAGATTTCATAACATATCCCTCAAGAATCTATAAAGTGTCTTCCTCTTTTCTCATTCTTTTCCTGCCCATTTTGTCTCTCATTTTCTTTCAAAATCTAAACCTCAGTTGATCAAGGAATCCTGTCTTTCAGCAGACCTTGATAAATGGTTCATCATGCAATATTCTGATGAAATAATCATGTAATGTATTGGTGATGCAATATACAATGAAAAAATCATTGTTCTTCAATGTGTTATTTTAATACAGGCTGGTTGACTTGGATCCAGCAGAGAGATTTCGACAAACAGAAGAAGGCAATTTTCACCAACTCTTTCCTTTCTAGGGATCCTATTTCCCAAAGGAGCAACATTTTGGAAGACATTTTGAACTGCAGCAGGAAAGGGGAGGCAGGGAGGTCCTGTTCTGCAGTTGCAAAACCTTTCACCTGTGAAAATCTCTTCTGGATCCAAGTCATATTATCTGCTAGGAAAAATAGCTTTTCCTGTCACATGTCATTTTTCAATCATTATAGACCACGGTCAGTCCAACTGTCAATTGTCTTAAGAGATAAAAAATTCCACATGGCTATCTTTTTGTCTTAATGTGTTACATCCAACTCTGAACGCTACATGGCTGTGGGAAATCTACTGCAGTAGTAAATGAGAATATGTGTGCAATGAATTTTTGCACCCCATCCATAATGAACTAAAATTTCAAATTACACAACCAGAAAGCTATAAGGAATCATTATTTGTTAATCAGAGTATATTATGCAAATTAGGAAGTTATGCAAATTTATTCATTTACATTAGGGTGCAGAGGTGCTAAAAACAACCTTAGAGCATTCAAAATGAATGTACTTATTTCTGCCCCTGAGCAAACTCTGGAAAATCAATTTTGCAAGTGTTCAGTGTGATTTGGTTTAAATTGAGGGAAAGCTGGCTGAAAAAAATACCTGTTGGCAAGCACTTGTGACATTAACCACATTTCTCCCGATCCCCAGAGCATTTTTACATTTTTCTTTTTAAAATCTTGCATTCTATAAGCTGAAAGTAAGTTTTTATACACATGGTAATTTTATCTATGCCTCTTCAAAATATTGTTTAAATCACAAGGAAAGGGCAAGACAGATGGCTGAACTGGTACTCAGTTTGCTGGTAAGTAAGTAAACTGCAAAGGCCGGAGTACACTACAGTGAAGAGCTCCCTTCACTTTTATTCTGGCTTCAGGGTTTGTCATTTCTGGACACGGACATGAAAATTCCAACATTATGTACAATAAATGCTGAAGATGGCAGATATTGCAGGTAGATAATGGGCAGTCTCTATTGATAGCAGTTACTGTGTTGGCAGTCTTCAGCTACTCACCGAAACTGCATTCTGTAGCCCATGTGCCAGATTGTACAGCAGAAGCTATCCATGACAGTGTCTTATGGAAGCATTGCAGAATCTACACATTGCTTTGTGTCATGTCCAATGGTGCACACTTGTCCTAATTATTCCATTTCTTCTTGAACTTGCAGACCCTGACCTTCGGCGATATTGTTGCTGTTCGCCACTATGAAAAGGCATAGAATTTGGTAATATCTTAGCTGGGTTTATAGTTCTTCTGCTAAGAGTAAAGAGCTACCCACAGTTGACTATCTCTGAAATGAACATTGCTGTCATGGAAGGAAAACAGCATGATTGTTTTAAATTTTATGCCATCAAATTGGCAATCCATGTTATGTAAATTGTGACAAGTAAAACTTTGCAATAAATTTCTGAAACTCTTCCATGTCTACTTACATATAAGTTAATGATGGTTCACATTTTATGAAACTCAAAACAAACATAAACTCAAATATTCTAGCTTTGTACGCATGGTACTATGGTTCAATACAAATAGTTTAAATAGGATTGTCCCATTACTCAACAAGTAGTCACACTAAGGGAATAACCACATTATGTACATCTCTTTCTCATACATAAATACACAACAATTCCTTCTTCCATATTCTCACTCTCTCTACTTTCTTGTACTCCTTTTACTGGCTGGTGATAGCAACAATTATGTTAATGGCAGCATTAATATCCATGACCTCTCTAGAGTCTTCATGTTGACTAGCTCCCAGGAACCATCAGGGCGGTGTATAGGCAGGTACACCACTCCAATAGTACTTGGGACAGAATGAAATCCTCTTCAGAGTCTTGGTGCCCAACTGCTCCAGGCCACCAACTGATTATAGATTGGTGCAGAGTATGTCCTTAACTGATGAGCACTCCGACAACCCTATCATAAGGAGAGCCACAGGGCTTTGTGTCTCGGTTGAGGGGAACCTTCAGCCAATTCCTTTTTCTGGCAGATCTAGGGCTAATGTACAAATGTTACATTGTTGCTGGGGAGCACCTGCACCTCATCCACAGTGGTTTTGGAGGAGATACGCACCATTTTGACTCCCTCTAAGTGTCTGCAAAGGTAGGTTGTCCTACCACTGATAAAACCTCTCTTTTATTCTGCCTCCTAAGCAGCATGCAGACATATCTATTTTCTCAAAGACTGATTGTTAGTGGATGCCAAAGTCAACAAACCACATAAAAATAATAAGTTATAGAGTTTATTTTGTTTTTATATCACATGAATAATACCATTACATCTGACTGGACTCTCAGGTTCAGCAAATGTTTCTATAAATGGATCATACATAATAATTATATCAAATTCTTTTGATGGGATTCTATGTTGGAACTTGCTTATATTCATAACTATAATTATAATACAGAGAATATTCTTTGTATAATAGTATTATTATAATAATAAATATGACTAATATACAAAGAATATGAATCTCATCTTGGGCGACACAAGCTTAACACAACCCAAAATATAAATTCTAAAAACCCATTCTCAGTAGCCTATGTTGTCAAATTCTTCCACCTAGTTTTGTTTGTGGTTGCACAACCATGCTGAGCACAAGTAGTGTAACCTGGGCTGTATAGGCTAGGGTAGTCTGCAGCCCTCTCTGTGATCACAGGAACAGGAAAAAAAAATCCAACTGTGGTGGTCACAGAAACTGCACAGAGAAATCTGACTGTGAATTCTGTGGGCCAAACTACACATTATTGGGAAAAATCATGGATACTTCTCCTAACATTTCCTTTAAATTAACAAGCAGTCACCAGCCCCACTCCCCATTTGGATTGGGGAGGCGGGTTACTTGCAGGAAGGGTTAACCCATTCCCCATGACATTTCCCTGATAGGACCCACATTGAGCTGTTAATCCCAGAAAAGGCAGGCATAGTACAAGTCTCTCCCCCGCCACACACACACACACACCACAATTTCTAATCATGATTCGTGACCCCAGAGGGCACCATCAACTGAAACATGGTGCCTGTTTATGTGTGTGTGTGCAAGTGAGCGCGTGCACACACATATAAAACCTTATTTTCCCTGTGCCCCAATCTGAACCCAACTCTTTCCTCCTCGTCTTACAGCTAGTTTTCAGTGTTAAAGAAACTGCGAACTTCAGTCCTAGATCTCTCATGGTACGGATGGTTTTGATCTCCCTCTTCACATTTTTTAACAATAAGTAGGATTCCAAAACTTTGTGAAACCTTCATTGATGGCAGAATTGGTAAACTTCCTGCCTTTGCTTTTTCATGGGTCACCTTCTGCATACATTTTGAAGACTTTACTTCTAAAATTTAGCAAAAATGCTATAAGAATACTTTTCCCAAACTTTTCTGATTCTTTTTTCTAAATTTCTTTTCCTTAGCAAAAGGGTTGCTTTGGAAAGCTGAAATAAAACAGCTATGAAATATTCAGGAAAGTACAAAGAATTAAGTCCTCAGATTGGGCTGGGCCCGCCTTCTGTTCTTCCGTCATCCTGCTCTACCTCTCCATGGATGTCTCATGGCTTCAGAACTGGGAAAGCTGGGCAATGGTTACTTTACCCTTGGTCCAGCAGTCCTTTGGATTCTAGCATCTGGCCCTCACTCTGTGCATGCTTCTGCTGCCCCTCCACATCTCCTCCTTGGCCAACTTAAGGGATTGTTGCGGGCACCATCCTGGGGCTGGCTCCCAGGGCAGACAGAGGTGTTGTGGCTGCCAGCAGTGCTAGGTGGTTGAAGCCTCTCTCCTTGTAGCATGTGGGTAAGTTGAGAGGCCCAGGGAAGCTCCCAGGGCTGTGTGATGGCCCTTTCTGGTGGAGGCGTCAAGTCCAGGGGTCACTCTGCATCTGTCCACAGACAAATATAGTTGCTAAACTATCTCACATTGATTAAGTTCTATTTTAAGGCTTACAAAACCTGAACAAAATAAGCTATGTAGTATTGTATTTACAATTATGAAAAAGGTGATCCCTCTTCAGTTGTTAATCTGTGACATAAATTGAAATTTACTAGTTGAACTGATGGTTAGACTGTCGAGAAGCTGATTTTTGGAGAACACTTATGCCTCTCCCACAGACATCCAGTAACAATTATGAATATTTTAATCAAACATCTTTTTGACTTGATGGAGATCATATTATGCCATTGTTCAGAGGAAATTTCCACCATGTCAATCCATTTAATATGGTGCCCTCCCAAGGGAAACCATACCCAGATTGACAATCTTCCAGAAGACGAAAAAATATGTTGTAGTAGAGTATCTTCCTTGTTACAGGAAAGTTACATTACCTTCATGCAGGCAAGAATTTCTAGGTGTCCACTTACAATTACCACACAAGCCTTCTCTGAAACACCACTTTAATCTGTTTGGGACTTCAGAGCAGTATCCATGAAATAATTTTTGGAGGTTTAGGCTATGAACCAATTTGAGATTTTAAATCTTTAGGTAATCTGTTTTTTAACAAGGCAATGGAATTTTGTCATAGGTTTTCTAGAGATTAGGGGCCCAATCCAGTCTGTTAATGGGCACAATATCCCCACAGAGCCCTGTTCCGCATTGATGTTTATGCACATGGCAGAGAATCCATTGATGGGAATGGGAAGTTTATGTGCATCATATCTCCATGCAGCCTTCCATCTCAATACTGCATGCTTCAGAGCATGAGAAATTTAGCTGTTGATATGGAAAATGTGAATGGATCTTCCAATGTATGCAGTGGCCAGTTCTGCTGCTTTCATGCACCCTCATGCATAAAGAAAGCCCAAGGGGCCACTGCATGTATCAGGAGGTTGCCCACCTTCTTTTTGGCTGGCTATCACAACTGGTTTAGCATTGCAGTAGCAGAGGGAGAGGAAGGGAGAGGGGTTTTTTACATACAAGAGATTTGCTACAAGTTTTCTCAAGCTACTCTTCCAACTCAGCCCATCCAGTGCTGTATTTGAAGGAAGGTCTGCCCTGAGAGCTGGAATAGTGCTACAGCAGAGGGAAAACGTTCTTGAGGACCAAAGCTTAAGTGCCCAGGAATGATGCACAATGGTGGTGCAGAAAGCCCTGCCTGCCAACACTTGCTTTCAAAAGTTTCTGCATTGGGACAAATGTAGAAGTGTGATGTATGTGTGTGAATGGTTTGCAAGACTGTAGCCTATTTGTGTAAACCCATAATACTTCTCTACAGAGCCTGTAATGTTTCATGGCTGTTGTATAGTAATACACATTGTGTCTATAATCCATTAATACAGCACACATCACTGCTGTCTGGTTTGTGGATGACTGCCTTTCCCAGACCTCCTATTCTAAAAGATGTGAGAACAAGTTTTTTGACTTCATCTCCATGGAAAAGGCCATCATTCGAGTGGCATTAATTTCCATGGCAACTGATTTATGGTGATACCAAGTGAAAGAAAAAGACAAGCACTGCTAAGGTGGGGAAAGAAGAAGAAATGGTTAGAATAGACTCTGACATATATAGTGGAGTTAAACAATGAATAAATATTTGACAATACATTCTCTTCTATTGTTTTAATATTCTTCGTACACATTACAAAGATTACTTAATCTGTTCTCCCTTCTCCTCTTTTACCTACATACTTCACACATAGCACCAGTCCAATAAAACCATTGACCTATCTCCTCAAATGTAAATAATAACTCTGAACATCAAAGGACTAGGAATGTATTGCTACTTATGATGTCTTTCAGAATGTTGTATGACAAAAATATCCTTAGGCTGGCTGGCTTACACTTGAAGATACATAAGCTGTTAAAAGCAGATAAGGAATGCTACATCTGTTGTATGGGAAGTTAAATATTGTATAACAAAATTTATGACTTACAGGAATCAGGCAGTACTGCTGATATGACTAAAGTTCTGAATTTCTTCCATTGCATCAGAACTGTTCTCAGTGCTTCTTTTCGCAGGGTTCCTGTATTGTTAAATGCAGAATCAATATGTAAAAAATTAGCAGATGAAATTTTGCTGAACATTGGTGAGGAAGTGATAGAAGCTTCACTTCCTACATTTCTGTTATGCAGCTGTTAAGAACAGACCCCACGCCCCGCAAAAGCTGACAGTCACAAAAGTAAATAGAAAACCTAGAACATCCATAGTTGTGTCTTACAGAAAAGTCCCTTTTTGTCCTTGAGCTTGCTTCAGGACAATATAATGCCCCAATCAGAGCAGCTTACAAAGTGTGTTATTATTATCCTCATTACAATCACCCTGTGAGGTGGGTAGGGCTGAGAGAGCTCTGAGAGAGCTGTGACTGACCCAAGGTCACCCAGAGGGCTTCAAGCAGAGGAGTGGGGAATCAAACCTGGTACTCCAGATTAGAGTCCTGCCACTCTTAACTACTACACTAAACTGGCTCTGAGTCCAGTGACACTTTAGAGAGACCAACAAGTTTTTCAGAGGATAAGCTTTCCAGAGTCAAAGCTCCTTCTTCAGAGAGTTAAAGCTCCCTTTTTTGGGTATCTGGAGAACTTTTTGTAAGTTTATACCCTGAAATCTTGTTGGTGTCTCTAGGATGCCACAAGATTAAAATCCTGCTGTCCCATATATGCAAACCTGTATACTTACGTGTGCATAAGTAATTTCCAGATGCATCTGACGAAGAGAACTTGATTCTCAAAAGCTTATGCTACAATAAAATTGGTTAGTCTTAAAGGTGCTACTGGACTCTTTTTGATTTTCCAGATGGTATATTCTCTTTGCCAAAGATAAAGCTAACTACACTCAAAAATCAATACTGAGACACTTATTAACTTGAGCAATGTGTATATTGTGTTTATGAAAAAGTCAATATTGCTTGCTGCTAACTTTGAACCTTTAAAGTTTTTATAAAGATGGTAGGAGGTCATTCAGAATCTCCTAGAGCTATGCCCATATACAAGGTCTTATCATTTTATCTGAATGAATTAGTTGGGAAGAATCTCTGAATCTAAAATAGTCAAAACCATTTGCAAGAATCGGGAAATATCCCCTTTATCTGCCTGTATTCTAAGTATTGTTTAAAGTGTTAGGAGATAAAGTTAATCACTATAAGTAGCTAGCTCCAATGCCAATAATTAAAATACTGACAATAGGCCACTCACAGACAGAGCAGGAGGCTTTAGAGTTGCTCCAGATGTACAGGAAAATGACATTGTAAACTAACTAAGAGAAAACCAGAAACAATGGCCTGAATAAGCTCCAGGAACATAGAATGTTGAAAGAAAATGTAAAGTAATAATAGCAACAATACATTTATGGCAAACAAGTTGCATTTCTTTTCCACATGACTATTCAATTTGAGTCCAAATACCTAGGATTAGGATCCAGAATGTGCTTCCTCAACAGATTTGAACCTGGTGACTAAAGGAGCTGTATTTAAAGTGTATATTCAAGTGACAAGCAGAATGGTATAACAGTTAGGGTTTTTGAAGTAGGAGAACCCAGGTTCATATCTCTACACAACCATGAAGTTTGTAAGATCTTCCCAGTGACTATGTTGTAGCCCAACCTACCTTACAGGGTTCCTGTGAGGATACGAAGTAACAGAAGAGAGCTGCCTATACTGTCTTGAGCTGCTTAGAGTAAGGGCGAGACAAAAATGTAGCAGACAAAAAGAGACATGTAGCAAGGTCAAACTCCCTTGACAAAATGAGTGTTAAAGAGTGGTTGCCAACAATTGGTTTTCCTATACCTTTATCACTTTTATGGAGCTGTAAAAATTCAGTACATGAATCTTTTTCAAGTATGGAAAACTTGCTAAATTTCCATCTGCTTTGCCTTGCACAGGAGATGCTCAAGTGACTTACTTTTTGTCTGGTCAAAAGCATACTCTGTCTCCCTAGCAGTGCACGTGTATCCACAATGTGAGAACAAGTGTAAGATCTTTCATATGAGCGTCCCTGTGTAAGATAGAGACTCCTAGATATATGAGTTTCCCCCAGACTCCAAACGTGCACAGTTCTTGAAAGAGATTTCCCCCATATTTTGAAATCAAGAATTCTAATCCAAATTAAAGCAAATGAATTAAATCCAAATTGATTAGCACATCGATGACAGCGAGTACGAAGATACTTTTGCTTATGGTCACAATTATTCCTGGAATACTTCCTGATTCTCTAACATTTGCTTGACAGCCGCTCACAACACTTTAACGCAAAGGGTAAGGATTTGGTTTTTCTGCCAAACATCCCATTAACCCCATGGGATGGGATGTTTTTTTGGTTCCTGAGCCTTGCCGCGGCGGGCCGGAGTGATAGTCTAGAGAGCATATATGCAGCGGCAGTTGTTTGCCTGATATGTTTTCGCTCCTTTCCAAGTGATTTCGAACTGGGCGGCAACTACGGAATAAAAACAACTCGTCTTCCGGGCTGTTGGTTGCGAAGAGGAAACTCCTGCATTGCCACAGAATGGCTTATTGAGGAGCCAGTTGCTCCAAGGGAAGTAGGGGAAAGAAACGAGTTCGTTCCTTATTCCACAGCGTTTCACTTTCATAAGTGTAACCTTCTACCTCGTCATAACCGAAGGGCGCGTTATGGAAAGGGAGCGGGCATTACACTCCCTCTTCTTCTCAGGAGAATAGGTCACATGAGGGAGCCAGTCCCAGCGCTGAAGCGAAGCTCACGCGAACATGGAAAGTGCGCAGGGGGCTCGCGGGGTCGCTCTCAGCTTGTGGGGGCTGCTGCTGTGTAACGTGCTGCAGGACCTCGTTAGCGCAGCCCCGGCCCAAGCAAGTCCCGAGATGCCCTTCAGCGTCGGTGAGTTTGCCGTCCCTCGCTGGGCGAATTCCAGGCCCGACAGTTCGAGGTGCCAGGGGGTCGGTTGCCAAGATATAGTGACAGGGGACAGCCTCTTGCCGCCAAAAAGTAGGTCGAGGGGCCGCGCCGGTGGAAGAGGAGACGCCAGGACGGCGCTGGGCGGAGGGGAGAGGGTAGGGGTGGACCGGGCAGAAACGGAAGGTTCTTCTGACTTGAAGAGCTGCGCACAAAAGAAGCAACAAGTCGGGAGCGCTAGCCAGTCACACTCGGCTCCCACTCAGCGCCTCTCATAGCAACAGTACTTGTCCCGCACGCATTTGAGCCTTGCATTGAAACGTTGCATTTTCTGGCCTGGCTGCTTACTGTGTTTGTGAGCGTAAGGTCTGCCAGCTGAGGATATGCTTAGATTAGCAGCGTAGGTATTTGATAAGGCGGGCTGTGAACCACAGAAGTCTGCCCGGCAATCTGCTGGTCTGTTGTGTGACACAAAGCCTTGATTGTTTCAGCTGCATATTGGCATTGCATGTGGATGCTTGGCAAATCAATCACAAGTGACATTTGCTCATGTATCTTATTAGTGTTGTGGTTACAGTGTCACACTAGAAATGGAAAGATCTGGGTTTAAATTCCCCACAATGCCTCAAAGCTCATTGGGTGATCATGCCATATCTGGTCAAATAGCCTAACCTACCTCACAGGTTGTTGTGAGGATAAAATGGATGAGAGAACCTGAGAACCATGCAGGAAGAATATGATAAAATGCGTAGAGCTAAAATGTGCAATTTCTGCCTTGTGAGTAGAGTTGCCAGCTGCCTGGAGAGAAATTGTCTTGTCCTTTTAATAAAGGGTTAATGGGATGTTATTTACTGCTAGGCCATGAAAAGCTTTAGCAGCCATGGGGACTGACTGATTGAATGAATGAATGAATGAATGAATGAATGAATATTTCTTCTTGAACTGCATAGGAATCAGTGTTCAGTAAGCTTACATCTCACTTAAACTCAGAATTAGTCAATATGAGGGGCATCCCAGATTCCTTAAAGGTTTATTGCCCTCTGAATGACTCCCTGACTAAAAACACTGAGAAAGTAGTATATGGCTAAGAGAAAGGCCTTTATCAACACTTCTCCCTGGCCATTTACTAGGTCCCAGGACTATTACCAACAATGAACTCTATATGGCTATAAAAGTCCATCAAGAATGGCTCCAGAAATAACCTTGTTTTTGTATGTTTTTTGTATTGTGTATATTGTGACAACTGATGCCAGTAATGGCTAACTGACTGACTGACACAATTATCTCGGTTGAAATTCATTTTGTTGAATTTAACCCAGTTTTCCAGCCTGTTAAGATCACTTTGAATCCTGATTGTCTTCTACTGTATTTGCTACCTTCCTCCCAATTTAGTATCATCTGTAAATTTAATGAGCATCCTCTATTCCTTCAACCAAGAGCCAAGCTACAAGTGACGCCTGACAGGTTGGACGCTTGTCAGCTTCCCTCAAGTTTTGATGAGAAATGTGGGCATCCTGGTCTTGCAGCTGTAATGGAGAGCCAAGCTGTAAAACCAAGACGCCTACATTTCCCATCAAAACTTGAGGGAAGCTGACAAGTGTCCAACCTGTGTAAGGCGTCACTTGTAGCTTGGCTCTGAGGCTCTCTACTTACCACTCCTTCTCAAAAGGATGAGAAACCATTTACAAGCTCTCGTTGGGTGTGGTCTGTTAACCAGTTACATATTCACCAAACAGCAGTAGGATACAAACCACATTTTACCATCTTGTCAACAAGAATATCATGTGGAACCTTATTGCAATCGAGATAAACTATGCCCACAGTATTCCCCTGATTCAACAAAGTAGTAACTCTCTCAAAAAAGGAGATATGATTAGTCTAGCGTGAGTTGTTCTTGAGGACTGACTGATTTGTTCAAAAACCTTTCTAGGTATGAATGTTGGTACTAGTAGTTACCTGGATCCTACTTTTTCCCCTTCTTGAAGATAAGGACATATTCCACCTCCAGTCTTCTGGCACCTCACTTGTTCTTCCTTTACGCCCTTTCTTTCTAATATTTAAATGCTAAGGTGCTTAAAGCATTACATTAAAACAGTTTTTACAATCCTGTGTAGCTGACTCCACCTTCAGAATGTGGCCTATTCCCAAGTTCATTGTTGGTAATAGTCCTGGGACCTAGTAATTGGCAAGGGAGAAGTGTTGGTAAAGGCCTTTCTCTTAGCAAAGTTCATTGGAATATATTGTCTTTACATCTCTTTCAGTCCAACAGTTCTGTAGCTCTAGTATTCTCAGTCCTGTAGTAGCTCTTTCCACCTGAGATTAATAGTATGAATACAGTGTAACACATACCAAGATAATAAGTACTCTGACATTGAAACAGGTGACAGGATGTCTTTTAATTAAACAGGTCTCTATTGTTCAAGGTATGTATGCTTCTGAATCCAAATAATTGCAAAATAACTGAATTTTTTTCTCCATATTATATCCCCATTCTTCATGTCATTCTGATAGTTTTATAGTCTGGCTGCTTCCTTCTTTTCCCAACAGGCTTCATGTCTTACTGCTTTCTTCCATTATCAAAATAAATACGCTGCAATATGCAATGATAAGGTAGAAGAATGTTTCATATAGTGTAGTAAATATACCTCCCACTGAATACTTCAGAAATGAAAATAGGGGCATGTTTTTAACACCCCAAATGATCACTGGCCGAGCCTGCATTTTACTGCATATTCCTGAAGGTTCTACTCTGCCTTCTGCATGTTGTATTCATTTTCTCTACAAGGGCCTGTCTTATGCCAATTTAAAAGTGTGTGTGTGTGCGGGGGGTATTACTGGGCAAAAGAGACACTAGGAAAAATGAGTTGGCCCGTTAGTCTGTTGCAGCAAAAATAAACAGGAATCTAGTCAAATATAAAAGACTTGTCACAATTTTATTTCAACATAAGCTTTTGTGGACTAGAACTAATTTCTTCCAATGCAATGTCATGCCTTTTCACTAGGATCTTTTATGGGGGAGATATGTTGGGGAAGTAATAGGGTCACAGAGCCATAAAATCCTGGAAGTACAGGGTGAAATATAATTATGTGAAATGGACACAAATTCAACAGTAAGATTTTCCAGTATTCAGAGACACCAGTGCAGAA
The DNA here is from genome assembly GCF_028583425.1 of Eublepharis macularius. Taxonomy (NCBI): domain Eukaryota; kingdom Metazoa; phylum Chordata; class Lepidosauria; order Squamata; family Eublepharidae; genus Eublepharis; species Eublepharis macularius. Next base: position 108,279,068 of record NC_072790.1, read on the forward strand.
GTATTTCAGTTTTCCAGGCCATTTGGTTGTTGATGGAAAAGTCACCATTCTTCTACAAAAATACCTTCAAAAAGAAATTCTACATGAAGTGTTGAACTGGAATTGAAAAATTTTGCACAATCTTTCCTCCTTATGCTACTGGAAAGCTGAACAATGAAGAGTTTGTCAAAAGCAGCTTGTGCTGTGGTATGCTATTTGAAGGAGAGAAAGCCCTTTAAAATCCCATTGGTTTATTCGGGTTTTTGGGTGCTTAAAAGGTAGCTTTTTGGCATGCCAGTCAGTGTTCATCCTAAGGCTGCTCTGTAGTTGTAATGGAACTGCTTGGGCTTTTAACGCTTCTGATCTTTGAGGAAACTGGAAACCTGGGAAGTCTCTGCAGGAGTCCTGTTGCATTTTGAAAGTGGTTTTGAGTGGGTTTCATTAGAGACATGGAATTAGGGTTGCCAGGCCCCCTCAATCTCCCAGTGGGGGATTGAGGCCTGGCTCTTACTTTTGAGAGGGGGGGGAGCACACTCCCGCAAGCGTGATGATGTCACTTCTGGGAAGTGATGTCATCATGCAGCCCTGGGAGCATGCCCACGCTCTGCAGGGGCTTGGGTTGGGGGCTGCTGTGGAGCGCAGGAACGCTCCTGCCCTCCACAGCAGCCCAAAACGCGCCCGCAGATTGGGCCTGTTTTGAGGTGCTGCGGAGCACAGGAGCGCTCATTATATATATACATTATATATGCCATTAAGTGTCAGCAATGCCCTTTAACTCTCTATATCAGACAAATAGGTCAGTCCCTTTGCAAAAGCATGAATAGACATAAATCTGATATAAAAAATCACAACATTCAAAAACAGGTGGGAGAATATTTCCAGGATGTTCCATTACTGACCTCAGATTAGTAGTTTTCAAGGAGAGAAACTTCAAAGGAAAGTTACAATGCAAGATTGCTGAACTTAAGTTTATTTGCAAACTTGGAACAATGGATCCCCTAGGGTTGAATTGGGACATAAGATTTTTCTTGCATTACAGATGCTAGTTTTACACACTTCACACCCATGTTCTATCAACCTAATTACAACATGTATTATAGCTAGCTTACTGACAATCTAATTTGTAATGCCCTCCCACCCTCTACCTGGTTTTTAAAGACTGCTACATTTTCCCACTCCATGAGTCTGATGAAGGGAGCTTTGACTCTCGAAGGATCACACCCTGGAAATCTAGTTGGCCTCTTAAGTGCTACTGGACCCGAATTTTGTACATGAAAGTGGGTTTACCATAATTACACACAATGGACAGTGCTGCTTTATATCCTCTGTTGAAATCCTACAAATTCTTGTTCACACAAATGCAGGAGTATATTTATATGGGTCACTTGTGAATGGGATTTACCACTCCCTCTTTAATGGTTTTTTCAAGCGGGTAAGACATGTAAAATGAAACTGAACTACTTCTTCATCTTCACACATTACATAGCAGGCCCTCTTACTCGCGTTCTCCTGTTGTTTTTTCAATACAGGACATTCTCCCCTTTTGGAACTGGGATGGTGACCACGGGGCTCCCTTTGACCAGATCTCCCAAATCTCCCACACTGCTGCTGCACACTGCTGTGAGAATTTGCATGGTTATGAACTGCATATTCATTGTGACTGTTGAGAAAGATGGAGATGCTTCTGCCCACCATCTCCATCTTTCTCAACAGTCACAATGAGTATTTAGTTCATAACCATGCAAATTCTCACAGCTGCCCCTTCCATCACCTCCATCTTCTTTTTCTTTCACCTACACACTTGTTGGCTGACACCAAAAAGTCTAAATTAGAAGGAAACGGAAAGTGGGGGGAGGCAGGGATTCTAAGGTATTGGCTAGAAAGCCACTCCAGTGTTTACAGGGTCATATCTCCTGTTTCTTTAAATAGCATTGGGTGTGGCCAAGTGGAAGCATTTACTTGAAAGTTTGTGTCAATAATCTCCAAGTTGAGAAAACAACCTATGTTTTTTGAATGGAGGGTAGGAGGAAATTTGTACAGTATTGTTAAAACAGAAATTATGGAGAAATGGGAAGAGAGAAGTTGGCTGGAGCTTAGCACCAAACCTCTCCTGCCGGCTGGTAGCGCTACTGTAGTCCACACTAATTATACTGTGCTGCTATTGTGGTGGATACTAAATAAATTATGACCAATCTGGGAAAAACAAAAAGGATTAAGATGAGGAAAGCAACTGGTTGGGTCAAATGTTATCTGAATTGTGAGGAACAGATATTCGTTAGTGGATATCTTCTGCTCGACCCTTTCAAATACGTTCAGGCAACTGATAAGTGAATTTAAATCTTTCAGCTGGGCTTTTTATTTAGGACTTGAACATTTTGACCTAATGCTTGCCAAATACAAGGTTTCTGATCCAATGAATACATTCTTTCAGAAGTAATGATGATCAATCACCCCTAATATGGATTTTAGAACTACCTGCAACATCTTGCTTGGAAAATATGCATTGCATTCACAATTTATCATTTTCTAAAAACAGGTCAGTTCTGGCACATCACAGATTTGCATTTGGATCCCAGCTACCATGTTACAATAAATCGTACTCAGGTCTGTGCCTCTTCCAAAGGTGTGAATGCCTCAAGTCCTGGCATGTTTGGAGATTTTATGTGTGATTCCCCATATAAACTTATCTTGTCAGCCTTGAAGTACATGAAGGATTCTGGTCAACAGGCATCCTTTATGATATGGACAGGGTAAGTATGTCTGTAAGCCAAGCTAATATTTATGGGCCTCTGTTCTGAGGAAAGCTTTGCAAAGTTGATAAATTTGTTGTATGTACTTTGTGACTGAGAGCTCTGATACATAGAAGATGCATTGCGTTGAATCATAAATTTTATCTGAATGGTAACTGTTACTTATGATCTAGGCATGTATGGCTACAGTGTATCACTCAGTGAAATTATTATTTCCAATGCCCAACATTTTAGCAGAGACTGCCATGAAATAAGCACTCCCTTTAGATAGGGAAGGGTTTGGGCCTGTTGGGTATTGTGAGGTGGGTAAATATTAGAATCTCTGAATAGACCCTTCTTTTGGATTTGTCATGAGGAAAACACAGTTGACTAATAGAAAATCCAGTCTCATTGATATTAGACTGCTGCCTGATCCCAGGCCTTTAACTGGTTGCTTGTTTTTTATTAGGATGAGTTTTTTCAAAGGAAGCTGTGTACTGTGTTTTGTTGTGGCCTGCCTTGGGTCCCAGCTCCACCAGGAGCAAGGCAGGCATATAAATACGTTAAATAAATAAAATACCACAGCAGCATCTGTGTCATAGAACGGCCTCGCAGAATGGGTGAGGAAAGCACCTGTTCTCCCAGGTTTTAGAAGACTCTGTAAGGCAGATGTATCTATGAAAGATTTTTGAAGATAGCTAGAAGCAATGGTTTCTGATTTTATCTGGGCTGTTTCGTTTTTAATGTTTGTTTTTAAAATGCTCTGCTTTTGAGGAGAAAGGCATTTTAAATAAATAAATGCTGCTTTCTGCTCTTTCACAAAACCTGCAAGAAGGAAAGAATTGAATGGTTAGTAACATTACTTGCTGTGGGCTAGATGGCAGAGATCTGGAGTTGGGAGAGCAAACTGAAACCCAGCTTTCTTTCAAACATGAAAACATTCACGTTTCATTGTTTTTTCAAAGTATTTTATTTTTGTGATTAATCAAATTGCTCAAGCACTGAAGTAGTAAAAATAATTGCATGTATTTCTGAAACAGTTGTGCAGCTATTTTGTGGTACAGGACTAGGCTATTCTTTTTTTCTTTTAAAGAGACAGCCCCCCTCATGTTCCAGCTAAAGAGATCTCCACAAAAGTGGTCATTGATATTATTGGTAACATGACTTCTACCATAAGAAGTTTCTTTCCAGATCTCCAAGTTTTCCCTGCATTGGGAAATCATGACTACTGGCCACAGGTAAGATTCACTTTCCAGAAGAATAAATAGCACAACAGCCTGATCATTTATCACTTTGAGGAAGCATCTTCTACTTTATCATTTGGAGTAACACTTTTTTGTTTACTTCTCTTTGTTCCTTGTTTGGTACATTGTAAGTCTGAATTGAAAACTTGGAATTTGTACAAGTGATGAAGCAATTGGAAAACAAAACCCCACTGCAGTTCCAGGTTCCTTACACACTTTTAACCCACTTTTTGGTCTTTGCTTAAGGATATGTAAATTGGTCTTAACTTAATATTTATAATGATCTGTCTCCTTTCAAGTGCTAAGAAGCCTTTTAAATAGCAGATTTGGTAAATTTGAAAATCATTTTTAAATCCAAAAATACTAGCCAAACTCCATCTTTAAATCTGACATGAATCTGATTATTGCACAAGATTTTGCATACCTGTATGCTAGTCATACGGTAGCTACTTTTAACCCATGTGGATTTAAACAAGTTGTATTTGAAGATACAGTTTGTAGGAGAGTGTCTGTACTTTTACAGGATCAGCTGCCTGCATCTGTCAGTGAAGTCTATAGTGCTGTAGCAGATTTCTGGAAGCCTTGGCTTACTGATGAAGCAGTAAGCACCTTGAGGAAAGGTAAGATGGGCAGTAAGGGAACATGCATTTAACACATGGCAAATAGTTGCTATGATATGTGCAATTAATGCATTATTTTAATTTAGTCCTCAGGTGTAACTTGGTCCTACAATCTGTTTAGAATTAGGGCAAACAAATCAAATTACAATCCAAGGTATCCACTGAAGGATGGGAAGATGTGCTTACCTTGAATTGACTCAATTTACACAGTAAACTAGATTACATAAAACTTGAGACTAGCAATTTCTACCTTAGGTAATTTATTATTGTCTATGAAATATTCTTTAGAAAAATTCTGATGAAGTCTAAATGCTAGATTTGAACATTACTTATACCTTCCTGGAGTACCTTCTAGTAAAATTATATCAGTAGAAGTTGTCAAAGAATTGTGCTATCCAACATGAAAATGTATATTTAAGAAGAGTAACTTTAAAAATGTCATTCCAGGAATTTACTCCCTTCAAAAATTTCAGTAACTTCAGTTGATTTTTTCGAGAATTATTTGAGAATTTCAGACAAATTTTTAATTAAATTTTTCCAGAATTATTTGAAAATTGCAGAAAATGTTTGGTAAACTTTCTTAAAATGTGGGGTTTTTTTTACAGGTGGCTTTTATACACAAATAGTTCAGCCCAGCATTACTTCACCACCACTCAGGATAATCAGTTTAAATACCGTCTTGTACTATAGTCCCAATGATGCAACTCGGAATATCACTGACCCAGCAAACCAACTAGAATGGCTGGAAAACATACTAGATTTGGCACAACAGAACAAAGAAAAGGTAGGGATAATTTTGATGTAAATAGTAATGATATGAGAATATAACTATTTACATAAAGAAAGCTAACAAAACGTGGGGTTTTGGGGTGGGGATCTTTGGACAAGAGGACCCATTTTCCTTAGCTTCCACTGCTGAGAATGGAAAGCATGCCAAATCTGGATCTCAAAATCCAGGGGAGCTCCTCTTTGATAATAGGGATACACCCTATAGGTCATTTATATGCAAATTTAAGTAAGGGGGATTCTTTTCCCTCTTTTGGGCTTCCAAAAGTATTAAGAATCTCAAGTCTAAATCCCAGCTATGACTCTGGTGCTGGAAAACAGCAGGTTGGAGTCATTCTTGTCAAGAAAGAAGAAAGAGTTAACAGTTGGCAGCCATCTGATTGGTAGTTTTGGCTATGAAATAATGTAAATATAGCCTGCTAAACCTCAGACCATTAGAGACTTACTGATGTATACAGCAGAACCATCAGGAAGAAATACAGGGCTTTATGACAAAAATGTCAGACCTTGTAGTGAGAAGATGGTGTATATTGTAAGCATGTGAGAACAGGCTAATAGAAGAAAAATGGTTTGCATGTATCAACAAGTTGATGAGAATCATCTTGCATATCCTAGAGGAACAGTCTACAAATTGGCAAGGCCACAGGTCTCTTTCGTAGAACCAGCTGGCAAGAGGAAAAATTGGAAAATATGAAGAACTGCAGACACTAACAATACTTAACTGAAAAATACTGTTGGAGCTCAGAGTTTGGCCCAGATGCAATGTGCCTCAGAATGCCTGGCATTTGCTTTCACATGACAAATGAAAAGAAAGCAGCAGGAGAACCAGTCTTCTCTCTTTCCCCAGCCCATACACACAGGACTTTCTGATGCCAGCCCAGTTAGGTTAGTATTTCTAAAATGGAATAGGGAAGGAGAGTTTAACCTCTGGCAGCTTCAGCAGAAGTTGTTCCTGACAGCTATTGTATACCACAGCAGATCTCACAGAGTAAGACTCACTTTGATGATTATTTAGAAGTGCCTGAACCTTTTCCATCTCTTCTCATACTCCCCTTCATTACACAGTTCCTCAGAATAGACAATCAATCAGATGATACTCAGCCTCCAGGAATAAATCTGTAGTGCAACTCATCCTCCTTGCCGACCATCAAAGTGGATTTTATTCGTCAAAGTCACAGTAATCCCTTGTTCAAATTACCACTGGATTTTTCCAATTTTCAGTTTCTATGTTACACCTCTGAGACCCAGCTTGCTTGATTCAGGAGACTGATTCCAAACTCACTGCAGGTACAGTCTTGGACACTCAAGCATCATCTAATTTTGCTTGTAGTGCTAGATTTATTTTTCAAACATAGTTTGTCTGAACAGAATGCAAAATGGTAGCCAATTAGAAAGCAGCAAATCACAAGCATCTGCTTTATGTGTGCATTATACTATACATTATTTTGATATTTATATTTCTGATCCCATAGGTATATGTGATAGGACATGTGCCGGTGGGCTATCTGCCTTTTGTTCGAAATACTACTGCTCTAAGGGAATACTACAATGAGAGATTGATAGAGATTTTTCGCAGACACAGCAGTGTAATTGCTGGACAGTTTTTTGGACACACTCATAGAGACAGCATCATGATTCTCCTGGATAAAAAAGGTAATGATCTTTATAGCAGGCCACTTTCCTGGCTGGTTTCATGGTTTGCAGACCGGAAAACATCCCCCTCCCCACCCCGCCCCTCTTCATTCTGATCTTAGTGTAATTAGTTACTGATTTTTCACTGTTCCATGTATGAGGCTGTATTCTCAAAATTGCCTTATAAGGTATGCTGACTTTGAATGTACCCAAACTATCCTTTTTTTATATACATTTGGGGTGATTAAATGACAGTAAAATAGTAAGTTTTATGATAGGTAAAAGGTAAATTTTCCAGATCCTTTGTATATATTTATGAGTGTGTTTTCAGTTTCTTAATCTGAATTATATTAGGATAGTCCCAAACAATAACCATTGCAAAAAACAAGAAGAAAATTTCAATTTAAACGGTTTTATGAATGAGTAGAAAGTTGCATCTTCATAATACTAATTAATTACTTCAGTCGCGTGAACCAAATTTGCTAAATGCTAAACAATCATATCAGCTAGACAAAAATTCACAGAGGTCTAATATGTTCTGTGGTTCTTTCTAAGTCAGTCTAATAAGAGCTCTGTACTAGACGATATTTTGTTAGTGTTTTTCATTTTCCTGAAGAACCCAAAACAGCTTTATAAGGTTTGCATTTGATCTTTAAAAAAAACATTGGTTTTTTGGTGTTATGTGCCATCAAATCACTTCAGACTTTTGGTGAACCTATGAATTAAGAGTCTTCAAAATGTCCTGTAATAGCTTTCTAAAAATTTCTGCTCTTCCCTTCCACATTTTCAGTGACAATGGCAAATTATGCTGGCCTATTCCTATTGTGTAATGTGTCAAAGGAATGTTCTCAACATGACTAGACATACTTCATTTTTTTTCTGTGTGCTTCCTGCATCATTAACGTGCCTCTATTCTGGGTTCCCTGCAGTTTCAAAGTTAATTAAGACTGGGGCAGAGAGCGAGGGTGGAGGGGAAAAGAGAGTCTTTGCCAGCAATGCGTCTGCTATTGTTGAGGATAAGGCAAAATCCACCTTTCGAAATTATAGATTACACTCTAGAGTCATCTTTCTTGAAGAAAGAAACTTTACAACATGAAGCATTAAAATCTAAAAACATTACCTAAATACTTTTTTCTCTGTAGAACAATCAAAAGACTGTCAAGGTATAGTACATCCTGAGATACCTTAATATACAAGTGGGGCCCCACATGAAATTGAAGGAGAAAGGCTAAGAGAAGCAAAGGAAGAATCATAGAGTTGGAAAGGGCCATACAGACCATCTAGTCCAACCCCCTGCCCAGTGCAGGATCAGCCTAAAGCATCTCTGACATATATTCATCCAGCCTCTTCTTGAAAACTGCCAGTGAGGGGGAGCTCACCACCTCCCTAGGCAGCTGATTCCACTTTTGAACTACTCTGACGGTGAAAAAGTTTTTCCTAATATCCAGTCGGTACCTTTGTGCATGTAGTTTTAGCCCATTGCTTCGCGTCCTACCCTCTGCTGCCAACTGGAACAGCTCTTTGCCCTCCTCCAAATGACAGCCTTTCATATATTTAAAGAGAGCAATCATGTCCCCCCTCAACCTCCTCTTCTCCAAACTAAACATTCCCAAGGCCCTCAGCCTTTCCTCGTAGGGCTCAGTCTCCAGACCCCTGATCATCCTTGTCGCTCTCCTCTGCACCTTCTCGATTTTGTCCACATCCTTTTTGAAGTGAGGCCTCCAGAACTGCACACAATACTCCAGGTGTGGCCTGACCAAGGCAGTATAGAGAGGGGCTATGACCTCCTGAGATTTCGATGCTATGGCCCCTTTGATACAACCCAGGATTGAATTAGCCTTTTTTGCCAACGCATCACACTGACTGCTCATATTCAGTTTACAGTCCACTCTTACCCCAAGATCCCTTTCACATATACTACTGCCCAGAAGCGTATCCCCCACCCAGTATTTGTGCTTCTCATTTTTGTGGCCCAGATGTAATACTGTGCACTTGTCTTTGTTGAATTGCATCCTATTTACAGCTTTCCACTTCTCCAGAGTATTCAGGTCTTGTTGCATTTTAATTCTATCTTCTTGGGTGTTTGCTACCCCTCCCAATTTGGTATCATCAGCAAATTTAATGAGCAGCCCTTCCACTCCTTCATCCAGATCATTGATAAAAATATTGAAAAGTACCAGGCCCAAAACCGAGCCCTGCGGCACCCCACTGGACACCTCCCTCCAATCTGATGAAACGCTGTTAACCACCACTCTTTGAGTGCGGTCCTCCAACCAGTTCCCTATCCACCGAACTGTCCTATAGTCTACTCCACAGTCTTCCAGTTTGCCCATCAGAATGTCATGGGGGACCTTATCAAAAGCTTTACTGAAATCCAGATAAATCACGTCAACAGAGTTCCCCTGATCCAGTAAGCTGGTCACTCGATCAAAGAAGGAAACCAGGTTGGTCTGGCAGGATCTGTTAGGAACAAAACCATGCTGACTTCCCCGGATCACTGAGCGGTCCTTCAGATGCTTACAGATTGATCCCTTTAAAATCTGTTCTAATATCTTCCCAGCAACAGAAGTCAGACTGACCGGCCTGTAGTTTCCCGGGTCATCCTTCCTCCCTTTCTTAAAGATTGGGATAACATTCGCTCTTCTCCAATCTTGTGGCACATCCCCAAGCCTCCAGGAGGCCTTGAAGATGATGGACAGGGGTTCTGCAAGTTCTCTGGAAAGTTTTCAGCACTCTTGGGTGCACCCCATCCGGCCCAGGAGATTTGTATTCATCCAGTGCAGCCAGATGCCTCTCCACTACCTCTCTGTCAATGTCAATTAGCCACTCAGGTGTCCTGCCACATTTTCTACTATCTCTAGATGTGCCTGAGTTCTTCAGGGAGAAAACAGAGGCAAAAAAGTCATTAAGCCTGTCTGCTTTTTCTCTGTCCTGCATCAGAATTTCTCCATCTACTCCCAACAGCAGTCCAATTGCCTCTTTTACCTTGTGTTTGCTTCTCACATATCTGTAGAAGTTTTTCTTGTTGTAGCGAGCCCTCCTGGCCAGACCCAGCTCGTACTGAGCTTTGGCCTCTCTGATGGCTGATCTGCAGTACCTAGTAACCCTCATATACTCCTCTTTAGAGGTCTGTCCTTCTCTCCATTTCCTGAACATTTCCTTTTTCTCCCTTAGCTTATTCTGGAGCTCTCTGTGCATCCACATCGGTTTCTTGGAGCCCTTACCATGTTTCCATCTTGCTGGAATAGTGAAGAAGAAAGAATACCTTAGCTCTTTCCCTTTTCTCCCTTATATTCAGGGCCGTATTAATCATAAGGCTGACTAGGCTAAAGCCTAGGGGCCCATCTGTTTTTTTGGTGAGGCACACTTCCACATAAATTACAATTAATTGATTCTCTTATAAAACCTTTATTAATAAGATAATTAACTGCTTCCTTATTGAAGTGAAACAAATTGTCTCTTATATTAAAACAATTATCCATAAATTAAGTATTTTAAATAAATAATAAAAAAAATATTCACTTCAAAATATTACAGTATTGAACAATTATACCCCCAAAATGTGCTTTCCTGAACAGTTCAACTCATGCAATAAAAATATTTTTAAAAATTTTGAATAGAATTCTTCAGGAAACCTTCAAAATGGATATAGGGCTATATAATTCTGTGCCGCTATGTTGATATATATAATTGTATTTTAACTGTAATTTGGATGTTTTTAGAATTGTTAATTATAACAACTGTTTTATATATTTTAACCTTTATGTATTTTGTAATCCGCCCTGAGCCTGCTGGAAATATGAGGAGGGCAGAAGAAAAATCAAAATAAATAAATAAATAAATAAATAAATAAATAAATAAATAAATAAATAAAATAATGCCATCTAGTACCTACCGTACCAGGGTCAGGCTGTCAGCTATAGTGGGGTGAAAGATTGAAGTGCTAGAGAGGAGGGGGGGGTAAAATACCTGAAAGCCTAGGGGCCTGGCCGTCGGTTAATACAACCTTGCTTACACTCCTCTATCTGCTCTCCTCATGTGTTTTCTTTGGAAAGATATACAGTGTTTTGTTTCAGTAAAATCAAAATATGTGTTAGTGATAAAAACTATTCAAATTGAATCATTTTAGATTTTACTACCAGTCCTTCTTTGTAGAACACAGGAAAGTCAGGCAACTTCCTTTTAAGGAGGTTCTCTTAAAGATAGCTTTCAAAAGGAGACCTTACTTGCCTCCCCAGAAGACTACTCAGATGCAAATCAAGACCCAGATTTAAGGGATTGTGTGACTTGCAGTAGATTGCAATAGAATATCTGTGTGTATTGTTCAGTGGCAAATTCCTATGCCATATGTTTTGAACCAAGGCAGTCTGAAATGTGGTTTGCCATGCATCATCACAGTGTGGAATGGGGATGGCATTAGAAAGCTGGAACTAGTTACACCCTTGTCCAAATCTTTGAAGTCCCAAATGTCTTCTTCACAGATTTTGTATCAGTGTAAACAGGGGTCATTTCCTAGAAAAAGAACTGCAGGAACTAATTAGCATATCTCATTAGCATATGCCACACCCCCTGACATCACCAGAAGTGTGTCAGAGGGCACCATCCACCCCTCAGGCCCCTTTCCCCAAAAAATCTCCAGGTATTTCCTTAATGCAGAATAAACTCAAAGCAGCTTACCGTCCTCTGGAGAGCCAGCCCTGCTTGCACGCTCTCTCTCTCTCTCTCTCTCTCTCTCTCTCTCTCTCACACACACACGCACACGCACACGCACACACACAAGTCACAAAGGAAAATAAAGCAGCAGAATGAATTCAAAGCAGCTTATGTTCCTTTGCAGCCCAGCCCCACTCGGCTTGCACTCATTCACTCATTTTCTCCTCCCCTCTCTCACGAATCACAAATGAAAATAAAGCAAGCAGAGCAGAATGAATTCAAAGCAGTTTATGTTCCTTTGCAGCCCAGCGGCATTTGGCGTGCACTCATTCACTCATTTTCTCTCCCTCTCTCCCACAAGTCACAAAGGAAAATGAAGCAAGCAGAGCAGAATGAATTCAAAGCAGTTTATGTTCCTTTGCAGCCCAGCCCCACTCGGCTTGCACTCACACACTCATTTTCTCTCCCTCCCTCTCTCCCACAAGTCACAAATGAAAATAAAGCAGCAGAGCCTGCTGTTAAAGACGAGGATAGCCAGGAGGAATCATGTGGGCGGGGCCAAAACCCATGTGACCTCTTTTCAGAGCTACTGGAACATCGTTCCGGCACATTCCGCCTCCAAATGAGCCCTGAGTGCAAATGTCAAGCACTCACTACCCACATCAGAGATTGCAATTTCGAATTTGTTAGTGTTGTTCTTGCATAAGGATTTTTAATAAAATGGAGCCAGGGAAAGGTGCTAGTTCCAAGACATTTGTTTTAAACCTAAACATATATGCTATCTTGTATGTATTATATTTCCACATGAAATATTCTGCAGCTGTTCAATCTACGTGTAAATACGTATTTGCCATCTCATATTTAATCTCTATCCAACCTCTTTTCTGTCTCCCACTCCTTTTGGTTGTAAAAACAAAAAGAAGTCTTGCATTATGTTATAAAATGAACACATTTATTATGACTTCCATTCTTGTGTATTAAAGCCCAGTTCATGAGCTGCTGATTGTTTGTTTGTTGCTGTCCAGGGAAAGCAGTAAATTCCTTGTTTGTAGCACCTGCTGTGACACCAGTGAAGTCTGTATGGCAGGTGGATTCCAACAATCCTGGAGTGAGACTATATCAATATGATGCTCTCTCATACAGTGTCTTGGTAAGTAAAAAAATTAAGAACTTTAGTGGTGGTGGTGTCTTCACTTCATAGCTGATTTATGGTGACCCCTGGTGGGATTTTCATGGCAAGAGACTAACAGAGGTGGCTTGCCATTGCCTGCTTCTGCAACCTTGGTCTTTGTTGGAGGCCTCCCATCCAATTATTAACCAAGGGCAACACTGTTTAGCTTCTGATGTCTGTTGAAGTGAGGCTCACCTGAGTTATCCAGGTTAGGACATTAATTTTAGTAGCAAAATTTAAAAAGACAACTGGAGTTTCCAGGCTAGGGTGGTCTGGCAACTAGCAGGAAGGTTGGGTGCAGGGACATGGGAGGGCACAATGTCATCTGCGTTGTTTTGTCACTTTGGGGGAAAACCACAGAATTTCCAGAGATTCCTAGAACTACCCTACATCACTTCCAGTTTTTCCTTTAGAAATGCAGATGATATCACCAGTTTTTATCCCGCTGCTGCTCCAAGTGGCAGTAGGCAACTATGCCTGCCAGAGAGACACCTCCTGCCATAGTGCGAGGCCTGGCAGCCCTACTGAGAGCTGAGGATTCTTTATTATTACCGGATGTATGGATATTCCTTTTGCCCTTGAAAAAGTGGAAATTACAAAACAGGTTGAGTGAGCTGGCTTTCCTGTTGGGCTCTTGGGTACTAGCACCTCCAGGTTGCAGTATCCGACCTGTAAAGAAATAATATAGAAAGAGGACATTACCAACTGTATATCCATAGAGTCTGATACACTTACTGGGTTATCTTCATCTGACGGTGCCCGTCACTTTGAGACCTCACTCTGGATGCTCTGCAAAAGAAAAGAAACAAAGAATTTACAATCATGGGGCTGAGTTATGGAAATATTGCCATGTACAGATGCATAAAAGGATCAGTTTAAATTTGTAATTTACACATTGTTGATTTAGGTGGGATGTTATTAACATTGGAAGTATTAGAAGAATTTTTTTATATGTATGGATTGTAATGATTAGACATGGGCATGGACTGGGAAAAAAAACATGGACCATTGGTCCGTGGTCTGTTGTGTACCACAGACCATGAACTTTTCACAGACCCTCCTGTTTATGGACTGGTTCGTTGGTCTGTCACTTCTGAGGGCTCCTTTCACACTCAGAGATGCCAAACTTGCAGTGAGTCTTCAGCAGGCTCTCTTACAGCCACCTTCCAAGTTTGGCCAAGATTGCATTTCAGAGGTCTGAGTTACAGACCCTCAAATTGACTGCCCCTAGGAAACTTCCAGCAGGTAGAATAGGAGCTGCAAATGCCAATTGACTTACATTGGCTTGCAGCACCAAAAAGTTGCAATGAAAAGGTTGGATTGAGTTGTAGAATCTTCCTCTAAGAATGGAATCATGGCCCCCAAAGTGGAATGATGGTTCCTCGGAGCAGAAAAACCTGCTCTAGGGCTGGAATCGGGAGGGAGAGAAGTACTCGTTGAGGGGACGGTCAAGGACATGTTTTGGGGGAGACAGGAGGAATATTCTTTTAAAGAACACAAGGACAGAGATAATCTATGAGAGGAGGTTAATTTTAGGGGGGAGGAGTGGATGTTCTTTGGGGAGACAGGACAGGAAAGGACAGATGCGATCCATGAGGGGAGGTTAATCCTGGGGGGAAGGAGAGTCTCCTTGGAGGAATAGAAGTCTCCCCAATGGGCTGGCCAAAGGGAGGCTGGAAGCGCCAACTCTGGGAGAGAAAAATCATCATGAGGAGGTGGACCTGGGCATGAGGAGACTAAAAGACAGGAATCTTGGGGTGGGGGGCAGACATCTTGAGGGGACACTGGTGGAAAGGAGGATGAAAGTGAGGATTTTGTGGGGGACAGACAAAAATTGGGAGGAGGCAGATGTGGACAGCCAGGCATCGGCAGGTCTCCATTGCAGCATTGCAATCTATAATGAGGAGCTCCACCAATGGAGGAAGCCAGACGTCTGCAAAGAGGTACGGAGGCTGCACTTGGGGGGGGGGGGCAGCGGCTGTCTCTAGGAGCAAGAGGCCCTTAGAAAACTTTCAAGAGGGGGAGCAAGCTGTGCATTGCCCTAGCCCAACACTCTACAAGCAAACAAGAACTGAAAGAAAAAAAATGAAACAAAAGTGTGAGGTGTGAGGCCTCAAGGAGCCCAATAAGCTTGCACCCAGAGCCTGACTACAGCTCTGAGACTGGGTTGGGGAAGAGCCCTAGGCTAGCCCACCACCCCACAAGCAAATGAGAATTGAAATAAAAAAAACTTAAACAGAAGATGGAGTCCTCAGCTGAGGAAACCCAATAAGCTTGTTCCCAGAGCCTTGCAGCACAAGCCCCAAACCACCTTCTTATGCAATCCAAAAAAACTCCCGCAACAAGCAGTTCTTTCCTCGGTAACTGCCAGCTGGAAAGTGAAACTACAGCTCAGCGCTGGGTGTTATATATAAACTGCTTGCTCTCATACAGAATAATGGGAGTTCTCTGGTTGGCAGCCAGAGCTGCCTATCAAGGTTTTCAGGGCTAAGATTGGTGTGTTCCAAAGGCAGCAGAAGGTCTACAGGTGACTCCACTACATTGCCTAGGGAACTGATTGCTCTGCGCCAGGATGTTTGGATTCATGGACCGACAGACCGGCCCAAAAGTCATTGCGTCCATGAAAAAATGCACATCCCACAAACCGCCAGTTAACGGACGCCAAACTGTTCTGGTCCATGTGAAATTTTGGTCCGTTTTTCAGTCCATGCCCACCTCTAGTAATGATGGTTATTTATATACAGTTTTAGGATGTTGAATGAAATTGTATGTGATTTATATTTATTCTATGTTCATACTCATCACTTTAAATAGATACATAATAATTCATACACTGTGGTCTGTTGTATTCTCCTCCAGTGCAGGGGGGTCCTGTTTGTTTGCTCCCATAGTGGGAGGCTTGTCAGCCCTACTGAGAGCTGAGGATTCTTTTGCAAAGTTTGAAATTTCTGCCTACCTCAGGGAGTAGAAAAGCTAAAAATGCATAAAAATGTAGCATCCATTGGTCCAAATAGTTATTTCCCATGTTCCTTTAATTTCTTAGCATCTATAAATAATTGAGAAAATAATGTACAACATATATAGACTCATCTAAAATCAATATCTGATGTTGTATGAAATGGTGGGGGGAAATATCCATGCATTTACCTGCCTCCTCACTGTCAAGTCATTTTTAGAGCTGCTATATTCCTTCCTCAAATTGTTCGCACAAGCACTTTTCTTCCCTGACTGCCACTATTAAAAGTAAATATGTAAAGTATTCTAATAAAGCACACTTACAGTGAATTCTTTCCTCTAACCCCCCAGTAACCTTTAAACTTTTCTCTTTTGTATTTTTTTTTATTTTGCAAAATTTGATTTTGGTTCTGCTAGCTATGAGGAGGGTACAGAAGCATTGATAATCTGAAACCCAAATATTTGAAATTATTCCCTGCAGTGCTGGCTGCTTATAATTTACATACTACATACTTTTACACATATCTGGCTAGAAACTTAGTTTTCTCTTCTCGTTCTTCAATTTTAGGCCTAGTTACTCATTTGTGCCACAGTCACAGCACTAGTTATATCGGTGTGCATTATATTTGGGACACACTCGCACGTTTTTTACCTAGGCCAAAGCTCCTTTTCAGAAGTCTGTCTGTCTTCACACTCTTTCCCTCCCCCCACTGCTGGTGTATAGCAAATGCAAAGCTGGTTTAGAAGTTTGTGTCTTGGGGTGGGACATGACCCTTCTCTTCATTTGTGAATAATAGGCAGTGACGGCTTCTTAATCAATACATCATACTCTAGAAACTTAATGAAGCAAGAGACCAAATGGTTCACACTTTGTTCCTTCTTAATTCTAGGATCTTTGGCAATTTTATTTGAACCTCACTGAAGCCAACTTGAAAAATGAATCAGATTGGAAACTTGAATATATTATGACCAAAGCTTATGGGATAGAGGACTTAAAGCCAGAAAGTTTACATGAAATGGTAATACAGCTCAGTGTACCACACAGCAAATTGTTCCCCAAGTATTATAACAACTACTTTGTAAGTTATGATGGAAACATGTTCTGTGAAGATCACTGTAGGGTCAATCAACTCTGTGCAATTCAGTATTTAGATCTTACTTCTTATACAGATTGTATTGGAAAGGAAGATAAATCACAATATGAGTAAAAGATAATGTTCATTCTAACGAACTGTATCCTCTAAATGTAAAATCCAAAGAATGTTTTATTCATTCTTTATGGTATGGCATAATTACAGGCTTGAACAACAACCAAATGACATTTTTCTAGTAAGAAGCCGTCCCTTGTATATGATAGTGTTGCTACAAGATGTTTTTGCACTTTTTATTTCTTATAAGCACCTTTAAAAACTTTAAGTTTTTGGCACTGCAGTAATTCAGGCAATTGGAGAAATGTCTCAGTATGTTCAAAGCAAAGGTGCTTCTGAAAGGACTTTGAGAAAACGTTCCATTCAAATAAGTATGCAAACTCTGAACCTTTAGAGAACCTAGGCTCCAGTAGCAGCTCAGTTTGTCAGTTAAGAAAAACTTTGGCAAAATGTGTCTACAACAATAAACATCTATTTATATAAAACAGTGGCCTTATTTCTCTGTCTGTACTTTAAGAACATATGATTTTGTTCTAGGACACCTGAGAGTATATGAAGGTACAAAGTAATCCCCCCCCCCGCCCAGATCTGCCAACTTGCTTTTAGGGTCAAATTGGCACATTATATTTAATTTTTTTTTCAAAGACTTATATCAAGAGATTTTAAAATACTTTCTTAATTTTGGTTTTATCTTATTGATTTATTTCGTCCCTGTTGCTGATAATATAAAAGCCCTAAGCGAGCTGTTATTTTATAATGTTATGTACTGTTTATATGAAACATTTCCTGGGATGTACTCCAGGAGTGAATCACATGGCATCATTCTGCATTCAGTAGAATACTTCCTTGTAGACATAGAATTGCAGGCATAATACAAAAGTACAATGTCACCTACTATCTCAGAGTGTCGCATGGATTACCTCACTTTTATTGTTAAAATAAACCTGATTGTTCCAGATATACCTGCCTTTATGTGTTGATTTTATTTCTACTACCATGGGCTTATATCATAGTCAAAAACTCTCATGTTCTGTGGCAGTGGTGTTCATTCAAGGAAACTTTCTACAAGTTGGCCAAGGATTCCCAGAGTACAGAAACCTCCCTGGGCATTGCAGGGGACTCTGGGATATTCTTAGGAAGTTCACAGATTTTCACAGTGGCTCAGTGTACAGGACTTCTTCATTTACTTTCCCTCCATGCACACAATTTAATTTAATTTATTCGATTTGTATTCCGCCCTCCCCACGACAGCAGGCTAGAATGAATCCAACAATCACTCTGCAGTTGTCTCTTTGAGAAGAAGTTTGGTAATGTTGGGCAAGGTGGTTTTCATAGAGGAACATGATGGGCTCTAAAATGAGGCTAGATAACCATTTGATAGCAATTCTGATTCTATGACTCAGTATGAATTTAGGAATATTGTGAAAGGGAGGGCGGGGAGGCTCTTATGGCCCTTTCTCATATGCCCAGGGTAATGCCGATCATCACTTCAGGGTCAGGAAGGAATTTTTTTCCAGGCCAGATGGGGGGTGGGGGTTGCCTTCATCTGAGCAAAGAGCAGAAGTCACGGGGGGGGGGGGGGGGTAGCTGTGATTTTCCTGCATTGTGCAGAGGGTTGGGCAAGGTGACTCTTGGGATCCCTTCCAGTGTTATGTTTCTATATTTTAGTTTTTTTAGCAATAAATTATTTTCCTGTCTTCATTTTCCTGTCTGCATCTGATGAAGAGAACTGTAAAGTTGGTTAGTCTTAAAGGTGCTACTGGACTTTTTCCTATTAAATAGAGAAGCAAACAAGGGGGCCTTTTCACACTGCTTACCTTCAGTCGCAATGAGCCAGAACATCGCGCAAAAAACGCAGAAGATCGAGTTTTCTCGCATGCAAATCTCACGCGATGTCATGCAAATCTCGCTCAAGAAAACACGATCTTCCGCAGTTTTTGCATGATGTTCCGGCTCGTTGCGACTGAAAGTAAGCAGTGTGAAAAGGCCCAGGGTCTGACAAAAAAGGGCTTGAGGCTGGGGGCCGGATTTGCCGCCATGGAGGATAAATGGCAGCATTTCCCCCGCCTCTCAGGGTCACATGGGAAGGGGGCGGGGCTAAGTGCCTTAACAGGACAGCCCTGCCTCTGCATCAGCACTTGTTGCCTCATGCTCAGCCCACCCGCCCACCCAGTAGCAGTGCAGGTTTTTGACTGGTTGCCTTTTGGGGGGCCAGGTAGGAATTTTTCCTTTCTTTCCCTGATTGGCCTTGGGGAAGGAAGTTTTTTGCCTACCTTGTACTGCTTGCTGGAGCTGTGGCTATTGGACTACGGTGGTGCTGTATAGGCCATCAATGGCAGGATTTAGTTGGGGGGATGTTAGTGGGACAGTGAGTACCCTTGGCACATCCCCATTGGTGGGGATATTAGGGGCCTGTCAGAATCGGCTGGCATGCCTGGGGGCGGCCAGTTGAGAGGGCAGGATGCCTGGTGGGATCTCCTGGACAAGTCCTTCCCTCATGCTCCGTGGTGGAGGTGCTTGGAGCTTTAAGGGGGAAACCATCCACCAGGCCGGCCGGATCCCAGCCATGCATGTGGATGGCTCGCATCCGGGGCAGCGGGTCTCGCCCAGACAGGTCAAGGCGGGGTCCAGGGGCGTGACCCCAGGGCTTGACCTGTACCGCTGGTTAGGCCCTTGCCAGGGTTTTTTAGTTGTTGCAGTTCATGTTGTTGCCTAAATAAAAGTGGCCCTTTATTACCCAAGCCTTGTGTCTGCCTCTTATTCTGACTGGGGGGGGGCAATAACATATTAAGACCTAATGATTGATAAAAACACAATTATATTACAATTTTTTTAATGAAGGAATGCTAGTACTTTCACAACCAGTACAGTGACACACAACCCAGCCAGAGTTAAGCAGTTTTCAGTCCTATTGATTCTCATAGGAACTTTTCCATCCCATATCAATGGAATTTAAACACGCTTAAGTTTGCTTTGTGTCTGAGATATATTCATATTAATGATATATTTGCTGTTGATTTTAGTGCACACTTGTTTGCAGGTGTAAGCAGCACAGGGTATATCTTATAAGTAAATGTGCATAACAGGCTACACAACAGTTAATAGGTTAACTATATCCACTTCTGAAGTCCATTCAGAATTTTACAAGGCTGTTCAGTTACAAATATGTTGGTAGCAATTGCCTGTTCAAAAACACTACTGGAGTAATAGAGCATACTGAAGTAACAAATATTTCACTGGATTACACACAGATGGGTGGAGGAGGTTTACTTTTGCTTCTCAACATTTACACACTTGTTATGCGATATGTTTTGAAGTGTATCTGTTTGCTGTGAACGAAGCTTTCTTGCATTTTTCACTTTTTTAATAAACACCTTCAAGGACAAGGTCTGTCCCGTTTACTTGCCCATTCATGATAGAAGAACTGGATTGGAATGATTGTGAACGTTCTGTGGAATGCACTCTTTTTAAATGCTATTGTGTACTTTTTCCTCCCTGCTAAGCTACAAAGTTGCTGCCAGGAGGCTTCAAGAAACCATGACAACTATCTAGTGGTGGCCATAAGTAGTTACTGTTCAATAATAGAAGGAAACATTAATCATATAGACTTCTGCCAGTACAATTCTGTTTTCTTTTATAGTTTTCAGATGAAAATTGGGGCTAGGCAATTTTATGTGGTAAAGTAGCGTCTGTGGTACAAAAAGGGGAAAATACTGTGATTTAAAGTTTTGTAAAGTTATGGTCATGAGATTTTCCTCTTAAATAGTACACCTGAAGCAGGATCCTGGAAGTTTTTGACCACATAGCCACCCATTGTGGTATCTCGAGTTTGTGTAAATTTCATTCATATTCATATTCATATTCATATTCATATATTCATATATTCATATTCATATATTCACTAAGACCCAAGGCAGATTGCACAGTACAATACAATCAACAGCTAGGACGTTAAATGAGCAAATAGACAATATGATCCGCAGTTAAGACATTCAATGAATAGACAGACAACGAATAGATACAATATACATTAATACAAATTTGAAAACAAGCTTAAAATCAAAATGCAAGGATGAAACCTTTCTGAAACAAACTGTAACTAATTCAGATGACAGGTATTAGCAATGTGGAAAGTACCCAGTAGGAGCATATCTACATCAGCAGACAAAACACTGCCCTCTAGAGAGAGGGGTTTTTACAAAGAGGCTGAGGAGTGGTTGCCTGAGGATGGGAGTTGGGAGGTGGCAGTTGGAAGCCCTGCTGGGAAGGAGTGAAGGATCTGAGAGACGCATGTGTCTGGAGAATAGGGGGAAAAGGTTTGACAAACAGTGACCTTCAACAGGTGTAGGCCTTCTGAGGAAGCATTTCTGCGGTTGTGAGGAACATTTACATCATGGACCCATAAAGAGGATATTCTCCATCCAGCCTCTACACTATCCCAGAGTGTGTGTGTGGGAGCTCAAAGACTAAAACTAAAGTACTCATTCAAATTAAGAAGTCCCAAATCCACAATGAATGAGTACTTTAGTCTTTGAGCTTCCACTCATTTTCCATGACAGCAGTATTCATTTGAAACTCCAAGTTTTATTCTCCTGGTTTACTGCCCCCCTTCACCTTTAAATAATTTTTTTTATTTATGCAAACAGCAGTTCAAGGTTAAATAGGGCAGCCACACTCCTGTGACCAGTGACCTGGTCCTTTTTAGGCTAAAAAAAATTATTATAAAATTTGAAAACAAGCATAAAACAAAACAGAGACAAAACCTTTCTGAAACAAAGTAACTAATTAACGTGACAGCTATTAGCAATGGGGAAACTACTCAGTAGGAGCATATCTACATTATCTATATTAGCTACATTATGCTCAATAGCATAATCCCTGTCCCTTACCAAGACATCAGCCTGAGCTATTTCTTATGGCACAGCTCTACAATCTGAGTAGAAAGCCCTCATGAATGATTCAGTTTTGCATAGTTCACAGAAAGGCAGGAGGATGGGAACTTTCCTGACCTCCTCAGGCAGGCCATTCCATAAGGTGGGAGCTATCACAGAGAAAGAACATGTATGGGCAGCTGCTGATTTTGCCCAACTGCAGGGAGGTATCTGCAGAAGGCCCTATTCAGATGAGCAAAATTGCTATAGTGGAACACAGGGAGAGAGGCAGTTGCATAGATATAAGGGACCAAGAAAGTTTTGAATGTGATAGTCATAACCTTGATCTGAGCCCAGTATCTGATGAGTAGCCAGTGGAGTGACTGCAGAATGGGAGTGATGTGCTTGCTCCATCTAGAGCTGTAGCGTTCTGTACCTGCTGGAGTCTCCAAGATGACTTTGGGGGAGACCTATGTAGAGTGCATTCCAGTAGTCTAGTCTTGATGTTGCTGTGGCATGAATCCAGGTGGCCATATCAGCCGTGTCAAGGTAGGGGGACATTTTCCAGGCAAGCCTGAGTTGTGAAAAGCCCCTTTTTGCAGCAGCATTGCTTGCTTCTCTAGCAGCAGTGCTGGATCCAGTGTAACCTCTGGGCTCTTAACCGAGTCAGCCAGGGTCAACTGAACCTCCTCAAAGGTCAAAAGGACAACGTCCGAACCAGCATTACTTCCATCTTGTCTAGGTTCAGGTTCAATTCGTTCACTTTCAGCTATTTGTCCACAGCTGTCAGGCATCAACTCAAGATTTCTACTGCATCCTGCTGTGATTGGGATAGTGATATATAGAATTGGGTGTCATCTGCATATTGATGGCATTCAGTTCCATCAATAACTATGAATGATTTCTCCTAAAAGCTTTACATAGAGGTTGAACAACATGGAAGATTGTGCCTTGTGGAATCCTGCAAGTTAACTTCTCCCTGAAGATTGCTCCTCTCCCACAGCAACCCTTTGAGAACGTTCCAGTCCAAGGCATATTCCCTGCTTCTGCCTCTAAATGCCTCAACATGTTGGCAATACAAATGATATCATGTCATTTACTAAGCTGGCAGATTTTCTAAGTCCTAATTACTTTCGTCACTATATCCAGGGAAGCTAGTGATCTGTAATGGATGAGACAGCCCTTGTGCATGAAGGATCTCTATCCTGCATTACACAGCTCTGGAATGAGGCACAGACTAAAACTTCAGTCCATAGTGTGATGCAGCATGGATGTCTTGTACGTACAAGGGATTCCCTACCCACTCAAATGAGGAGAGTAGTTTTGTCCATGCAGCCCTTTCTGGACCATACTGATACAGTATCCCCTTTTGTGGAATGGCTCAACACCTTAGATACTAATATCAAATTTAGCTGGCAAGCTAATATAAATTGTTTAAGTTTCCTTGATGAGACTGTATATAGGAGTGTGAATAACACCATTCAGGTATGCCCCTATAAAAAATTAACAGATCGCAATTCACATCTTGAATACACCTCATATCATCCCCGACATCTGAGAGATAATGTCCCTTATAGTCAATCTTTAAGACTAAAATGTAATTCTACAATATCTCAGGACTATGAACATGAGAAGCATGTTTTAGGACATGTTTTTTTTTTAATAGGGGCTACCCTAAGGAGATTATCAATAAGGCTGTATTTAAAGCTGACTCAGTTCCCAGATTTGAACTGCTCACTTATAAACCTAAAAAGGACCATACTGGAATATCTTGGGCCATTGAATACACCACTTTGGCTTTTAAGATTAGAAACATCATATACAAATATTGGCATTTAATTTCTGATATTCCAGGCTGTGACAACTTATCAACCATTGGCTTTCGTCGCACCCGTAGCATCAGGGACTGCATAGTGCATACAGATTTGGTACAGCAGTCTAACACTGCTCCTATTAGAGGACATTACAAATGTGGCAACTGCACTGTATGCCCTATGTCTTTGAATGGTACAGATATTATGCTAAATAATGGTAGCTTGCATATCTCTTTAAAAGCATTTTCAATGTGTAAAACTTTGGGTGCAGTCTATCTAATTATTTGTAATTGTAATATGTTATACGTTGGTAACACCAGTTATCCTTTAAGAGTTCGGATTTTGGAGCATATGTCAAGAATCTGCAACAAAGTTATGGAGGCTCCTTTAACAGAACATTTTTGCCAACACCACTTGAAAGAGATGGAGTTTACAACAGAAGGCACAACAGAAGGACCCGGCAAAGATGCGGAAAGAACTTGCACGTAAGGAGTCCTTCTGGATCCATCGCTTGAAGACTCTTAAACCTATGGGGTTAAATGCAGAACTGTCATTTACTTGTTGCTTGTGACCCCATAATATTGCTTGTGACCCCATAATAATTGTGTAATTTTGTTATTGTCATTGATGATGTTTCAGTTTTCTTCCTATAGAATCTTTAATGTATTACCAACAGTTCTTTTAAATGTTTAGGGTGGAATGTGCATTTAAGATCGGTAGTTAAATCAGATGTGCTCAAGGGTGTTTTTTGTCAACAGCTGTCTTCCTGCTATATGAGATGTACCACCAGAGAGTTTCACGGTGGAATTTATGAGTGAGTGTTCATGGGTGTTATTCCGATGCGAGGAGGGAATCCCAACCCTTTGTCGTCAAGTGTCAACGCACACACACGGGTTACAAACTTAAATGGTTTTATTTAACTTCTTCACACACGTAAGGAATCTCTACTCACAATTCTTCTAAATAATGAAAGAGTGCATCTTTCATGCATAAAGGCACCTGATGGAGCTTTGTAGACCCAGTGAATGTGGTGAAAAAAGAGAGATGACTTGCTCCTCTCCCTGCTGAGGTGTGAATGAACAAAAGAGGAAATGGCCTTAACAAGTTTTGGCGGGCTTTAAATGCCCCAGGAACTGAACCTGTGGGGTAAGGCACTGCAACTCCCAAGATGCACTTCTCTTAAAACTATAGGCATACATTCTAGTCTGGTACATATTGATTAATATAGTCAGCTTGCTGCTGGAACAGTACAGGTGTGATATATTACTAATGTTATGCCCTAGTTTATTTGATGTCAGTTATACTCATTAACAACAAGAGACAACTGCTTTAATTTATATCTTTATTTCCAGCCTGGGTGTTTCTGTTGAGCGACTCCTGAGGAAGGGACATGAAACAAGTTATTAGCTGGCTCCTTGGCAAGTCGCTAATCATGGGTCCTTGTACCCCTTTAACAGCACCTGCAAAAGAAAAAACGAAGAAGACTATACTAATAAGATTACATTTAGTTCACTCCTAGATTGTGGATACTTACCTTATCTTTATTGCTGCACACGCTGGAACGCTGACGCTGCTTTCCTCTTTTTTCTTTTTGTAATTGCCATAGAGAGGTCTAAGGCAACAATTAATTAAGAAATAATTGTTATTAACTTAAAGAATAACTGTTGTTATATTGTTTATTAACTGTTGACTGATTTATATTAGATTGTTTCTATATTTGATAATTTGATATACATATATTGTACATGAGGTTGTTCTTATGAAATTGTGTAGCACTTTGCACTTTTAGAACTGTTTCTTAATACACTTTTTGCAAGATGTTTGCATAGTTTCTTTATTGTAGGTTCGCTCTGCTTTTTTGCTTAATGGTTTTGATCTTTGTAAATGAAGGGCTGTTTCTTCCATTGAAGGGAATGAAGCTAGTATGCATGATAAAGTTATATGTATATATCACTGCAGTCCTCATTGAAGACCTCTTCCCTCATTTTTGCATACATTAATTCATCTACATTTGTTATCTCTTTCTAAAGATTGCATTTGATGTAAGTAATATCATGCCCTCCCTTGCAAAAGTGATCTGGAACAGTATACTATGATTTATTTGAATGTTCTTTCTCCCCAAGTAAGGAGGCTCTTACTGCATTGACACAAAATCACAAGCTGTTGTGGGTGGATTCTGAGTCTCTGAAGAGAGTGTTTTATCTTTCTATAATGTACTCTACATGACACTGCCATTGAAAACGTGCATAAACGTCAGGAGGCTCAATATGTGGCAGCCAGACATGATACAAGAATCCCCACGCTGAAAGGTCTGCACTGGCTGCTTATCTGTTTCCAGGCACAATTCTAAGTGCTGGTTTTTAAAGAACCTTATGAGTCTGTAAATGGCTTGGGGCCAGGGTACTGGAAGGACTGCCCTCCCCATCATGTCTATCAGCTAAGATCCTCCCCACAAGCCCTGCTTTCTGTGCCCCTACATCCAGAGCAGAGGTATATGGCAACAAGAGACAGGGCTTTTTCAACAGTGGTACCTTACCTGTATATGGGGTACCTCACCATTTCCCCTTGAGGTTCACTCGGCACCTACCCAACTTTCCTTTAGGCAGAACACCAAGCATGTATACTGGGGGGAAATTCTTTGGATGTCTTGGGGTGTGTACATCTGTGAATTGTAGATTTGGAGATCCTGCAAAAAGCAGCCTCATGAAACAAACAGGGATAGAGAGAATTTTGCAGAGATCCCAAGTACCATACAGATTTTTCTTTTCAAAATGCCCATTTGTGAATGAGAACCTCTCATCTGAAAGTTTTGTTTACAAGCTGTGTTGTGAGCAGTTATTGCACCTGTGCAGTAGCATTATTTGGCATGGTGGATGGATATGTTGCTGGTCGTGCATGATTGATCACTATGTTCCTTATCACTGTGGAATGTGTTAACCAGCTAAGTTAGTTTTATATTCTGCCTTTGCACTTTTGGCTTCACTCTTCTTCCTCTTTCTGTTACCTTGCTCTTCATAGCAAGGAATCTTTTTCCTTTCAAAAAATTGTTCTATGTATTCCCAAGATGTATTGTCGAAGGCTTTCACGGCCGGAGAACGATGGTTGTTGTGGGTTTTCCGGGCTGTATTGCCGTGGTCTTGGCATTGTAGTTCCTGACGTTTCGCCAGCAGCTGTGGCTGGCATCTTCAGAGGTGTAGCACCAAAAGACAGAGATCTCTCAGTGTCACAGTGTGGAAAAGGTGTTGGCAGGTCATTTATATCTACTCAGGAGGGGTGGGGTTGAGCTGAGTCATCCTGTAAGAGTTTCCCAGGGTGTGGAATGATAATGGCGGGAGGCTTCACTGTATCCTGAGGATTCCCAAGATGTGTATCTCCGGGGCAAAGGAAACTATTTTTTAAAAGCTGTGAAAAAATCCACTGGTGGTTGGAAGGGAATGGCTGATGCAAGCGGATAGGGAGGAAAATAGTGCTAGATGGTACCACATCCCATCCATGTGTGACCAAAGCACCTTTGAGTACAATCTTTCAGGAGAGATCGTACCAACTCAGGTTTTGGAAAAAACAGGAAAGCAAGGAAAACCCTGAAGAGATGATTATACAACAATGTCACCTGGAAACAAACAATAACCTGCTACAATGGGGTGTGGGGGCATAGAGTGGAGCAAAATCTCCTTGTGAAAGTAGCCAAAGACTTTACAAGGGCTATATCACATTAAGTAGTTTCTGATCTCATGGTATAAGTTATCAGATTCCATGCTACTTCATCCTCTTATAAATAATTATACATATCATTTGTTTTAACAGATGGAGGGGAGAGACACATCCTTCTTGTACTGGGTTATCCAGGGCCAATCATTCTCTCATCCCAACCCACAGGGCAGATGTGAGGAAAAATAGAGAACAGAAGAATCATGTATGGTGCCCTGAGCTCCTTGGAGGAAGGCCAAGATTAAAATGTACTAAATAAATAAGCATAGGAAAACATACAGTTATATCTACCACCAAAGATTTGGAGAGTAATGAATTATTTTAGCCAGTTGAGAGCACCAGGAAGAATATCACATCATGAGCTCTGCTTCACAAACTTATACTGGAAAGTTCCACAGACCCACTTAGAACAGCATTACAAAGATGCAAAGGGAACTATTTACTAATCATACCTCTATCTCAGTCTCCATTTGGAAGGATCACAGAGGCTTTCATGGTGCTCATGGTGGTCTGTAACCTAGACAGGCCATGTTTATACCCACTTAGCTTCAGTAATGCACTGGGTGGCTCCAGATCACTCATTAGGCCCCAAGAATGCAAGTTACAGGTAAGTAGTCATGTTAGTCTGCAATAGAACAGCAGAATTTGAGTCCAGTGGCACCTTAAAGACCAGCAACAGTTTCAGGGTATAAGCTTTTGAGAACCAAAGCTCCCTTCTTCAGATTCAAGTATTTGAAGAAGAAGATAGCTTTGATTCTTGAAAGCTTATGTCCTGAAAGATTTGTTGGTTTCTAAGGTGACACTGGACTCAAATCCAGGTATCTGAGTGGCTTGCTTCTTCTTTCCATACTTGTAATGCACATAGTCCTCATCCATAGGTTTCAGAACCTGATTGAGGTGTGTGGATTTTGAGTCTGAAATTGCAATAGAAGTTCAGAAAGAAGTAGTATGAATCACAATGCTATTGTTTTATCCCTGTAGCAGAAAATAAGTTGATTCCCTACATAACAGAAAACCAAAGACCAAAGAGCCAACAAAAACAGCTCAAAACAATAAAAACTCCATACATTAAAAACAAATTAGAAGACACAGTGGGGGATCCACAAGGTCTTGGGCGCATCTCACTTCCCCTCCCCCCACTATTTCCTCTTTCCCTTCCCTGACAGTCACCATAACCTCTCCCCCTTTCCCTGCTTCCTTCCATCCTTCCTAGTGAGTTTTAGTTAAGGCATGTTAACTAAATAAACTGCACGCAGAAAGCTCTCATCCAAGTTTGAGAACCAATAACTGTTTATTTATCTAAAGAAATATATTTACATAAGTTTAGTGGAGAGAAAGAACTAGTAACTGATCTGACTAGCTAGGATGGCTTTAGATTGAAAGTAGGCCATCTCTCTCAGGAGGAGACACCATGCTACCTCTCCTGGTGCATGCAGGGAAGAAGAAAAAGAGGAGGGGGAAAGAAGGAAGTTCCCCTGGCAGGAAGGAGACTGATAGCAGCCTATCTATCTAACTGACTCTATGGTTGTTGCCTTTCTTCCTTCTCTGCTGGCAGTCCTAAAGGCCTGAGCAAGAGAAATCACCTGTCCCTTCTTCTAACACTTCCCACCCAACAAACCTAGCTTTTATCTGACCCCCAACTTCAGCTATATTTATTATTTATTGACTGCATTTATACGCTGCCTTTTTCCACGATAGGGAGCCAAACCAGCTTACATACTACAATCTGCATATTCCAAGACCACTGCTTGTAACATAGGGTTGCCAGCCTCCAGGTAGTGGCTGGAGATCTCCCGGAATTACAATGGTCTCCAGGCCACACAGATCAGTTCACTTGGAGAAAATGGCTACTTATGGGGGTGGACTCTATGGAATTATGCCATGTCAAGGTCCTTTCCCTCTCCAAACTCCACTTTCTCTAAGTTTCTCCAGGTTTCACCCCCCAGATCTCCAGGAATTTCCCAACTTGGAGCTGGCAACTGGATTGTAACAGGAAGGGTTTGTTACAAATTAAATTAAAAAATTGATCTTGGTCAGCCTTGTTCTTAAAATGTGTGAGGATCCTCCCTCACTGGCGCCCTCTCCTGACAGCCTGCCATCCTACCAGCTCTCCAGGCAGGTGTCCTCCGGCCTCAGATGGGCAGGGAAGGGGGTTGCACCACCTTGTTCCTTCTCCTGCCCTGGGAGTAGCAGCATGCTCCAGCTGTCTCTCCCTGCAAAATCCTCCTCGGCCTTCACAGGAACCTAAATTTAAAGGCCTCCCCTGGCCCCACCTCCCTGGCTCTGCCCCCAATCGTCACCCCGTCTCCCTGACTGGCCCTGCTCCCAGCCTATCTGATAGGAGGGCTGGGTAGACTCTGCAGTCTCCTGGCCCCACCCACTCCGTCCCCACCTAGGGTGTGGCATTTGGCCTGCTCTCTGCCTGGCTCGTCCCTGCTGCTTCTGAACCTTCCCCAGTGGCTCCCTTGGCATCTTGGGGCCTGCGCCTGCCTGACTTGTGCTGATGGCAACCTCCCGTGAGCCTGGATGAAGTGGAGCCATCTGGGCAACTGCAGGAGACAGGTGAGTCTGCTGAGTGGCTGCAGGCTGTTCCCCAGAGTTGTGCCTGGGCGTCGGCTGCAACTGGCCTAAGGGTGAGAGAGGCCTGGAGGCCTGTAGGGGCTCCTGCAACTGAGGTACTGCCAGAGGCTGTGCTGCAGGGCCTAAAGGGGGTGCCTGCGGCTGCAGGGCTGGTGGTGAGGGTGGACAAAAGGCCGGTGTCGCCGGACAGATGAGCATATATAAAAATTGGAATATATTGTTATATATTTCTGTGTGACAAGAAACTTCATTCAAAACAACACCTAATTCAAAAGATTGATTGTTGTGCAATAATAGTGCAATAATACATATCAACCTGTTAATTCACAGTCATAACTAATTCTGTTGGGATCCAGCCCAGCTACAGGACATTTTCTTTGTGCAACCTGTTCATTCTGCAAGTTTACAAGCAGCATGAAAATTTTATTAATCCATATAACAGGAAACAGTACACTTTTAATAACTTCAGCACATGCAGCTCTGTTCAAGTAGCGAGTGTTCAGTACACTCTCAATAACTTCACCACCTTTTACTGACAGAAACCAAGGCTTGAAGGCTGGCAATACTGTTGTGATTGCCTAGCAATGACCACTGAAGGCATTCTGTTTCTTAAAGCTACAGCTGTTGCTTCTATTATTTTGGGGGAGAGGTTGAACTTCCAATTTTTATTTTTATTTTAGCTTTCAGATTTTTCTGTGCTGGGGAGTTTTTCAGCTTTGTAAAAAATCTGACATATCTGTTCACAACTTTAATCTCTGGCCATGTTGGGAATTAGAGATATTGATGATGATACCACCTGTTAGAAGAAAAACATCCTGTATTAATCTCCACTTTTTCTTTCCTTTTTATGTCTATGTCATTTGTAATTGATGTGTTTTAGAAACAAACACCAGATAGGGAAAACTTCCTAAAGAACACCGAAAAAAAGAAGAGCAAGCAGGCTCAGGGAAGTTGACAACAACCTTAGACCAAAATATACAATAAATTGAAAAGTACCGATCAGCATACAATGTAGTCCCAGTCTATTTTGAACCCAAATGGGTAATAACCAAACAGTCCTGGAATGAGGACTGAAGAGCAGCCAAACGCCCCGTGGAACGAAGGTAAGTATCCAAGGGTTGGCGTTCGTAGTCTGCTGTGAATTGCAAGCGGCAGCAGCGCAGTTCAAAGGAGACAGCGGCGCCGCGTCCACTGGTATTGACGATCACTGCTAACGGCAACGAGCTTCGCCGGCCTCTTTGTTTTTGGCTCGTTTCAAACATAATTTCTTCTTCAGGCCATTGACTCTATAACAAACTGCAGCAAAATAAGCTATCGAACCAGTAATTTGTGTCATAGAACCTCCAATCAATCTGTTATACTTACAACCATACTTGGTTCCAACAGTTTGAACCTCCAATGAGGGAAGAAACGATGTTGCCAAGTAGGCCCCCTCCCCTGCTTTAAGGCCTGCCATGAACTGTGTTAAAGTTTCCTGCGTTACTGTTTCACTGCTACACCAAAGATTGCTTTACACGTGTGTGCTCTGATACACGTGTCAGTTTCCTGCCTGCGTGTCAAGTACCCTGCTGCTGTAATAGACTGTGTAGTTTACTGACTCCATGTTTGGTTAACTGCACAAAGGACTCCCTTTCTGGGCAGCCCTGCCCTGACCTGTATCTGGACTTCCCAGTGTGTGTTTGGACTTTATTACAAGTGTGCCCCGTGCCTGCACTGCCATCTACCACGGACCGTGCCTGTTCCCTGCTTTAAACTGTGTTTTGTGTGCTGTTCCCCCTGCCTCCATGGAAGCCTGCCTCATATGGGCCCAAGCCGCTGCTAGCAGCCGGGCGCCTGCCGGGGAAACCTCCAGCGAGCCTGGCTAGGCGCTCCCTGGTCAGTTCCCGCTTGGAGCCTCCCGCGAGCCGGTCGCCGAGCTTGCCCTCGCTATCGGGCAGCCTGCTATCCAGCCCCAGCTATGCCCAGCCGGCATCCATGTTCTCAGGCAGCCAGAAGACCCTGGGAAGAAGACTGCTTTGGGAAGCCATTTCGGCGAAGCGGGCACACCACGTCCGCAGCGAGAGCACCTCGCCCCGCTCTGCATATCTTAGGAGCCGCCCCGGAGAAGGAACTAAGTGCCGACCATCCCAAGCACTTAGAGAATGCATCTCAAAGAAACCGCAGCATTCCAGAGCTGATGACATCAGGACAAGCCCTGCCCGCTGGAACATCCTTTCAGCCCACTCGGATTTCCCCCTCCCTCTTTTGTCCCCTCTTCCTGAGGTGTCACTTATCACAATCTGATTACCAAAGTGGCCCATCCAAGCCATTCAGTAGCCCATTAGAGTCTTTGTTTTAAACTGTGAGAACCACCAAGTACAGCACCAGCCCCAGGGTACGTTTTGGGGTATTTAAGCTGGTCTCCCAGACCACTCGGTGCTTAGGCCATTCCTATCCAGACTTCCTTGCTGTCCGTCTGTGGTCCCAGTGCTGGCATTGGGCCACCCTCGCTGCTGTGTCTCTGCTTCGCTCCAGGATAAGTGAGTATTTCCCCTATCATCGTTGGGAACCAGCTAATGCGAACGTCTCTGTATTTCATACCCTGTATTTCTTAGGTCTTGCGTGTTCTCTGTATGCTTGTGCAAGTTTAGGCATTACGCCACACTTAATACACGTGTTTGGAACTTATTCGTTGTCTGCCTCTTTTTCACTAGAGTGTCTGGGATCGGGACCTCCGTAAACATAGGTTATGATCCGCGCTTAATATTTAGTTACAGACTGCTATAGCTAATTCCCCATTATAATAAAATAGCAGTTCTGGTAACAGTTTACTGGTGGAGAATGCGGGCATAACCCAGTTCGTGTGAATCCACGTGAGTCGACACGCGTGTTTTCAGCGAACTGACTTAGAGGAAAATTTTCCAGACCTCAGTGTAAAGAGCACAATTTTAGCTCAGGGAATTAAAAGTGTGAGTGTGTGTGGCTCTAGCGAGCATTTCTATCTTGTGGGTTGGCTTTTCCCCATTTCCTCCTTCAGCCAGCTTTGGACTACTTGCCTTTTGTGGTGCACCGCGAGGCCCTCCAGCCGTTATAACCGGTGTACTGTGGGTGAGGACCTCTGAACTGGTGAAGTTCCTGGCCACTTTCCGGGCCGCCTAAACGCGTCTATGTGGGTGGGATCCCAGAAGTAGGCTCTATAGATTTATATATATCCTGAAGCAGCACATATAAAATTCTCTTCTGCCCTCCCCCGTCTCTCCTAAGTCCGTCCAAACCCCCGTTCCTGCCAGCACTTAGGCTTCAATCCCCGCTCCGGAGGAAACGTGAAGGGATTGTTAGTCCGTTTGGTCAGTTTAGCTTTGGGAATCTAAAGCCAGGTTCCTGAAGCCCCGCGGCAGCCGGCCGCACCGTGCTTAAGAGTTTTAAGGTAGACTCTTGGGCGCCTTTCCGCTTGCGAGTTTTAAGTCAGACTCGTGGGCGCACCTCGCTTGGGAGTCAGTGGGACTCTTGGGCACACTTTTGCTTGGGAGTTGTTAGAACTCTTGAGCGCACCTCGCTTGGGAGTACAGTAAGCTTTACTCCTGAGCACTTTTGCTTGGGGACTTGCAGAGGCAGTCCTTGAGCGCTTTCAGTCTTTTGGTCGAGGCTTGGAGACAGTTTAACCGTTTGTCTCTGAGCACGAGGCCTGGGGACACTTTGAGTTTAGTTCTTGGGCAGAGAGCTTGAGAGCATTTGCAGCTTCTGAGCAGAGGCTTGGGAGCATTTCTGGTTGCCTGAGCAGAGGCTTGGGAGACCCCTTAATTGCAGTTTCTGAGCAGAGGCTTGGGAACACTTTCTGGTTTTCTGAGCGCATAGGCTTGGGAGACCCCTGAGCTTTAGCTTCTGAGCAGAGGCTTGGAAGCACTGAGCGTTTTTGGTTCTTGGGCTTAGAGAGCTTGAGAGCACCCTCTGAGCCAGTAAACTTTTCCTGGTCCCGTGGCTTGTAGGCAAGCTTGAAACGGGAATAGGAATTTTCCCCTCTCCCCCAGAGGAGAAGGATTGAGTGTAGGACCCTTAAAAATACCCTTGTGAACCTAAAAGTAGGACCTTAAAACCCCCTGGTAAAAACCCTTGAGGACCTGAGGGAAGGATAAACCTCCCAAAAGGGACATAGAGAGGAAGAAGTTGTTAAAACCCTTGAGCAGCTTTAATCGCCCCACCCCTGGTGTCGCTGATCCACTCTTTAACCTCCCCCGAGATCAGCCTTAAACTAAAAAGGAAAAAATGTACCGGGCAGCCCCCATCGTGCCCCGCCTGGAGAAGTGGCTAGTGAAGAAGGGAGATTGCCCTTGGGAAGCCGGTTCCTTCAAGGGACCCGACCCGCTCCAAATAGTTAGAAGCACCTTCCAGGATTTTTGCGAAAAGGAGAAACCCAGGTCAAGTAAGAAGGACAGATATGGAGCCTGGGCACTTTTCACCGCCCTACAGGACAGTGTGTCCCTAATTAATAAATTGCAGACAGCTCAGGAAGAACAGGAACAGGAGATAGAACAGTTAAGGAAGGAAAAGAAGGAGTATGAGGAAAAGGCAGCCAAATGGCGTTCAGAACGCGTTAATTTCATGATGGAAAAACAGGGTCTAGCCGCTGCCCTCCAAGACGCTCAGCACAAGGCTGAAGTGGCCACCGCTCGTGCCGATATGGCTGAGCACGCAGTAATTGAAGGACAAGAGAAAATTGCAAAATTAACCCATGCTGCCCAGTTCATGGCAGAGCAGAAAGTCGCTAAGATAACCGCAGCAGACCACTCCGCTTGTAAGAGGGAGCTAGAGGCCCTAAAACAGCATCTGGGAATGCAGCAGGCCGTAATTTCCGCCGTGCATCCCGCAGCCCTCTTGGCCCTCCCCGAAGGTAGTACCGACAGTTGGTCACCTCCTTCGCCCCAGCCCGAGGAAGCTCCACAGCCCCTCCATCCGATAGCTACCAAAGAAATTGTCACCACAGACGAGGACGGTAGGAAGACAGACCGGGTCATTAAGGAAACCCGCAATTGGAGGCCCGATGAGCTCCAAGCCATAGCGGACTGCATGGGACCCTTGAACCGGGACTCAGCTATACAATGGTTTGCACACGTGACCATGTCCCAGCCCTCTGCCAGTGGCTCCGATGTAGCTCAGCTGGCTCGCCATTGTGCCAGCCCCGAAATAGTCACCTCTCTTAATGCATACATTTCTAACCGGAGACTAGCCACTCGCAGTCAGTATGGTGCCATGAAAGAGTTGTGCGCATTCCTGTGGCCCACCAAGAGTTTAAAGGCCCTGTATATTGCAGAGTCTCAAAAACCCGGAGAGGATCCAGAGGCATATTTAGCCAGGAAGCAGCTCCTAGCCGAACTAGCAGACGAGGTAGATTTAGACTTGAGCGACATGCCGGACTTCGACGACTTAGAATTTAGGAGGGCAGTTATAGATGGACTCAACAGCACCACTCGCCTGGCCCTAGCAGGAGTAGAGCCCGGGAGCATTACATGGGGAGAGCTGGAATCCCGCATCAGGAGCATTGCTGGCCTGTTGCGAGAGACCGGCGCCATCCGCCATGTGAAGTCCCCGGCCTCTCGTAGGAAGGAGAGCGAGCCGATAAGTGCAGTCACCTATGCCAATCATGGCCCCCACTCTCAGTACCGACCGCAGGGACGCAGCCCGTACCCGGAGGCAAGGGGAGGGATCCTGAGGGGAAGGAGCAGTAGCTTTAACCGAGGAAGAGGGCCAAGGGACTACCGCCCGGGAGTTTCCTTTGCGCCCACCCCGAGTTACAGTTCCTCCTCCCAGCAGGGACCCCACGAGCCCCGATCACAGGATGCGCCCTTAGCCCCTTCTCACTCGCGAGCCTCACACCCATACAATCATCAGGTATATCCGCCTCCAGATCAGTCTAACGCTTGGGGAGCATCACAGGGCGACCACGAGGGCTACCGGGACCGCGGCAGCACGCCCCAGTCTAGGGACCCCCTCCGTTGGGAACTATGGATGCGCCTCAAAAACATTGGAGCGAACATGGAGCTATTCGATGGAAAGCCCACGTCCATTCTAATGAAGGCGATCATGGAATGGGAAGACCAGCAACAGCCCCCAGTACCTCCGTCAGCGCCTCCTTTACCGCCTGACCCTCCCTTCTCAAGTCCCCCGATAGCTGCGGTCCGGGAACGCCCGAGCCCCAACAACCCCTTTAGAGGAAGCGCCGCTCCCACCGACCAGGGCGCAGGATCAGAATAGGGTTGCCCCGAGTCCCAATCTCCCTCCGTGGGCATAGTTGCCAAACTAAAGCCGGACACATGGGGGAGACCGACAGTAAAGGCAGGGATCGGGACTCCCGGGGAAAAGAAGAAGCCTGCCACTCTCCTCATAGATACCGGAGCTTCACTTAATATACTCCGGCCCACCTTAGTCACTAAGGGAACTCAGACCCCCACCACCATGCAGCTCGCCGGTTTTGGAGGCGGCATGCAGGAATCCCCGGTCTGGCAGGATATCCCCCTCTCCGTTGGGAACCTGGCCACCCGGATTTCGGCATGCGCAAACCGGGGAGAAGATGATGGACTTTTGGGCATGCCATTTTTCCGTGCCGAGGGACTGACCATTGACCTAGCAAATGGGCTCCTGTGGCGCATCCCAGGAGGCCCAGACTTTGTCAATGCAGTCCATCGATGTGCGGCCCTTAAGGCCCCCCTTCCTCTCGCCCCCATCACAGGAGACCCCTGGGTTCAGGACTTCCCCGAAGTTTGGGTGACAGACAAGGCCG
Organism: Eublepharis macularius; assembly: GCF_028583425.1. Taxonomy (NCBI): domain Eukaryota; kingdom Metazoa; phylum Chordata; class Lepidosauria; order Squamata; family Eublepharidae; genus Eublepharis; species Eublepharis macularius. The sequence continues at coordinate 108,315,712 of NC_072790.1, forward strand.
AGTGTGGGATAGTGAAGGGCGCCTGCGTCCTGATCGAAGGAAAGGACCCCCCTCCCCAAAGACAGTACAAGTACCCAGCGGAAGCTGAGGCAGGGATAGCCAAGACTATAGAAGGACTCCTTGAGTGGGACGTCATACTCCCGATGCAGTCCATCTGCAACGCCCCATTGTGGCCAGTTCTAAAAGCAGATGGAGTGACCTGGAGAATGACGGTCGACTTCCGTGCCCTGAATGCCACAACCCCTCCAGTTGCCCCGGTTGTGGCCAAGTACAATGAGATCCTGACGGCCATTGCCGCGGGGTCCCGGTTCTACTCGGTCATAGACCTGGCCAACGCTTTCCACTCCATCCGGTTGCATGAGTCTTGCTGGTACAAGTTCGCGTTCACTTTCCGCGGCCAGCAATACGCATTCAAGCGGACACCCCAGGGATTCCACTCCAGCCCCAGTATTTGTCATGCCCATGTAGTTCAGATGTGGGAACGCCTCCAACCCTCCTCGAGGCCCCACGTACTGAGCTACGTGGATGACATTTTAGTCCACGCCCCCACGGAAGAATTGGCCCGCCAAATCACCAGGGAAGTCCTGGAACTCCTCCGCGAGACTGGGTTCAAGGCAAGCAGGGAAAAGGCCCAATTGGTTCAGACCAGCGTCAAGTACCTGGGTCTGACCCTGGGACCCGAGGGTCGCACCCCGGACGCCCAGCGAATGGAGGTCATTTCCAAGCTGCCTGCACCCACCGATGTCCCCTCCCTCAGAGCCTTTCTAGGAACTTTTAACTTCTCCCGAGACTTCATCGAGTCCTTTGCAGACAAAGCTCGTTCAAGATGGGGCATTGTGAGAGTCATGGACTCTGATTTAGGCTCACACTTTATCGGAGAAGTCACCCAGGAGCTTTGTAAGGCGCTAGGCATCCAGCAACGTTTCCACATAGCCGGCCACCCTCAAGCTTCAGGCGCCATAGAAAGAACCAACCGGACCCTCAAGGAGGCTCTCCGCAAAATGGTTCGCTCCTCCGGGAGAGACTGGGATGAAAAACTCCCCATAATCCTAATGGCCATCAGAGGCACCACCGCAGTTCACGGGCTCACACCCCATATGGTGATGACAGGGCGAAGAATGCAGCTCCCGGAAGCCTTCTGGCTAGATACGCAGCTACCTTCTGATATGCAGCCCGTAGTGATTAATGACGCTTGGGTCCAGGACCTGCTCTCATCCATACACGCCGTCCACATGCAAGTGGCCCAGAAGTTGGGCACAGCTCAGAAAGATATGGACCGCAAACTAGGATGGGTCAGGAACCCCAGGCAGTGGGAGGAAGGACAGCTCGTTCTGTACAGGAAGTTCTCGCAAAAGGCGCATTCACTAGCAGCTAAATGGCAAGGCCCAGTCCCCATCACGAAGAGAGTCTCCCCAGCCGTCTATCAGGTAGCTATCCAGAGAAAGACAGGAGGCACTTGGCTAAAATACTTTCACGCCTCTCAATTAAAGGCATGGAAAGGGAAGCCGCTGCAAACCGCCCCTCCTGTGTACGACCCTGGGGGAACCGCCACCAGCCCAGCCCCCCTCTGCCCAGTGATCCGCCAGATATCCCTCCACCCTGGGCCAGAGATACCCTGTGTCCCCTTAGACCAGACCTTTGTAGCCTTAGTATAAAAGAAATAGTAGAATACGTAGATATAGGTGTGAATGTCAAAAGTTTTTCCAGTTCTATTCTTTAACTTCATTAGGCGGGCCCCACAGTTGGGACCCTTGGGGAAGACACGGCAACCAAAGCCAAATAGGACCACCACCGAAAGTGATTCTTAATTGGATTTCAGAGCCGCATGTTCGGAAAAAAAAAATTGCACAGGCAAAAGAGATTTGCTGTGTGTGAAAGTGGTTGGAGAGGCGTTAGCCCAGAGGTGCATACATTCTTTCGAACATAGTGGAATCACCAAATAAGGTGATCCCTGTATTCGAAAATATATCACCCGCCGTGCTGGTGGAGATCCCGCATCTGCGTGGATTCGGGGTCTCACCTGCCAGACCCACGCTTTCGCATGATGGTCGGCTTTGGCTTTGAGGGCCGTGCCTCCCCTGGAAAAGGATCCCCAAACAGTCCAATACCCCTCTTTTACTAATGTTCATATTCGTCATGGTGAGTTGCTATACGGCGCCACCAGTTAGTACGCTTTAGTGCAAAAGTAAAAGACCCGCCAGTATTTTGTAAATATGTTACCTCTGGAATGTGTTATTGGGGTGCGTTCGCTACGCACAAGGGGCAGCGTACCTCATTTACATAGCCAGAATCCCCCGCGCCAAGATGACCCCCGAATAACCCAGACCCAGTGGCACCGGCAGATCTCGGCCGCCTCCGCCGCTTTTCGATAAACGCCGCCGAGCGCCTTCGGCTCCATTTCGGCCCTTTCCGCCAGCAGCCGCCCGCCCCACGTAATCTTTTCCCTTGCCCGTACCGTACAAGGGAAAAGAAGGGGGGGAGACATATTGAAGCTTTAATGAAGCCCTGCCAGGCCTTCCAAGTGAGGGCAACCTGAAAATAACCCACACCCGTATGCTTTTGCTTTGTGTGTTTCTTTCTTTTAACATGAAAATGGGGCCTCCCGAGGGAGTCCCTCCAAAAATTGATCCTAGGAAAAAATATGGTCCGCCGAAATACATACAAGAGGTCCTGCAAAAAAAAGCAGAGGGAAAAAGGCAAAGCAAAAGCAAACCATCACGAAACATACCTTCAACCCTAACCACCCCTACTTAAAAATTATTTTAGAAAAATAGAACGAAGGTCTCCTTTAGCAGCAACCTTTAGAGTTGCTGGAAACCGCTCTCTAGTTTTCTTTTCTTTTTAAAACGGCAAGGCCAGGCCGAGCCGGACCGATAGCTCTCAGCCCGCAAAATAAAAGCAGCCCGCCACCGAGCAAGGGGCACCTGAAGGCCACATAGTCTAGGCACCCAGGGACCCCTGGGGCAAGTTTGCATAATCCCGCCTAACGTACAGCCGACCCTTGCTCGACGTAAAGACGTTCCCCCTGAAATATACATGCTATAGAAAGAAACCTTCGCACAGGAGTTCCCCAGAGCAACAAGCTGGAAGGCTCGCTTAGTGCCCCTGGGACTTCTCGTTCGAACCCCGCTTAACATACAGTGCTGGCAGAAAAACACCCTCCCTTTTCTTTTTCCCTACTTCACCTCACTCATTTATTATGCTGCAACGAACTCAGGGAACCTGTACTTATATCCGCAGGTCTCCCCAGGATATTTTCACCACAAAAGGAAAAAGAAGGCCAGGAGATGAGGCACCTGGCTACTCTGTGTTTGCTCGTGCTGGCAGGCACCCTAATAGAGGGACGCCCGTCCAAATTAATGCCCTACCCCCACTGGAGATGTATCAATACCCTAGCAGGAAATGAAATGATGGTCTGCAAGGTTGTGCAGCAGATTAATATGACCACCCCCACGGATCGCACTAACTTCCGCAGTTGCGAAGAGCAGTGGATCCGACCCCCAGAGCTTGTTATTTTATGTGTGGGAGTAAAAACCATGTCCCAAGAATTAGTATGCTATTCACCTACTGATACAGTTTCACCACTCGCTCCGATTCCTTGTATGTTTCTTCCCCGTATCAGGCCAGCCCCCACCACAGTCCCGGTGGTAGACAAAAATACCACTCCTGCCAACTTCGAAACCTCGCCATTTGTCACTGAGGCCTTCGGACCATACTGTGAAGTTATTTTAGTGTCGGCCGCAGTATGGAAGGCAGGAGACCCCTTTAGAATGACCATCCTACTAGGCACCACTGCCACTGAATCTGCATCAGTCACTGTCACGCCCCCTTCAGGCACAGTTCTCTCCTTTGCTATAGAACGCTGGGAGAACCTGACCTGGATTGTAAAAGAGGAAGATCTAGCCAAACATGGCCCACCTGATTGGATACTGGTTCAACAGACGCCCGAATGCCAAACCAAGCCCCTAGTAGAGAAATTTCACCGGCTTGGGCTGCTCTTTGTAAACTTGACTCACGAACCAGGCAATTATTCCCTGCTGATCCGGACCCAGGAGACCCACACCATCCAAATTGACCCTTTGATTGCTAGCAATGAACGATTAAGCCAAGGCGGCACGCATATAGTGGGCTCCCATGTTTTGAAAACTGACATTCGAGAGAGAGTTCTAGTCCGCCCGCAAATGTCTTTGAAAGAGATCCGCATAGACTTAGCTGAGCTAAATGTAACCCAGAGGCTGCCGCAGTGCGCTCCCTATCTGGAGGCCGGTAGCAAGGGTTGGAATGCATGGCTACAACTGTGGATCGATCCCTCCCCCTCTCTCTCGCGTGCCAGGCGAAGCATTGCCGACTGGACTGCTCCTGCAGCCGGAGGCTTAGCAATCATGGATTCGGTCAATATTGAGACTCTCGCTAATAAGTTTGCCCATGTCACGACTAGCATCTCTGACTTAGGTAAACCAGTGGTGCAGTCCCTAAATTCCATTTCAAATGGGCAACACGAGATCAGCTCCATTTTAGTTAACTGGGAGAGTCAAATTGAAAGAGATTTTTCTCTGCTGCTCAAAGGAACACAGTCTTTTGAACGCAACGTGTCAATAGCCATGGCATGTATGCAAGCCCAACAATTAAATCAGGCAGTGGCCATGAGGCTAATTCGGCAAGCCATGGACGGGCACTTGCCCCTGGAAATTAAAAGATTGATTATGCCCAAATTGTCACCCATAGAACTGGAGCTTGAATCCTGGTGGTCTCTCGTAAATTCCTCATTCTCACCGACCACCCAGGAGCTTAAATTATTTCTATTAACGGCCAGTGCGCACGAGTCATTCCATGTGTATCCAGTCGTGCCTCTGGGACTCCAAGTCAGCGAAACCGAGGTCCTCTACGCCCGCCACCCCGACCATTGGGCCCGCTTCACCCTGACCGGATGGCAGCTCGTCAGCCTCCAAGGGTGCCAGCATCGAGATCAGACCGGCTTCATTTGCCAGGACCAAGCCTTTGCACCTCATCACCCCTGTGTAGCCCCGCAAGTCGACGCCCTCAACGAATGCCCTTTTGAGGTCGTCCGGGAGAACAGCTCCGCTGTGGTCTATATTGGGAAAGGATGTGCCTGCGTGCGAACGGCCTGCGACTTTGTGATCCTGAACTTGTTCCAGCTCAAGCCCGTGATCCCGGGAGTCAATCGCTGCTTTTGCAGCCTGTCTTCGGTAGCAGCCTGCGACTTCACCTACACGGTACCGGTCTGGACCCAAGAAGAGATCCTGGTGGCACCCTCCATCTATCGTCATGTGAAGCCAGTTTCCCTTGGCATCAGTCTGGAATTAATCCACGAGCTCCTGACCCACCCCCAGCTCCACCGCACCCTCCAGAGCATCCAGAGGGACGGGGACACCACTGCGTTGGTTGTGTCCCACAACGGAAAGGAGATTTTGGATCTTGTCCAATGGATTAAGACCACCGGTGAGCACTCGTGGTGGGAGACCCTCTTTGGCTGGAGCCCCACTGCCACTGGAATTTACAATTTGGCTTTGCACCCGATTGTTGTTATTTTGGCTTTTCAAGTTTTGTTCTGTGCCTCACTGCTTTATTTGGGCTGTTGGAGCCGCCGACAGCTCCAGCAACTCCAACTGTCCTACCGTTTGGATCACTACAACCCCGACCTCCTTCTGCCTTAATGGTTATTCTTGGCGCCCCATTTGTTTTGTTTATCCCTTGCTTGTTTCGTCAGTTATGAACTATGCTTGTGCGTTTATGTGTAAGAACTCTAAACCGGCCCCATGGACGCTTGCTGCCGGACACCGCTCCGAGGCCCTCTTGTGGACTAGGGGGGGAACGTGTTTCTCTGCCTCCCAGCCCACGACCTGCCTACGAACGACTGCTGGCGACACTACCTCCATGAGGACTAGAACTGTGTGCCTGAAGCCCTTCTCGCCGCCTGCCGACCCTGCTCTGCGGATTGATGCGGACAGCAAGGGGGGGGGTGGAAGTGTGTTTTGGAACACATGGACTAAGCTTGCTTGTTCTTGTAAATATGCAACCCAGTCCAGCAGCTGTACTGCGGACTGAGCCGTCTGTGATCTTTTTAGCTCTATTGTTTTATGAATTTCTTTGCATTGCTTTCATGAATTTTACTCCCATGAATTTAGCCCCGAACTAGTCCCTCCCTCTATCTACTGCAAGTGCGCCCATGATCTTCCCATGAACTGGGACCCTTTTTATCACCCCCTATTAACTTTGTCCCTATGAATTTGATTTTAACCTTTTGAATTGCCTTTTTAACCTGACTCCCTCCGCCGAGGTAATTCTAGTCTATTTATCATTTTATGAATTTGGTTTTAACCGGGACCACCCCTGAACGGTCTCTTTTAAAGGTTATTCTATTTCTGATTTTAAGCTCGATGAATTTGGTTTTAATTTGACTGTATGAATTGGTCTTTTAATTGCAAAGTTTATTTTCCTGCCCCCATGAGCCCCTCCGCTGCTTACCCCTCATGAATTGTTTCCCCGCACTTGCTTTTACTATTGCTGCTTTTATCTATGAAATTGGTTTTAACTTCCTGGTCTATTGCTTTTATCATATATATATATATATATATATGTATTTATGATTTTAACCATTTATGAATTGCTCTACCCTCTATGAATTGATCTATGCCTGACTTGCACTTTCTTATATGAATTGTTCCCTCACCTATGAGCTTTGTTTTATTCTTGCATTCATGAATGTATCCATGAAGTGCCCCTGCTTTTAATCTTATGCTTATGAATTAATCCATGTATATGAATTGCTCCTGGTTTTTAATGCTTTTAACCCATCATGAATTCCGTATGAATTACCCTCATCCATGTATTGATCAATGTACACAAATATGAATTATTGCTATTTATATGCATGAATTGCTCATTGCTGCCTATATCACTATGAATTGCTATTACTTATGAATTATTGCTATTTATTCTGACGATTGCTCTTAGCACACCCCCTGGTGTGAACCCAGAGACCTGCAGCCCATTGGCTGATCTAAATTGCACTTATTCGGTTAGGTGGTTCTCCAAACTAAATTTTTGAGTGACGCCTCCCCCTCCTTCCCTTCCCACTCCTTCTTCGCTCGAAGCTCGACCACCGGACATTGCCGACCACCTCGCCTTTGAAGCCAAGTTCGGAGACCCGCGCGCCTGACGTCCCGGGGTCTCCGAGGGGGGGAATTGTTGCCAAGTAGGCCCCCTCCCCTGCTTTAAGGCCTGCCATGAACTGTGTTAAAGTTTCCTGCGTTACTGTTTCACTGCTACACCAAAGATTGCTTTACACGTGTGTGCTCTGATACACGTGTCAGTTTCCTGCCTGCGTGTCAAGTACCCTGCTGCTGTAATAGACTGTGTAGTTTACTGACTCCATGTTTGGTTAACTGCACAAAGGACTCCCTTTCTGGGCAGCCCTGCCCTGACCTGTATCTGGACTTCCCAGTGTGTGTTTGGACTTTATTACAAGTGTGCCCCGTGCCTGCACTGCCATCTACCACGGACCGTGCCTGTTCCCTGCTTTAAACTGTGTTTTGTGTGCTGTTCCCCCTGCCTCCATGGAAGCCTGCCTCATATGGGCCCAAGCCGCTGCTAGCAGCCGGGCGCCTGCCGGGGAAACCTCCAGCGAGCCTGGCTAGGCGCTCCCTGGTCAGTTCCCGCTTGGAGCCTCCCGCGAGCCGGTCGCCGAGCTTGCCCTCGCTATCGGGCAGCCTGCTATCCAGCCCCAGCTATGCCCAGCCGGCATCCATGTTCTCAGGCAGCCAGAAGACCCTGGGAAGAAGACTGCTTTGGGAAGCCATTTCGGCGAAGCGGGCACACCACGTCCGCAGCGAGAGCACCTCGCCCCGCTCTGCATATCTTAGGAGCCGCCCCGGAGAAGGAACTAAGTGCCGACCATCCCAAGCACTTAGAGAATGCATCTCAAAGAAACCGCAGCATTCCAGAGCTGATGACATCAGGACAAGCCCTGCCCGCTGGAACATCCTTTCAGCCCACTCGGATTTCCCCCTCCCTCTTTTGTCCCCTCTTCCTGAGGTGTCACTTATCACAATCTGATTACCAAAGTGGCCCATCCAAGCCATTCAGTAGCCCATTAGAGTCTTTGTTTTAAACTGTGAGAACCACCAAGTACAGCACCAGCCCCAGGGTACGTTTTGGGGTATTTAAGCTGGTCTCCCAGACCACTCGGTGCTTAGGCCATTCCTATCCAGACTTCCTTGCTGTCCGTCTGTGGTCCCAGTGCTGGCATTGGGCCACCCTCGCTGCTGTGTCTCTGCTTCGCTCCAGGATAAGTGAGTATTTCCCCTATCATCGTTGGGAACCAGCTAATGCGAACGTCTCTGTATTTCATACCCTGTATTTCTTAGGTCTTGCGTGTTCTCTGTATGCTTGTGCAAGTTTAGGCATTACGCCACACTTAATACACGTGTTTGGAACTTATTCGTTGTCTGCCTCTTTTTCACTAGAGTGTCTGGGATCGGGACCTCCGTAAACATAGGTTATGATCCGCGCTTAATATTTAGTTACAGACTGCTATAGCTAATTCCCCATTATAATAAAGAGCAGTTCTGGTAACAACGAGAAGCGGTGGGATAGGTAGTGAATTCCTTCCCATGCTCAATTATGTAACGCTCAAGCCGGACTGTCAATTAGCACTTAAAGAGTAGAAAGAGTTGGCCGGTGACTGTCTCTTTAAGTGCTAATTGACAGTCTGCTGAAGGCCAACACTCGGAAACTTACCTTCGTTCCACGGGGCATTTGGCTGCTCTTCAGTCTTCATTCCAGGACTGTTTGGTTATTACCCATTTGGGTTCAAAGTAGACTGGGACTACATTGTATGCTGATCGGGACTTTTCAATATATTGGATATTTTGATCTAAGGTTGTTATTGATGTGTTTTATACATGTTAATTGATTCTATGGCTCACAGTGTCTGTCCTAAATTCTGCTGAAAATAAGAAGCTAAACAGTCTACCCCTCTATGTAAACTTTGGGATGTCCTTACCAACTGATTCTAGATAATCCACATCAGGAAGAAGTAAAGGAAGATTTAGATGCCTGCCATGCTGCATGATGTGGTGGGCACTGTCCCCACAGGGAAATCTCAGTGAGGGCTTGAACCCTGCCACCCCCTTGAAGTTTTCATCCCCCATAGGTGAATTAAAGATGGTTCAAATGTTATGAAAAAGAACCATCTCTCTCTAAAGGAAGCATTCATGCTTTACTGTTTCACAGAGCTAAATGAAATGGAGCGATAGTTCACTGGGTGATATAGTATACAATATTCCTTGTAAATGTATTTGGCTCATCATTGCAAGGCTTTTCCCACCCTGGCAGAAATCACTCCCAAAACAATACAACTCTTTGTTAGGCAAAAGCTTAGTAACAATTCGATTGTGCAGAATAGCCTTTCAAGCTGCTTTTATTGAATCCCCAGCCATTCTCTCCACATTTGGCATTGCCTTTAATGAGCCTGCCTGAACTGTAGTAACCCCACCAGCAATTTGTAAGGAAGAGAAATTAGATGGATCACTCGCCTCTGTGCCTTGGTGATGAGGTAATCCGCTTTCATTACAGGATTTTCTTTTATAGGTGGCAAATCTCAGCTGGAAGATTCAGCACCCTTTATGGGTATAAGGAGCACTTCTCCATTCCAGAGAGCCAAGTTCAGGATCTTGCATGATTGCAGTCCTTATTTTCCCACAGCCAGATTTCTCCTTGCAATGCATCTTGAAATTCACTTCCCCCTCCCCCGCCCTGCTGCATGTAACCTTCTTTTCACTTACTCTCCCAAGTGGTGCCATAGTCAAATGATTGATTGTCCTTTCTGAAATACTCGGCAGTGAGAAATCTTTCTCTCCCCAAGCAATCCAGACTGAAAGCATCTAGCCCACTGAGACAAAGCCAGTGAGAAACTGAAAGTTCCAAAGCAAAGTTACTCTTTTTTGCTTGGCACTCCTCCAGCATGTAGATTTCCTTGCAGGCATTCATAATATCTAACACTGTGGGCTTAACAATGCTCTCAGTAGTACTACAGGCATAATATATCTTGGGCTTTTTTTTTCTAATGAGGGTATATGCTTAATGAAATTTTACTTTTTCATTAAAAAACCAATTCTGGGAACATTTTAGAACTTCATTATAATCATGTCCATAAAGCATCTCTTGCTCTCTCTTTCGCTACTCAGTAAGCAGTAAGAGCAAAGCACACATGTGTGCATGCTCGTACACACACACACATTTTCATGGAAAATGTTAGTGAATCTGCTTTAAACTATATGACAGCTCATTAACCTGTTCTTTGTGCATTTAGCATTTCTGACACACACTTTATTCCATTCTTCTCCATGCTTAAATTGCATGGTTGTTGTCTAAAGTTGCATTAAAACACTTATTAAACTTGTGGTCCGAATGGCAGTTCTTCAGATAAAAGGGAAGAACTCCACCCTCCTCCCACTTAAAATTTGTTTCAGATCAGCAGCATACTTAGTTTGAGAGCCAGTTTGGTGTAGTAGTTAAGATGGGCACGAAAAGAAAAACAAACAAACATGATGTTCATTGTTCGTTGCCATCCACGAACAGGGATGCACGAAAAACCACGAACATGACCCTGTTCACGAACACGGTCATGGTTGGCTGTTCGTGGGGGCCAGTAGGCTCTCCTCCAGCCATCATCCAAGTTTGGTCAAGATCCCTACTGCACCACTCCCAGAAACCTGACCTGAGCAGGCACCAGGAAAGGTACCAATAATAAATAATAGTTTGGCCCCAGAGCCTGGCAGCAGCCCTGGAACATGAAGGGGTAGATCCATATCCCACCATACACAAAGAAAATGCAAGCTCCAATGCACTCTCCCTGTCTCTCTATCAAAATGTCAACAGCAGCTGTATCTCCCTCTCCACTGTCTGCAAAGAGTAGCCAGAGCTGGGAGCCCCCCCCCTCTGCCCAGTTTTTGCTCTCTTGTAACAAATTTGGAGCTCCACACTTGAAAGGAAGACCTGCCTATCAAGTTAAATTGGGCTTCGATTGGGGTTTCCAGGGCAACAGCAGGAGTTCAAACAGAGTCCAAACAATCCCTGCCTACGTTGCCAAGGGAGTTGATTGCAGGTGCCAGACTGGCTGGCTTGATGAACAGCCACGAATGAGGCTTGCAATGATCACCTTTTTGTTTAGAACGGGGTCTCACAAACAGCTTGTTCGTGAACAGCAGATTGGGCTGTTTGTGGCTTTTTTCCCCTTCGTATTGCTGTTCGTGCCCATCTCTAGTTAAGATTGATGGGACTGTAATCTGGAGTACCGGGTTTGATTCCCCACTCCTCTACTTGAAGCCAGTTGGGTGACCTTGGGTCAGTCACAGCTCTTCCAGATCTCTCTCAGCCCCACCCACCTCACAGAGTGATTGTTATGGGGATAATAATAACATGCTTTGTAGACCACTCTGAGTGGGCATTAAGTTGTCTTGAAGCATGATATATAATCAAATGTTGTTGTTGTTGTTGTAGTTACAAAAAGTACAGAACCAGTGTAGTGTAATAGTTAGAATATCAGATGACATCTGGGAGACCCAGGTTCAAATCCTCAATTCATCATGGCAGTTTTTTGGGTAACCTTGAGCCAATCACACACTCTCAGCCTAACCTGGGCCGTTTCCAGATGGCTTACCTGCCTCCGGAACGTCGTGCCATGTTGTGGGAAAAACGTGAAATATCACGTTTTCTCGCGCGAGTGTCGCGCGATGTCGCGCAGAACTTGAGCGAGAAAATGCAATATTTCGCGTTTTCCCCGCAACATGGTGCGACTTTCCGGAGGCAGGTAAGCCGTCTGGAAACGGCCCTGTCTCACTGGGTTGTCATGAGGATAAAATGGAGGCTAGGAGAATTATATAAACTGCTCTGGGTCCTAATTGAGGGGAAAGATAGGGTATAAATGAAGTAAATAAATAAAAATTGGCGCCATGGTCCTAAATGGCAACCATACACTCCATGACAGTACAAGATGAAGGCAGACAGGAACTTTCCCAAATGCTCAAACAAACTATAGCTAACTGGTTCAAAACTTACAACATACACAGGTGTATTCCCTAATTGCACAAGCAAAAAATGTGATAGCTGATGAGGAATTTCTGAGATCTCAACATTCTTTTTTTAAAAAGATACGTTTCTAGTTCTCATGGATGTGAAGACAAATTTTGAAGAGGTTTAAAAGTTTGCCAACATTCATTTTCCACTGCCTCTCTCCTTCCTTTCAAAAAGCACCTGAAATTCCAAGTAATTTGAATCCCTAAGCTACCTCAGAGCTGCAACTGAACATATTCAATTGAACTTAATTGGAACTTACTTTTGAGTAAACGTATAAATGGAAGCTAGAAATTACAGAAAATGAATCAAACATTATTTTAATCTCAGAATTTGGAACTTCTGGATAGAAGGGTTATGGAAACAGGACTACAATGACCATAATGGATGCTGGTAAAAGACAAGTCCTTAATTATCCAATCGCTAATTTTAGAATCATCCTATTGGAGTCAATCTGATTACTCCTTAGAAAATGGCTAAAGGCAAACACTGTGTGCCTTTAGATGGCATTGCTCCAGCACTGAAGCCCAACAGCTCATACTAGCAAGGCAGCCACTACATTCTATATATTTAGCTATAAATGTGGTTTTTACGAAAAATGGAGACTGCACCAGCAGAATAGGGTATTTAACACAAAAAAATAACTATATTTCTGTACTTAGGTCACAGCTGAGAACTGTATTGATTTTTGGTTACATTTTAAGAATAATTTTGAGATTCAGGCACCCAGCATATTTTTTTTTCATAAGATGCCCAACTTCTCACATAACTTCAAAAACTGGTAACTGACCCATACCCCACCACTAACCAGGATGATGGTCAAGGTGGAGAGAGATCTGAAGAAGAGTAACCTGTTCATTTCCAGCATATCTGTTGGGATGCAATGGTTGTTTATGTGATCCACATATAGAGGCAAATTGCAGACCTACGGATGTCTTCATGGGCCCATTTTAGGGCCCATCAGCACGTCATAAAAAATGTAATAAAGTCCTATATGTCAGGTAGACAGACATGAGGTTTTTCCATATGGGGTCTTTTCATTGGTTCTGGCTCCATACTGCTTCCGTTTATCCCCTAATTTCTGCTTCTTCTTCTTTTTTGCCTTTAATTTTTGCTTCATTTTTTGTTTGTTTTCCTTGTTTTTTTTTACAGGTTTGTTTGAGATCAGTTTTACCCCAATCTTTTTCTGTAAGACAATTTTGAGTTGATTTTTAGCTTGTGCACAATCTTTCTTCCAGTTTTATTTGTCCTGGCCATTCCTACCTACCTCTAACCCACTTTTTGATGACTGGACATTCATCATCATTGAAACACTTCTCTCCCCTGCCTTCCTTTTCTCCCTCTTCTGGTTTTGTTTTCTATCCTTTTTAAAAAATGTCAATTTGATATCGATATACCATCCTACCATTGTAATAATAAGTGCAACATGTTCTCTGAATTCCCAGCTTTCATTTTTTTATAAGTAACTTTCTAGCCTGTTCCATTGCAGAGATAGGCCTTTTTCCTTATATCTCTTCAAGGGAAGGGGCTTGCATGCTAAGGTATGGGTGGTGAAGCTGCTCCCCTTTTAGACTTCCCCATGCAGATACTAGCAATGTGTTTGTTTTTGATATATATATATATATTTCAAATTCAGCCCTTATATTGATATAGCAATATAAACATGAACAAAAAATAAAAGGGGGAGGGGTGCTGTGACATCACCAATGATGCCATAGATAATGACAGCACCCTCTCTTGAAAATCCTGATTATTTAAGGCACATGAGGAAGAAAATAAACCAACATCATGACTGCAAAAATTCAGAGGGAGGAAAGATGTGTGGAAGAACCATACCCAAACTGATTCCAGTGCTTGTGTATCAACTGCTAAAAAAATCAGGAAGAAGTCAAGCATGCAGGAAAGCCCATGGAAACTCAGTTTCTAGGCATGCAAATCAGGATGGTGGCAAGCAGCAGGATGGATCAGCAAGTGAGGGGCCTTAAGTCTCCCCCATGTACCATTCGTCTGACCTGAAACAGCCTCTGGGGCTTAAGCCACAGTCCCAACCCCCAGCACACCTAGGAACTGAGTTCTGAGCATGGAACTCCTGACACATGGTCTGAGTGTTAGGGCCCAGGAGAAGTTTCACTGGATCATGACCCAAACTGCAGCACTTACCCCCTGCATAGCAGCAAGTGGCAGCCACTTGTTTATACCGAGGAAAGTAAGAGTGCTTACTCCAAGTCACTGTTGAGGCTTCCCTCCTTGTATATCGGTTTTAGTTTTCTTAGAAGAGGAAAGCAGGTTTTGTTCCTCCCTGAACACTGCTGACAGCAATTCATTTGTTTTGCTCCAAAAGATCAATGAGATCCACTGACAAACAATCCTTGTTTTTCTCTTCATTGTTTCATGGATCTAGCCAGAAAGATAGGGGAACTTGACCAAAAAGGTCATAAAAGATGTTTCTGCACAGAGAAACAGAGGTAACCTGGCCTGTCACCTACACTTGCTGCACCACCAGGAGGGTGCCTTGCCCCTTGGAGAGGGGCAAGAAACAAAGTAGTAACATAATTATATAGTCTTGTGTCGCTTAGAAGCTGCCTAACATATATCAATAGATGTTTTTTTTGTTGAGACCTCAATACAGAGAGCATCTGAGAATGGCAAGAATGTCCTGGTTCACAGAAATGAAGATAGGATTCAAGGATGGGTGTGTGTAGTTGAGGACACCAAAATATTCATATGCACGAGAAACTTCTAATCACTATTTTAAAATAGAATTTGTTAAAATAAAAAGTAGCAAAAATGAACTAACAGTTTTATACATTTTAAAAAATGTATACATTTTAAGAAGACATTTCTAGTATAATTATTATGACTTAGCTAAGAATGTGTACCCTTATCAAGTGGGACAGTTAGGCATTGTTAGGAGATGGTTTTAAAATCCTATAAATATGAGAAGCTGAATTGATCAAGAGCTTCTTCTCAGAAGGGGCTCCTTGCATGTGACCTGCTTATATTTGGGTAAGAAAATTTTTATGGACTCATATAATTGCTCTCCTTTAATGATATATGTAGCAATAGTTGATGGTATAATTTTCTGTTGAATTAGCCATTATTAAGAATGCTTCATAGTTATGTTTTAATAAAGGTTTAGAATGAAAGCAGAGATTCTCTTGTAATATTTACTTGTGTACTGTACCCATAATGGACCTAAAAATATTATTAAAGTGTACCTCTAGCCAGGTGTTAAAAGATCCGATATAGGAAAACTAACTACATGTCTAGGGCTTCATGTGCATACCCAGGGGTCATTTTGTAGAAAAAGAGCTGGAGGACCTCATTAGCATAACTCATTAGCATAACATATTAGCATATGCCATGCCTCTTGCCATCACCAGAAATGTGTTATTAGTATAACTGATTTGCATGTGCCTTACATCACCTATTTTGGCTGTTTTGGACCCAATCCTAACCATTCAGGGCCAAAATTGGGCCCAAAATGGCAAAAAGGGGCTGAAAATGGCTGAAAAGGGGCCCAAAATGTTCAGGATTGGGCCGCTGATGAGCGGGAGAGTGATCCACCACCTGTCAGATGCCCGATCCAGGCCATTTCGACCCCAATCCAGGCTGAAACGGGCCCAAAATGGCCGAGAGTCAGGTGGGTGGGGCCACCTGACATGTGACCTCTTTGGGAAACTGCCGGAACTGCGTTCCTGTGTGTTCCCCCTCAAAATGAACCCTGTGCAAACCTATACCTGAATCAGGCCTGACCAGCACTATTCAGAACAAGTGACCCACCTCTTCATCATGTAATTTCATCACAGTTCTCATTTCTTAGTCATGCTAAAGTTCTCATTTCTCAGTCATCACAACCTAATGCTAGGTTGTGATGAAGACAGATGCTGGCAACTGGATATTGTTGCTAGGTACTGGATTAAAATGCCTCTTAAACACTATTTTAAGTATATTACAAATTACAACCTATCGAAAGAAGGGAGCTTTGACTCCCGAAAGTTTAAACCCTGAAAATCTAGTTGGTCTCTACGGTGCCACTGGACTCAAATCCTGCTAAATTACAACCTGTTGGCCTTTTCCACGATCCTCTGAAACATCTGTTCTTGCCCCCCCCACCTTAAATATTGAACATCTCACCTAAAAAAGTGTTGCGGGGAACTTAAAAAAAAACTTGATCACTCTTGTGACCTTTAGTTGGTCCTAGCAAAAGATACTGTATGACTATTTCTTTTTTGAATGAGACTCACTGAAGACTTTCACAACCAAATATCAGTGCATGTTAAATCGCACAGGTCTTTTCTTCTATCTCGCACCCTAATGCCTTGCTCCTCCTCATATAGACAAGGAAGACTCATAGCCTGCTGTTGCTACATGTACATGAGGATATATGTATTTATTAAAATATTTTACCCCACCTTTTTTCGTGGTTCAAGGATGCCCCATATAGTTCCAACACAGTGATGAGCATAAAGAGCTGGAAACCATTGCCCTGTTGAATGCAAGATTTCCTTCCCTTTCATGCTTCACTGGTGCTTTGTTAGGTAGTGAATGCTCTCCCTGTAGCTGCCTTTGTAAAACAGCTTCAGCATCAGTTTCAGTGTGATGGTATTGAAAGCTGATTGCTGTGCCATGTGTGGACAAAACATGACCAGTTTGGCTGCAGCCAGTCAGCGTGGGTCTTGTCCATTACATCACCATCAGACGATGGCTAAACCTGACAACGCCAAACAGTCTACTTGTTGTTGTTGGAGATTTCTTTTTAAATGAAAAAGAAGAAAGCCTGGGGGGGGGGAGGGGGAAACGATATAGTTCCCCAGACTTTCATTGGGAATAGTTGAATATCGTTTGTATAGTAATGAAGAAAACAAAGCCTTAGCTGCCATACTCAGGACTCACACAAGTAGATTCTGAAGGAGAAATGAGACGGAATTGTTGAAAAACAATAAAGAAGGATTTCCTGATTCCACAAAAGAATTTATTAGCAGAATCCAGTGAGATGGTTTGGGGATATTGATTTGTTATGAATGTCACTAGCAACAAATGGCAATAGAATCTAAGCAGAGGGATAACTTTGAACTATAACACCAATGTCAGCTAATTGCATCTAAATAGGCTAATAGTGAGGCTGGTGCCCGTGCAAGGAATACATGCCATGCCATCTTCGGATGAAAACAAGTCACAACTTTATTGATTACAGCCATTTGGAACATTGGCGAGACATAGGGCTCGGATCCACTGCATCAAACGGCCCCTTGCCACTCAATAGCATATTTCCCCAGCACACCTGTTGTTCTCCACACTAATTCCTGGCTTATGTGTGGAAGTCAAGGGTAACGTTTTATAAAGCCCCCTATGACTGTGCTGTATCCTGAGATAATTTTGCTGTCTGGGGACATGATTGTGCTGCCCTATGAATTTATTTCACAACATTTCTCCTGTTTTGTCTGTATTATTTATGCCAATAAAGGTTGCTGTGGCTGGCTGACTCAATAGCATATTTCCCCAGCACACCTGTTGTTCTCCACACTAATGGAGCCAAGTCAGCTCTCTTTAAAAGTGAGAGAGAGGGTCTTATTTAAAATAAATAAACTGATAGATGGGGCCTGTTTATTTTTACCAGTGCACAGGCTGAAAAGGCATGCTTGGGAAGGAGTCGCTGTCCCCCACAATTGTGAGGTGATTCTAGTAAGCGGGAAACTAGAGGAATATGAGAGATTAAATTTGGCATTCAAATGCCAAAACAAATAAATATGTTATCCAGTACACCAAAGAAAGCATGATCTACTTTCCCAAATGGTCCATTTTGTAAGCTTTAACTTCTCCTTAATGCTTGCAAATACTACTTTAGTTCAAAAATCCACCAAGACTCATCCAAGTATTTTTTCTCCAAATTAATAGATGGTTTCTTCATTCAAAGTGCCCAAGGTACTGTACAGAACAGATAATTACCACAAACCAGTAACTGACCCATCTTAGTAATCAGGCCCAAATTCATAATTTTTTTTAAAAAATAGAATTATGTCCCAAAGCTTCATTGAAAGGTAGGTTTTCACAATATTTGAAAACTTAACTAGAAAGCTGCATGGCAGGACTGTCTAGTGAGGGCATCCTACTTTGCTACATACCAAACAAACGTCCCTAAAAGACAGTAGAAAAAGGAGCATTTTCCTGGAACATTTCATCAGGCTCTCACTTGGAAAATGGCATTCTTTGGAGGAATGCTGGAGAACTCGGACATTTCCAATAAGGAGAGAATAGAATTTTAAAGGTCAAAACTAGCATTTCAAATCAGGTTTGGAAACAAACTGTTTACCAGTATAACTGAAAGGACACTAGTACTATGTGCTTTCCAAACTCAGATTCTATGAAAAGACAAGCAGACTTATTCTGGATCTGGTGTAGCCACTAGGCACTATTTAAGGGTAGCCCCACATTAAGCCCATTTCAGTAGTCAAGATATGAATTATGGTGGTGAGAACCAAATCTGTTAGGAAATGGCACCACAACTTTCCTTATTCCAGAGCAGGTAATCCCTTCTCCCACAGATCCACTAGTGGTCACCCAATCTCTATTTTATGTGGCTTCAACTTCAGCTTTTTCATCTCATTGCAGTGTTTAAATATTCTGCAGATAATGAATCTCTCTCTCTCTCTCTCTCTCTCTCTCTCTCTCTCTCTCTCTCTCGCTCTCACACACACACACAACAGGAAAGGGCTTGAATAAGTTATCGACATATTTTATTTCTTGTAACTGAATTCGCACCACATTATTTATTACAGCTGAAACCTTTAAAAAAGACAAATGGGCTAGTAGCAACCCCTGAAATACCTGTATAATATAATGTGCTCTGAAATTGTTGGTCTGTTTCTCAGAGGTCTTACAAGTATCCATTAGCTTTTAAAAGATTCCCCCTCCCATTGTGTTCTGTATAAAGAAACCTAAGTGGAGTTCAAAGCGCAGCAGCACACACTGAACATTTACAAAAAATGTGGCATGATCCCATTGAAGATACGTACAGTGGAAATGAAAGTTAAGCATGTGGTCAGCTTTTCCACTGAGATGGGAGACTTTCAGGTGCTTAATTTTGGCTTGATTGTGCCAAAACTAAGTTGTGATTTCTTTACCAAAGTATTCAGGATGAAATCAAAATCATATTTCAGTTGCGAAGCTCTCCTTTTTAAAGGAACAGGCTCTTCTGAGATTACAAATCATTTTGTAACTCTTCAGTGCCCTCCACCGGCCTGTTTCAGAAACGCCACACTCTGGTAAGGAATCTAAAATCCCACTAGAAAAAAAGAACATTATTTATTCTCTAAAAGAAAAACTCTGGGCTATTAGTAACTTAGAGAAGAGAACATTGCTGTATGTTCCTGTATGAATTTCCTCCAGCTGATGTCACTGATTTAAGAAACAAGCCCGGAAAGTCAAGGTCACAAAGTAATTCTGGAGAGATCTAGTTCCATGAATTCATGTTGTTATAGCACACATAAATGAGATCCTTAGTCTGAAATCCAGGTAAGCCAAACAGCTCAATCGAAGGAGATACTTTAACGGGCTACAATCCTGAGCCACGGGGCAACATGGAGTACCCTGGGATGGTGCAAAGACTCAACTGATACGGTCGTACTGGTGTGGACACCGCTGCCACTCAGAAGCAGGTGCTGTTGCTCTTTCGTCAGTTGCTTCCTCCTGCCCTCCTTTTACGCAATACTGCTGCATACTTTTGTTGATTGGTTGGTCACTTTTCACAGGCTGATAGAGAGACCCAATGGAGGGCAAATGTGAGGATTTCTTAGCAAATGGAACACGCTAGCTCAGTTTTTTCCCCAAAGGAAATAAACAGAAGAAATATAGAGCAATTTAAAATTCAAAAGTTCCATCAGTATATTAAAAATTGATGTGAATTTACAGCATAACTTTTCTTAAACAAACACAACTATATTAATAACCAGCATATGAATGCACTGACTTAGGTTAAAGGCCTATGTTTGTTTATTTATTTATTTACTTTATGTCAAGACTCAAGGTGGATTACACAGTGTGAGATTAGTAAAGTCAATATCAGGAACACTTCCATAAACAATGCTATAGGGTAAACAGATACAAGTTCACAAATACATAGCATTAGTAGGATTCCAGTACAACATAATGGTGAAGTCTATGGTTCCTAACTCATCAGCAGATTATCTGAGATCCCCTCCCTACAATACAGCCCTCCTATCTGAATAAAAAGCCTTTTTAAATAATTTGGTTTTGCATTGTTTGCATAAAACCTGTAGAGTGGCGGCTCCCCCGACCTCCTCGGCCAGGCCATTCCACAGGGTGGGGGCCAGCACAGAGAAAGCCCGTGTACAGGCTGCTGTCGATTTCGCCACTGTGCAGGGAGGCCCCCTCAGGAGACCCTGTTCAGAAGAGCAAAGCTGCCGTGGAGGAGCATAGGGAGGGAGGCAGTCACATAGGTATCCCGGACCAATGCTGTGAAGAGCTTTGTAAGTGATAACCAGTATCTTGAACAGAGCACAGTAACTAATGGGTAGCCAATGGAACAGAAATGGAGTATCTTACAATTTCAACTGCATTACATTATAGTAGCATGAGTAAACCAGTGGGGAGAGGGCTTTAGTCACCCCAGTCCATCAAGAAGGGATTTACACAGGCAAGACTAATTTTTGGTGACTCCAGCAAAAAGATTTCAAGATAGGTGGAAAGCCAAGATGTATTGCCATTGCCTTCCTCTGCAGAGCCTTCCTTGGTCATTCAACCTTGCTTAGCTTCCAGGATCTGATGAGATCAGGCTAGACCAGGCAACCTTCCCTCTTCAAACAGATATATTACCCACTAAAAGATCACATGTTGCTGTGAAATACCTTTACCTGGGCTCCAGGGTGGCATATGGGGCACTGCTTGCTTTGTCTACAAAATCTAGCATCTCCAGAGCCTAGGAGGGTAGGGGTGTGCAATCCAGATCTGGAATTTGGGGGATAAACCAGATTTTTGCTGATCCGGCTGAATCTGGCTTTCTTGAATCAAATCAAAATATCCAAGATCCATTCCTGGGACTTGGATCCAGGCTCCTGGAAACAATGGAGAGTGGCTGAAAACACCTTCCTCAAGGGCCCATAGAATTGGACGCTGTGGTCCAACCTTCCTGAAACTTGGGTATTTAAAGGACAGTCAGGGGTAGGTTCCCAGGAAATTTGGTGGAGTTTGCTAGAAAAATGCCACCCCCAGCCCCCTTGGATCTCCCACAAATAGTTTTCCACAGAGGGAATTATGACTGGAAAAAATCCAGGATTCTGATTTGTTATAACCAGATCAGAGAATCTTTCTGAGATTTCAGGAATCATAGATTTTTTTGGGATCCCTGAAACCTGGATCTAGATTTCCCAGATTTTGGGGGTGCACACCCCTATAGGAGGGCGCATACAGTTCTTAGCTCAAACTACAGAAAAGTAATAAACATAGCAAAAGACTATGAGGTTACTGCCTTTCTTCTCCCAACAGCTGATCAGTACTAACATCTGTTTAGCGGGGAAAGGGAGGTGATTTTGACTGTGCTTGATTGTTCCAGGGCAACAATATTCATGCTTGCATCTTTGATGAAATGGAACATGTTTTTGCTCATATGGCTCATTTCTTGTCCTCCCCAATACAACCCAAAGTGCCCCCCACAATGTTACTCATAGGGAACAGGGAAACCCCATCAATAGATTCGGAGAGTCAGAGGTCAGCAATAGGAAGAGGGAATCTGCAAAAATCGTCCCCCATCTTCTCCCTGCAGAAATTCTCTGTGGTATCCAAGCCCTTAATTTTCTAACAACTAGCTGAAAAGCTCTGACAACTTGTTTCATTCACACAAAACCTGTAATTAAACTACAGTGATTCAAAGAACACTTGCACTCAAAATGAGTGGGACTTGATATAAATATGCTCGTGGTCAGTGCTAGGCTAAGACTGTAAGCATCCTATGAATTACTATGGAAATCAATCAAAGTTAATTAACTAAACATCAGAAAACAGCTCATTCTTTAACGACCATAAGCTGAAAAGTTTCTATGAAGTTTCTGTCCATCATCTTCAAGGCCTCCTGGAGGACTGGGGATGTGCCACAAGATTGAAGAGCGAATGTTATCCCAGTCTTTAAGAAAGGGAAGGAGGACGACCCAGGAAACTACAGGCCAGTCAGTCTGACTTCTGTTGCTGGGAAGATATTAGAGCAGATTTTAAAGGGATCAATCTGTAAGCATCTGAAGGACCACTTAGTGATCCAGGGAAGTCAACATGGTTTTGTCCCCAACAGATCTTGTCAGACCAACCTGGTTTCCTTCTTTGATCAAATGATGAGCTTACTGGATCGTGGGAACTCTGTCAATGTGATTTACCTGGATTTTGGTAAAGCTTTTGATAAGGTTCCCCCATGACATTGTAATGGGTAAACTGGAAAATTGCAGACTGGACTATAGGACAGTTAGGTGGATAGGGAACTGGTTAGAGGACCACACCCAAAGAGTGGTGGTCGATGGCATTTCATCAGATTGGAGGAAAGTTTCCAGTGGGGTGCTGCAGGGCTCGGGTTTGGGCCCGGTACTTTTCAATATTTTTATCAATGATCTGGATAAAGGGGTAAACGGGCTACTCATTAAATTTGTTGACAATACCAAATTGGGAGGAGTGGCAAACACCCAAGAAGATAGAGTTAAAATTCAACAAGACCTGAATACTCTGGAGAAGTGGTTGGTTGTGAACAGGATGCAATTCAACACAGATAAGTACACAGTATTACATCTGGGCCACAAAATGTGAAGCACAAATACAGGATGGGAGATACACTTCTGGGTAGCAATGTATGCAAAAGAGATCTTGGGGTAAGAGTGGACAGTAAGCTAAATATGAGCAGTCAGTGTGATGCGATGGCAAAAAAAGGCAAACAGTCTTGGGTTGTATCAAAAGGGCCATTGCATTGAAATCACAGGAGGTCATAGTCCCTCTCTATACTGCCTTGTTCAGGCCGCGCCTGGAGTACTGTGTGCAGTTCTGGAGGCCTCAGTACAAAAAAGATGTGGACAAAATTGAGAGGGTGCAGAAGAAAGCGATGAAAATGATCAGAGGTCTGGAGACTGAGCCCTACGAGGAAAGGCTGAGGGCCTTGGGAATGTTTAGTGTGGAGAAAAGGAGATTGAGGGAGGACATGATTGCTCTCTTTAAATATTTGAAAGGCTGTCATTTGGAGGAGGGCAAAGAGCTGTTCCAGTTGCCAGCAGAGGATAGGACTCAAAGCAATGGGCTTAAATTACATGCAGAAAGGTACCAGCTGGATATTAGGAAAAACTTTTTCATGGTCAGAGTAGTTCAAAGGTGGAATCAGCTGCTTAGGGAGGTGGTGAGCTCCCCTTCACTGGCAGTTTTCAAGAAGAGGCTGGATGAATATTTGTCAAGGATGCTTTCTGCTCATTCTGCATTGGGTAGGGGGTTGGACTAGGTCTGTATGGCCCCTTCCAACTCTGTGATTTTGTGATCTTTTCAGTACTTTTTTTGACCCCTTAACCTGGATAAATACTGAGAAAATCTATCCTTCTGATATTTTAATCGCACCGTTTCCAAAGCACATGGCTTAGTTTCCCTAGAAGGTTCAAGTGTGAGGAATGAAATGAGCAGGCATTTATCAGATACATTTTAATTATCAAATATTGTCTACAATTTTAAGGAGATGCATGTAGCTAACACCTCAAATTAAATGTATGTCAAAACAAACCCCTTCAAGTTACAGTTTCACTTTGCAAATAACCATATTTAGGACAGAGCCAAAATGAAAGAAAATAACATGGTCCTTTTTATTGCACCATCCACTTGTGAGCATAAACTTCTGGAAAGTGCTCTGATATGTTCATATCTCTGACGTGTGAAGCTGGAAAGCTTTGAGCACTCGCACCAATGGGAGTCTTGCAATCAGAGATAGCAGTTTCCTAACTGCTGCCTCTTATTTTCTCCAACCAGTGTCCCACATCTCACTCCATATAGCTCATAGGTTTTTCAAGGCATTTGGTTATAGGAAATGAAGGGGGAGAAATACTAATTAATGGTGTTTGTAAAGCATGCAGTAGATCATAGATCAATCCAGAACATTACATGAAAATCAAGTAATTCAATTCCTACTTTGGGAAGTTTTGTAAAAATATAGACCAATGTTTATTTTAAAATACCTTATATGATACATGATTTGTTCTTTGCAACTCCATTCATAAAATGTTTCAGTACATTTTAAACTTAAAATTGACACTGCTACAGGCTAAAACAAGACATTCATGTTTGCTGAGCTATGGCTATAATCCAGCACATGGTGTGCTCATAATTTCCCCTGAGAAAATGGGACCTGAGAATGGGTAAGGTCTGCAAACGATTGCTTAGGTTATTCAGCTGTAAAACAGTATCCATTTAGATAATGTATTGAATTATCATAATTTGATCTTCAGGTATGATAACTGTTGTATCCTTTGGTTAGAGATGTCTGTAACTCTAATTGCAATACCTTGGTATACCTTGCTAATTAGTACACCTTTTAATACTCATAATTTGTGATAAACTCTAATTCCATTGTAAACATTTTTGTTATATTCAGATTGCAGAGCTACAGTCCACTGGCTGTACAGCAGAGCATGTAACTAAGGTTCAACACTTTCTATACACAATTAAATTACACACGCAACTGATAAAGACTTTCAATACGTGTATAATAAACTCCTTTAAACCATAATCCTTGCAAACACTTACGAGTCAAACAGTAATCAAGGCTGAAACCACTTTAGTGTACAGCAATGCAGAGTTCTACAAAATGAATGCACTACAACCATCTTTTTTTCCTTGCACAGGACAGTATGGAATGTCTTCTACAGCCCCCTAAGGAGGCTTGCATTGCGATGGGCATCAAAAGCCATCTGATCAAATGAACCGTGGTTTATCAGATCTCTCACTTTTTCTCTCAGGTCATAAGATGCTTTGGCTATTCTCCGAGATTCCTCAATAGCGGTCTCCTTGTCCCTTAGAATCTGATTGCTTTTCTGATTTTTCCTTCTTATGGCTTCTTGCATTTCCCGCAGGTGACATTTCTCTTCATCATCAAGCTTCTGTTTGCGGCAGTGATGGTTTCTTTGTTTCATGCAGTTAATTTCTCTTGTACGTTGCGCTCTGTCTTGGATATTTTTGGTCATGATTTCTTTGGCTTGCTGGATCTTCATCTCAGCTATCTGTAGCAACATTTCCTTGCGCCTTCTCTTTTCTTCCTCAGTCTCTTTTGCTCTAACCTTGGCTATCAAGCCTTGTTCTTCTTCCTTGCAAGATTTTTCTTTTAATTCTCGATTCCTTTCTTCAAGCAGTTGCTCCAGGATTTCTTGGGATCTCTGGAGCTTCTGTTCAATACAGAGCCTTTTGTAGAGCTCCTCAGCTTTGAGTCTGTCATCCACCCGCTCCTTCATGTGCATGTGCCTGGCTTTTTTGTATTCATTGGTATCTGCTCTCTTCCTTTTCCTTTCCATTTCCTTCATCAGCCTCTTCTCCAGGGCCTGCAGCATCTGCTCCTTATACATATGGGAGGAGTGTTCCTTAGCATTCCTGTCATTTAACTTTTTGTCCCACAGCTGCCTTTCCTGACAACGTTTCCTGTAGTCAGCCTGAAGTTTACTGCTGTCCAGTTTCATCCTCCGCCTACTCTCCTGCTCTTTGGCCATTTTCTTCCACTTTTTGTCCCGTAACATCATTTCCTTCTCTCTGGCCACCAACAGCTGCTGTTCTTCCAACCTGAGCTTGGCTTTTCTTTGATCTCGGTCCCTTTGCCACTGGTCTAGATTTTCCACCAGCTGGTACTGTCTCTCCTTTTCCATCCGTGCTTTGTGCTTCCTTTCCTTCCGCCTCATCTTCTCCCAAGCCTCAGAGACCTGCAGCTGCCTGTCCTTCATCTCTTCCTCCTCCTGGTGCCTGGCCAACATCAGAGCTGCAATCTTTTTGTCCCTTTCAGGGATCAAATCCTGGTACCTCTTGTCAGTGAGATCCTGGACACTCATCTGGGGGTCTCCTTTCCGGGACTTATGGTGGCGGTAGTAGTGCTGGCGGTGGTGCTGTCCATTTGGGTCACGACTGAGGTAAGCTTGCGGCTCATCGTCCTCGTATGGCCTAGCAAAGGAGTGCATGAGCTCCGTTATACTGGGGCTGCTCTCGCAGGGCTCCTGCCAACTCCTTGGCTTCAGCTCCTTCTTCTCCAGCTTGGGAGAGAGCTTCTCCAGCTGGGAGAAGGAGAAGGAAGAGGGGCAGATGGAGGGCGGCTTGCTGGCGTCAATAGGGAAGTCGGCGCCATACTCGAGGGGCCTGGCCACAGGGCTGGCCCACTGGTCGTCCCGGAGCAGCTCCTCCACGCGAGTGCCTCTGCCCGCTGGGGAGCGGCTGGTGGGCTCGGGGTGGGCTTGGAGTTCCCCGCCGTAGAGGGTGGTGCACGAGGTGGTGTAAGGGGTGGCGCAGCCTTCGCCTGCCGGGGCCAGGTGGTACTGCGGCCAGGCGGCCGGGTGGCGCTGGTGGGCGGCGGCGGCGGCGTGGCTTTTGCTGCGGTGCTGCGAGGAGCTCCTGCTCTTGCCCTTCCGCGGCAGCACCGCCCGCGCCTCGTCGCGGTACATTTGCGCCAGGCCCTGGCGCCCCAACAAGCCTTCGCCCCCCGCCGCCTCAGGCTCCGAGCTGTAGGCGTCGGCGAAAGCGCGCGGCGGGGAGAAGCGGCCGGGGCTGCTCAGCCGCCGCGCCATCTCCTGCTGGCTCTCGGCACCGGACAAGCTGCAGCAGGACGCGGCGGGCGGCTTCTTCGTGCCCTTGCTGGTGCTGGGCGCGCCTCGGTCGCTCGGGGAGACGCGCCGCCCGTGCTCCGCCCCGAGACTCTGGCCTGACCCCCGCCGCGGCCGACGCCGCTGCTGTTGGCGCCTCATGGCCGAAGTGCCTGCCCCGCTGCCCACGCAGCGCCCTGCGCAGCACAGTCGGCGCCCGCCGGCGTCACAATGCTGGGCCGCCGCCGGGCAACAAGGCGCTCCCTGCTCCGGCCCGCTAGTCTTTGGTCCTGCGCCGCTCCTCCTGGCGCTACGTGTTTAAACTGGTTGAAAACGGTTTACGTGGTCAGAGCTGCTTTCTTTGGATACTCTGGAGACAGCCGGCTAAAGAAATGCCTGAGAATCCTTTGGCAGAGTACCGGGATCCCTTCGGAGAAGTGCAGGGCGGTTATACGCGACTGGAATTTTGAAAGTGTAGCGCAAACATGTCCAGTGCCTATTCTAGAGCTGCTTGTCAGGTTTCTTTGGCAGGTTAATGCTCTTTCTGAAGGTCTCTCCTACTAGGTGGTTGTGGAAAGTGTCGTCGAATCATATGGCGACCCCTGCTGGGGTTTCCAAAACAAGAGACTAACAGGTGGTTTCCTATTACTTGCCTCTGCGTAGCAAGCCTGAGCTTGGAGGTCTCCCATCCCATTATTAACCGAGGCTGACCTTCACTTCCGAGGTCTGATGAGATCAGGCTTGTGTGGGCTTATCTATTTAGGTACTCCAGAAAAAAGAACACAAGACATTAGAGCTGTTTCAAAAGTGCTTCATGCATCTGACACTTTCATCCTACCTGCCATATAGCATGTTGTTCAAGAAGACATACAAATCTGTATAACAAGCAATCTTGACTGAATATGCATCATATAGAGTACTGAGTCGAAGCCCATCTTGGTTAATAGTAATGGTGCTTGAGTTCTCAAATTAATGGGAAAGGTGCCAAGCCTCAAGCTGGCCCAGAAGTCAGGCTCATCAATCTGAAACCTTTGGGCTGCCCCTAGATGCACATGTTGTTGTTGCTGCAGGGGAAATGCATGGTGTACATGATCAGGTATTGTCTTCCTAACTACAGGTCCTGTCCATGGCACAAGAAAGCAGGTTCTCTAGGACCGAATATTGGTGAGTTCCAATGGGTACTTATTTGAATAATCTGAGTGTTAAATACAACATTCACAAGATGATGCTTTTGTCTGAAATGAGAGTTTTAAATTCAGAGTAATTGCTGCCCCCTTATAACATCCACTCAAACCTTGTCATAATTAATAACTAGGATTAGAATCTTCACTTCATCCTGTGGTAAAGAAATGATGGGGGGAAATATACAGTATATGCAGAGGTCATTTGGTAGAAAAAGAGCTTCAGGAACTCATTAGCATAACTCATTAGCATATGCCACACCCCTTGACATCACCAGAAGTGTGTCATTAGCATAACTGATTTGCATGTGCCACACCCTCTGACCTCACCTATCCTGGCTGTTTTGGACCCAATCCTGGCCATTCAGGGCCGAAATTGAGCCCAAAATGGCAAAAAGGGGCTGAAAATGGCCCAAATTGGTCAGAACTGGGCTGCTGCTGAGCGGGAGAGTGATCCACCACCCGTAAGAGGCCAGATCCTGGCCATTTTGGGCCCAATCCAGGCCAAAACGGGCCCAAAATGGCCAAAAATCAGGTGGATGGGGCCACCTGACGTGACCTCTTTGGAGAACTACCGGAACTGCGTTCCTGCGTGTTCCCCCTCAAAATGAGCCCTGAGTATATGTATCTTATGTATCTTACATATAATATATATTTAGCATTCTTTAATCAACTTAATAATGATTGTGACTACAGAATAGTGTAAAGAGTTTTAAGAGGTCTGCTTTGATCTTGAATTTGTTGCCTTAAGGAAAGTTGTTCCACCAACAAGGTTCAATACTGAATACTGCAAACTGTTCAGGCAAGTCTAATTGCTCATTGCTATTCCATTTCTGCTGCTTTTCTAGATAGTAGAAGAGTCACTATACTGCTCTGCTCCAGAAAAAAAAATAGTAAAAAAGCTAAGGTTGCACTCCTGTGTGTACTATATTGATGCTCACAGAAACCAAACTAAAAAGCATGGGATCAAGCTGCGTGGGCACTTTCGCATGTGTGACTTCAGTCTTTTGTGCTTCAAAATCACAAATTCCTGCTTTGGTTAGTTTACATTGTATTCCTCATTCACAACCTTTGCACATGGTACCAACAGTGTGAAAGAGACACAAAGTATATTTGTAACATATTTTCATGTGAATAGCCATGTTGGTCTGCAGTAGATGAGCAAGGTTCGAGACCAGTAGCATCTTAAAGATCAGCAAAAGAGAGTCAGGCTCCCTTCATCAAATATCTGACAAAGGGAGCTTGACTTTTGAAAGACCTTATACCATAGAAACTCTTGTTGGTCTTCAAGCTGCTACTGAACTCAAACCTAACATATGTTTACTAAGAATTAAATCCCACTGAGCTCAATGGGGCTTTCCTGCAAGTCAGTATATACTGACTGCAGCCTTAAATGCCTGAAACTGATCTGAAGATTTAAAGCAACGTGAGCTTTTATAGGTATAAAAACCTACAAATGCTCAAAGTACAATAAAGCAATTAGGAAAGTCTTGTGCAGTGTTATCAAGCTTAAGCCATATTGAAATGAATGGAGCTGTGCAGGAGGGCATGCTCTTAGCCATTTATTTTAAGGGATCTTACACAGCAGTTTCCTAGAAGATAATATGCATTGTCCTTATGTTACCACATTAATAAAGACCTACCTGCATGTTCACTGGCAAACTATAACAAGAGGTACAACTAAACATAGGACTACAAAATCTAGGAAAGAAACAAGGACTGGACCACATGCTTTATGTTTTGGCGTACAGTCAAACTTGTCCAAGTGTGTATGTATGTCCCGTGTATGTGCACATCTGTCCTTTTCGTGATTGGTAGCAGTGAAACCTTTCACAGTAAAGGAAGTTCTTACCACTCTTCAAGCAGCTGTACCTCTTCAGGATAATAGTTTTTGCTGTGGTTATTATTTAAACAGATGTTAAATGTAATTTATTCCACAAGACATATATGGAGAATCATGTAAATGCAAACAGACAGCCTTCAAAATGTGTTTGTCTATAAGCTCCTAAAAGGTTATGAATTACACCAGCCAATGAAGATGAACTATTCACTGTCAGCATGAGTAACATATTAACAATTATATCAGAAGAGAGAAGGACATGAACGACAGAGCAATTTATGACAAAATGCTATTGTTTCAGAGGGATAGCTGCACTAACTGCAAGGAAACTAACAGAGTCATATGACACCTTAAAGACCAATGAATTTACAGAGCCCACATTATCAGAAAAAGTGGGATCTGGCTCATGGAAGCTCGTGCCACAATACATTCATTAACATGCCACAAGAGTCTTTGGTAAAATGTCATTAGATGCTTAAAACTAGAACTGGCTCTGTCATAAGACAAGTTGAGATGGTAGCCTCAGAAGATGGATTGAGGGGCAGCCTTATCTCTTTTGCTTTTCTCTGTCTTCCGCTCTTCAGGAAGGGGCTGGAATAGGTAAAGTTCCTTCTTCATTCCCTAGGCATCTTGAAACACAGCATAGCTGCTGCCCAAAGCCCTTTCAGGCATGCACAGCCTGTGTTTCAGGATGCCAGGGGATGGAGTGTCTCTACATGAGACATCTTACACAGGGATGCTCAAGTGTAGGGAGGCGCACAGTGTAGGGTGACAGAGCCAAAGGCTCTCTGTCAATTTCACCTCTCTAGGGGAGGGTAGTTTAAAAAGACAGCCAGCAGAGAGAGCTCCTCAGAGGGTTTGTTAGTTTCATCTTTGCCTGCCCTGAGGCTCTGTCAATTTCACTTCCCCTTTGTGGAGGTGAAGATGAAATTAACAAACCCTCTGAGGATTGATCTCCAGAAGCTCTGTTTTTTAAAACTACTTTCCTGTAGTGACGTGAAATTGAACTATGCTTCCCTGCTAACGTTGCGTCTCCCTACACTTGAGTGTCCATGTGTAACATATCTGTGTAGAGAGACTCCCAAGAGGGGAGGAGCATATGGTGCCCAGTTTCCTGGGGGCCTTCCCTGTTGCGTCACACCTACTTGAACTGTGCATGGAGAAATAATGGTTTATAATGCTGTGTACTTTTTGAACATATAGATTCATTTTAAATATAATTTTATGCACTGAATTTTTAATGACCCTCACTTCAGTTGAGTTTAAGTAATTGAACTCATAGGAATAAAACGGTTAAAACTTAAAACCTTACTTTCTTTGTTGAGTGCTGAGGAAAGCAGGGACTTGGTAAGCTTCATTGGTTCCCACCTTTCAAGTCCTAAGGGCATGATCTGATACAAATCTGCTCAATTGTTATAAGATTTTTCTAATAAGTGGGAAGCATGCCCATAAAACCTGCTATCGTATTGATAATTGAGGTCTTGTCAGAACTTTGCAGACAGAGCCGGTTCTGGCTTGCTGACACAAGAACTTTCCCTCTTTAAAAAAGAAATCAGATGCTTTTCTCAAATGACTTTTTGTTAGAAGAATAAAATAAATAATGGGCCAAATCCTCAACGATATGATTCCCACAAAATTTTTTGTAGTTGGCATAAGGAATTTCCCTACCTGTCCTCTAAAATGACTGTTGATAACTGGTGAAGTCTTATTAATGTATCTCTCTTCTTTAGGGACAGTTTATTCAACAGGATTAGATAAAGCTCACACCCATATGAATACCTCAGTTTGGTACATCAAAGCATCATGTAACATTCAGATGCTATTTCAGGTTCCCTCTGCTAAATATAATTTGGATTAACTTCGTTAGAGAGGTCTCTAAAATGAGCCAAACTGATTAGTTAATTCTTCAAAATTAGAACACCAAGAGAGTACCACACTATCTATTTGTTCCCTCATGCAAAATTTCGATAATTTATCTTCTGTTTAATTTTTAGCCAGTATTAAATAATTATTGGCCGAGGCAAGCCTGGTTTGCCACTCTGTTACAAATGGTGCAGGGCAGAATTTACTCAATTTCCCCTAACACCACTCCTGCTACAGGACAACATTGTTCTCCACCACGACCTGGGCACTCTGAAACTGACAGCCTGCTCCATATCTCCCCTGGATTGATCTTTTCCTGCCCAGTCCAAATGGTCCTGTTGGAGGCTAGGAAGCCATCCACCAGGATGTCATACCTAGCCAAATGGAAAAGATTTTCTTTTGGGGCCACAGACAACAACTTGAACTCTGTCTCTGCCTCATTGTCATCTATTTTGCTCTATTTGGTCCAGCTAAAGGACCAAAGTTTGGCTAATTCCTCCATTAAAGTCCACCTAGCAGCCATTTCAGCTTATCATGATGACATAAAAGGAAAATCTCTCTTTTCCCAGACGCAATGTAGATCCTTCCTCAGAGGTTTAGCAAACCTATATCCTCCAGCATCCAGGCTGATTCCCCAGTGGAATCTGCCCTTGGTTCTTGTTTCAATCATGCATAAACCTTTTGAGCCCCTAGCTACCTGCTCCCTTAAGGTTCTGACAGCTAAAACAGCCTTTCTGGTGGCTATAACCTAGGCTAGGAGGGTGAGTGAATTGCAAGCCCTGAAGCATGACCCTCCTTTTACTAAGATATTCAAAGATAAGGTTGTCCTCTGTCCAAGCTTCCCTTTTCTGCCAACAGTTGTCTCCACTTTTCACTTATATCAGTACATTGTCTTACCGGTATTTTCCCCTAAACTTATGACACAGAGAGACTTTTGCACATCCTTGATGTTAAATATCCTTTGTGTTTCTACCTGGACAGGACAGCTGTTTTCTGAAAAGACCTTAATCATTTATAGGGCCCAAAAAGGGCCTGAAGGTCACCACACAGACTGTTTCAAAATTGGATAGTTTGGCTCATTAAGGATTCTTATAATCAGTCTAAGCAACCATACCCATTGCACATAAGAGCACCAGAGTATGTTTGATTATGTATGGACCATAGATATGTTAAAGATTTATACTCTGGTTGTGATCTATTGATGATTATATTTATTGAGTGATGAAGATTGTTGATTATTGGTATTTTGGCTGTTATTTATTGATGAATATTTATTGACTGATTAAATTGTATATATTGATTTGAATCATTTATATATTCTGTATTGATTGTATTGAACATATTTATTAGTAGCACCTTGCACTTTACTCACGGTTAGTACTTTATTAAAATTGTTTACAATCATTTGGTTCAAGATTAATAGTTTATAGGGAGAACCTCCTTTTTCTGTAGCCTTCTTTAAACATAAGCATCTACAGGGATACTTAAATCAATGATTTCATTGTTTATAACATTTGAAGACTCAAAAGAGAGTACTGTGTATAGATAATTCTTTTATCAGTGACGAGAGCATAGATTTCCCTCTTCCTTTAACTTATGGGAGAAGTGAATGTTAGAGTCACAGTCCTGGATCTTATGCAGCGCAGGCAGAGTGATGCTGCATAAATCTAACCTTTTCTCCCCCTCTCCCCACATGCTGTAGTCTTTTGTGCCTCCCCCACCCCTAAATTGTGTCCCATAATTCAATGGACCTCCAGGAAGAGAAGTTGAAATGGATGGTTGAGTGAGAGGGGGGATCAGCAAAAAACCCTTTCTCCCTCTTCTGCTAGCGGAAGTACCTACCATGTAGGGAGGCCAGGTTTCCTGCCCAGGGGGCTGACTCTCCTCATTGCCACTCAGCTGAGTGACAGGGAGAATATTGTTGGGTACCCAGAAGTGCCATCATTGTGTTGGGCAATGCTCTAGCATTCACCCCTAACTTTATGGTTAAACTCTAGAGTTTGGGGCAAATGCTGCATCACCCCCATGCAATGTCACTGTATCACTGGAGATGTCATAGCATTGCCAGCTACCCCCCCCCCAAAAAATCTCCCACTGGTTACCAGCCTGAGGCTGGCCGTCCTACTACATTGCAAGTTGCAACCAACTTACAGTGACCCCAGCAGAGGGTTTTCAAGGCAACTGAGAAGCAGAGGTGTTGTCAGTGTCTTCCTCTGCAGAGCCTTCCTTGGTGGTATCCCATCTAAATATCTAAATACTGAACCAGCTTAGCTTCCGAGATCTGATGTCATCTGAAGAACTCTATAATAATAGCACCTTATGAGATTGTAAGAAAATAGTCTAATAACATACCATTAATGTTTTGGCATACATAGTATGTCTATTATGTGTGTCAGAACATCAGCAGTACTTTTGTACTATATTAAGGTTGCTTTTTGCAGGTATGGTGCATTACCTTCTTTTCCATGAATAGGGTTATTGATACTAAATAAGGAAGTTCATAGAAATATGGAATGGGTGGAAAGCCTGGTCTTTAGGGTAAACAGAAAGTGGGAAACTTTCTGGCTACCCATCAGCTATATTATTTTTATGAACTTAGAAAAGGCTGGACATGATTGTTAGTATTAAGAGAACCACTGCACTGCATGTCACTGATTCCATATTAATGTAAAGTACCCCAAAGTTGAAGCTGAGGTAGGGCAACCCCGTAGAGTTTTCAAAGCAAGAGATGAACAGAGGTGGTTTGCCATTGCCTGCCTCTGTGGAGTAACCCTGGACCTCCTTGGTAGAAGTCCTGGACTTTCTATCCAAATGACCCTGTTAAGATCCCAAGACTGGATGAGATCAGGCTAGCCTGGGCCATCTAGGTCAGGGCATTCCATATCATACTAGATTCTAAATGACATTTCATACTCCGATTGAAGTCCTCACTTTCCTCTCTTATTTTTACTAACTTTGTTTATCAACTCAGTCTGAGGTACAGCTATATATATATATACAGCTATATATACATATACAGATATATATATATCTGTATATATGTGTGTATACACACACATACATATACAGATATATATAATATTTGGTTATATTAAAATTCTAATTAAAATGTGATTTAGAAGATTCTCTGTGTTTAAGTATTATTCCATTGGGAGTCCAGTAGAGAGCACTAAGGGGCCATTAGAAAACACTAAACCAGTAACTTCACTGAGATTAAACAAACGGTGAAATTACTGCATTGTTCCCTTTTCCCCTAACTCAGGAATATGAATTAAAACAAAGGAGAATTTTCTGGTAGAGATAGTTCATTCTAATTTTTGTAGAGCTGTTTCCAAACTTTGCCTCATATGCATATTTGAATGGGGACCTTCCTTTAAAGCACTCCAGTGCCAAAACTGGGAAACTGATGATGCAATTAGTTAGCATCTACTGGTCCAAGAGTTTTCACATCAGCCATTTTGGTGTGTGTGTGGGGTGGGGGGGGGAAGAGCGTCAGCTGAAACCTCTTGAAACTGTTAAGTCAGGGAATCATATTTGCCATAGAGATATATACTGTCTCATAAATTAACAATGTTCAGATTTGCCCTTAGGAAGAGAATAAAATGGGAAAGAAATAATAAAGGTCATCTAGTCTAACTTAAGCTCTGTAGTATATTTATTTATATAGTTATTTAGATATTTATACCCCACTTTTCTTCCAAGTGCCTCTCCTCCCTGTATTCTGCTGCTGTACATTACAGTGGGAGGCCATGGCTACATTGGTGGACAACAGTTGCTTGCCTCAGTAGCTGGCAGTCACAGGGATACCTATGGTGTACAGCTTCATGATTGGTAGATGTTAACAGGGTTGTTAAGGACTCTGGTGCCAGTGCTATGTGGTCAGTGTCATTCTGAGGGGTGTTTCTTTCAGTTTCCCCCTCTGTCTTCCTACTGTCTTCCATGAACTCTAAACCAGACAGCCAGGTGGCAGAATAATACGTACATACATGCTATCAAGTCACAATTGACTTCAGGTGACCCCCTGCAAGGGGCTTTCAATGGAAGTGAGAAGCAGAGGTGGTTTGCCATTGCCTACTTCTTCAGAGTCATCCTTGGTGGTTTCCTATCCCAGTATGGACAATGCTTAGCTTCTGAGAACTGATGAGATTGGGCTATACCATGCTGCTTTCCCTCCCAGAATAATGGCCAGATCCAAATATTTCCAGATATTATCACCATTATTTCCCCGTTCTAGATTGGTTAAAATAACTGTATTAAATAGCAAGTGTATTTGATTTGCATTTTGAATAGCTAATGTCTAACTATGCAATCATAGTGTCTCAGTATGCTATCTCACCTGCAGGGGGAACATTACTTTCAAAATAGACATTTGGAAACAAAGAGTCTCTTTGGCTATTTCATGGCAACAATGCTCTAACAATGCTCTAATTCATCACAGGGACGAATTGAAATGGCTGTTCTCTCCCACAGCCTGTCTCTTACAGGCTAATAGCCTTATGACTGAAGAGAATTTATTTATTCCAGGCATCAAATGAAAACCTTATGATCAAGCCAATAATCACTCAATGTTGTCTTTCAAGACTTTTATTTAAAATCAATCCAATAATTCTTGAAATTATCAAATATGCAAGAATCACAAAGATACAAAATACATTTCCATATGTCAAAAATATCAGAAACAGATAAGCATTCCTTATCCTATCTATCTTAAATCTAAAATATAAAATACAATTTCTCTGATTCTCATCAAAGCACTTTTAGAAAAATTAGTTAGTCTCATGTAATTCAGGTCTGAGATATTCAGGGATATTTGGTGTGTGGCTATCTTATATAGGCTCAATTGTGTGAAACCCGCATAATGTACTAAAACCTACCAATTCATCACTTCTGATGGTATGTGCTTCCCTGAGCTTAGCAGAAATTTCTCAATGGAATTTATGTATCAAAACTGTGTACTTTTAGATTCATCTTGGCATCCATCCAATTTGTTCAAAGTCATATTTTCCAAGGATGGAACAGTAAGAATGTTTGCTGAGAAAATAAAACTTGTGCATGTTTTGCAAATTTAGAAACTAAAGAAAATTCTCAGGCCTGCTTTTTATTCAGTCAGTACCTTTTACAGACAAGGGTCTGTGATAAGAGAAGATTTGTCATTCGAATCTGCCTCATGTCAAAATTTTGCTTCAACAAATTCAACATGCGAGATAAGACAGTAGAAAAGATTTCTCCCTGATTTACAGAGAGAAATTCTGGGGAATCATTTGAACAAGCGATGTGCATATTCAAGGTAGTATAGTCTTATGAGGACATTATTATATGACTCAGACATTGAGTCTTGGGAAATATTGTAGCTATCACACCCATTCTAGAGTTTTCTACTGCAGTTGTTAGCAGAACCAAATCAAAGAGAAGCATTGAAGAGTGTGAAGCCTCTTCTGCAGCAGGGACATAACTCCTCACTATCCCTGAAGTCAAGCTGGAAGGCATGGAATTGAAGCCCTCCCCCAAAAAACAACTGCATTGAGGGAAGGGGAGGGGGATGGAAAGGAGGAGAGAGAGAGAGAGAGAGAGAGAGAGGCTGGATGTACAAGACTATCACAATGAAGTGGGCTGGCAGGGGATGGAGGGGGAAGAGGGTGGAACATCCAAAAATGGAACAAAGAGTGTACACGGGGAAACAGCCTACTGCAAAGCAGATTTTTAAAAAAAAGTTGTGTAAGTGCTCCCATAACAGCCATGGAAAAGCCACATAATGGCTGAAGTGACTACTCATGGCGGCAAATCTGGTGCAGATGGTCAGGAAAAAAATGGTGTAGTATAGGAACTGAACTGGTGAAATAGACCAGTGCAGACTTGGCTTGAATTGGCTTCTTATGCACATTCTGTGCTGAACTTGGTCAGTACTAGCACCTGGATTTCTTACGCTAGTTCTATCTGCAATTGTGCATTAGGTTGATTAGTGTTTTCTTTTTTCATCCTAAAACAAATGAAATAATACATAATTAAATCAATGCTGCTGCCATTAAATTGATATAATTGCATTTCAAGTGGGTCCAGATAGACACTTGGCCTGTAGATCACAGCAGAAGAGGATCTAATGATGTTATTACATCAAGAAAGATTGGACACGACAGATAGACACACACACACACATGCACAGAGCAATCCTCTTCAGTACAGCCATTTTTCTTACTCTGAATCTAGCTTGGCAGCCAGTAGATTTAATGCTTGGTATATGATTGACATGGCAGAGTATTAACATGAGCGAGGACTAATTCTTTGGTCTGATGCCTTTTTCTTCTCCTCTGAATGTTAATGACATCTGTCTAAATGGAATGAATGGAAAGTACATCAGTCCCTTGTGGCTTTGTACATATGCTCAGATGTGACTGCTGAATTTGCCCAGGAGAAAACTCACAGCTATTGGGCCATCTGGTTACATAGCATAAACTTTAATATGCCCAGCCAAATGTTTGGCAAATTTGCAACTGATAGGGAAATTTTTTTTTGCCTGTATGCTAGGTATAGCCAATACTTAAACCAAGCGTTTTACTGAAATGAATAGTTAACTCTTGATTTGGTCAAATATCTAACCAGCAAAGTTGGGAACTAGTCAAAATAAAATAACTATGTGTCAACCTTACAGCATTAACATGTGGACCTCAGACTAAATCCTTGGACTCTTTTGAAGATAGGTTTCGGTGGGTAGCCATGCTAGTCTGCAGTAGAAGACCAATATTGGGTCCAGTAGCACCTTAAAGACCAACTGAATTTCTAGTCTTCAAGAGTCAAAACTCCATTTGTCAGATACAAGGAGTGAGGAAAGATAGAAGGTGGGAGCTGAATTTAACCAAGATGCCAACTCTATCCCCCATATTCACTCCAACAACACAATCACAGGACCTAACAATACTAGCTATACCGTCTCAGGTTCAATCGTTTCTTCATCTTCCAACATTATAGATGCCATCGAGTATCAGCAGTACTGTTCAACTCTCCATACCGGACAATCAGGTTAGTCCTTTTGCAAAAGAATAAATAGATATAAATCTGATATAAAAAATCTCAACATTCATAGACTAATGGGAGAACATTTTAATCTTTCAGGGTATTCTGTTGCTGACCTAAGAGTAGCAGTTATTATGCATATAAATTTCAAAGGAAAATTACAACACGAGATTGCTGAAATTGAGTTTATTTACAAATTGGAACAATGGACGCCCCAGGGTAGAATTGGGAAATAGGATTTTTCTCACCCTACAGATGCTCATTTTGTACACTTTGCACCCCTGCTGTATGAAGCTACTTACAACACTTATTATAGCCTGCTTCCTGACACTCTAATTTGCAATACCCCTCCCACCCTCTGCCTGGATTATAAAGACTCCTACCTTTCTCAACTGCTGCATAGGCCTTGCACGGCCAGCTCACAATTCACACTATGTTTCTATAACAGAGAAATCTACTTGCACCCAGAAAGGGTGGAGGGAGTGCCATTGGAGCAATAGCCTCAATCATTCTGTTCTGTCCAAGTGCTGATGTTAGGACCCCAGAATCCTATACTGTATCGATGATCATCATAGGTAATAGTAAAGTGGTGACCACCATGTGGAAAGCCAAATCTGTTCAAATGGCCCAGTCACAAATGTAATGCAGGGTTCTGCAAACCTGAGGAAACCCCCAAGACTGCCCTCAAAATTTACAAAGAACTAATGCTGAGCTTTAAAACCTCAAAAATTAAATAGTATGCACAGACATTGCAAAGCACAAATAATGGAGTTTGGGCAGTATTAGGGCTGCTGTACCAAATCAAACGGTCAAAAACTGGTGGTGATAGAGTTGCCAGATCCCCCCAGCAGGAGGTGGGGAGCAGCAGGTACTTACTTTTCTTCCCAATCAGCTGGTGATCAGCGGGCAGTGGTACCAATCTGCAGGAGATTGCTGCCATGGACAGACACTTGTCAACGCTAGGTGGGTGGCCAGGGAAAAAGTGAAAAAATGGGATTTTCTCTCCCCTGCAAATCCTCATTGGTCCCACTCTTGTAACAACTATTTGTTTGAATTTTTGGTAAAGTTTAGGTGACAAAGTATTGTTTTGGATAGATGTAATGTATCTTTAGGCACACATTTTAATATGTAATGATGGATTCTATCTAGTGTAATGTGGCTGTTGTATCTGCAAGGTACAAATGAATCCATACTTAACAAAATGGATCTAGGCAGCTAGGGGGCTTCAATAAGAGCCTGAATGTTCATTTGATCTTAGAAAACTATTTATTACATAGATCGAAAGATGCAGTAAGGCAAAAGAAATTATTATTTCCTAGTCTCTCTAAGAGCTCCCCACCACCACCATGATCATATCCAACTGTGGAAAACACTTGGGCAGCACAATCCCTGGGGAGGGGCGGTAGTGCCCTGGTTGCTGACTAGGAGTTATGCAGGTGAATCCCCCTACACCAGCACTGAGGCTCGGCACCACTCTGCCCAGGTGCTCTGCCAGTGCCCGGCCACAGCGGCCA
The DNA here is from genome assembly GCF_028583425.1 of Eublepharis macularius. NCBI lineage: Eukaryota > Metazoa > Chordata > Lepidosauria > Squamata > Eublepharidae > Eublepharis > Eublepharis macularius. The sequence continues at coordinate 108,356,009 of NC_072790.1, forward strand.
GGTGGGCATAACTGGGGCATATCCCTGCACCAGTGGGATGGGGGGTAGACCAGGGGGCAGGACGTGACTTAATTGGTTCCCTAAGCCGTTTTGGGCACAGGAAAGTCCCCAGCAGCAGAAAGTTACACACAACAAACAATAGTGTAGCATCTAGGCATGCATTGTATGGGAAAAGTTACTCCCCCTCCAACACTTGGTCCCACCCAAGTGGCCCTGCAGAGCATACAGTGCCAACTACCGTAATGCAGCGACCAATCTGCTTGCACCCCCATGGCAGCTCAGCCCTTTTCCTCTCACCCAATCAGCTCCCTGGGGACCCTACATAATCCCTGACTCCAGGCCGGAAGCTCTTCCCGAGAGCCCCCTGCTGTGGGAACTTAGACAGCAGAGGGTGCTTGTGGTTGGTCAAGAGCATGCAGGGGAAACTTTGTGAAATCCAGACTATGCATCGCATATGGAAGGAGAGCCATGACCAGAATGTCTAACAACTATCACACAAGTTCCCTTGCAGGTTGCCCGTCTCCTGAGTACTGGCTCGAGGAGGGGCAAGGGCACACTGAAAGATAAGGAGCTAGGGAAGTGGCTGACTTGGCTCACATGTTCACACTGGCTTCTCCTCTCCCTCCACTCACGCCCTCCCAAATGCCAACCTCTGTGGTTAAGGCTCTCCAGTGGGGGGTTGCGGTGCCTTCTCGTGAGCTGATGCGGCCCATGCATCCCATAGTGGCAGTCACCCAGGGAGCCATGCTCAATGTAGTTGTTTTTTTTTTGGGGGGGGGAGTGCTTTGAGCAGCCCATGGCAGGGCTCAGCTCCACCCCACTTGGCCGGTCCTCTCCTTGGGCAGAGAGCACAGCCACAGACTGGGATGACTGGGTACTCGCTCTGGTAACTCCCCTGTGATGGTGGGCACATGACCCCTTGCTTGTTTCCCTCATAGGTTCAGAGCTCCAAGCAGCCACAGAAGTGGAACAGCCAGATGCAGACAGTGAGCACCTTCCTGCCAGAGGGGCATCCATCATCTGGTAGTCAGCAGCAGGTGTGACGATGGAGCCACTGCCACTGCCCCCAGACATAGACACCATCCCAGGATGAGGCAGACCTGGCTGTGGCTTGCACAAGGCCCAGCCCCTCACCACACATGGTAGGTCGCAACCTGTCAGGAAGGCTATGGTGAACGGCTGTTCCAGCCCCTGTTAATCCTTCCCAGACTCCATCCAAGCCCAGCCCACAAAGCCATTCCTCAGGCAGCCTGTGACTCAATCTCACTCTTGAGAAGGTGGCATGAGAGATGGCTCTCATGGCTCCAACTGCAGCATGAACAGGAGCAGCTCCCAGCCAAGGGGTGTTGGCAACTCATGCCCAGACATCCTCTTCACTCTTTGCAGTTCAGTAAAATCTGTATTGAACAACTACTTCCTCCTCGTCTGTTTGTTCACCTCAGATAACAGCAGCCCCCCAGCCTTGTTAAATAGTGGGTTCAGACACGAGGTGATTCAATAGCTCTTTATTTAGCAGGAACACAACACACACTGACAGACTGAACAGAAGTCCTCAATATATATACAGCAGCTCCACCCCCAGAATAACTGATAGCCAATGAGAATACATATTTTAGAATACCATCATCTGCATAAACTATATACAATGTTTGAAGTAGACAGGCCACTGATTGGTCTTTATTATAGAGGACCGATTGGCTGCTGTCATGAGAAAGTAACCAGTGATATTGCAGGGATTATGGACCAATGAGAATGCAGGCTTTGGGAGCCTTGACTGAACCTCAAGCTCAACACAGTATAGTGCATTACAATCAATACAGTAACTACTTTAGAGGCCTTGCTCGGCCCAGTACACAACACCCCTCCCCCCTTAGTTTGGAATACCCTGTTGTTCGCAGATAGGCTGGGGAAGATGAGCCAGAATACATTAGAGGCCCTGAGACCAATACATCACACCCCTTCCCCCCTAGTGTGGAACTACTTGATGCCAACAGAGTCCTGGAGTGGGAATGGGGAAAGGTGAGCCTGCCAGAGCCTGCACGGTGCAGTCGCTCCAGAGTTCTTTGGGGCCGACAGCCCCGTGTTCCTTGCTGGCTTTGCTCTGGAGGTGCAGTCTCTTGTGGGAGTTTGCGAGCCACTTGAGGCCGTGGATTGCGGAGAAAAGTCCCGGTTCTGTTTCTGCTCCCATAGCGGCCAAGGCAGTTTAAGCTGATGTAATTGAGTGCAGAGTGGACCTGATGCTCCTTCCGATGGCTTGTCTTCACTGCTGGCGTGGAGACGGGCGGCCCTTTGCGGCGCCCTGATGAAACGTGCCTGGCAGGGAACTTGCTGTGTGCCGCTTTGCTTATGGATGGGCTGCCTTGTTGGACTCCGGTAACGCGGATGCCCAACGCCTTGAACCAATCAAGTCCCACCAAACTCGTGCAGTGCCCCTTAACCACAACAAGAGGAAGGAGGCCGTGAAAGTCCTTGTAGCCGACCACAACTCGGCCAGCTCCAACCACTGGAACCCGACGACCCTGGAGATCCATCAGGCGTAGACTGCTGGGCTTGAGCGGCTGGTTCTTGCCCTTGGAGCACAGGCGGTTGTAGGTGTCCCTGGAGACAATTGAGAGCGCTGACCCGGAGTCAACCTCCATGACACACAGTGTTCCCTCAATACAAACCGTGGTGTAGATCTTATCTTTGTTGCCTGCTTGTGTGTGCATGATGACAGTTGTGGTGTGGCATTCATTCAGCTGGCACTCTCTTCCTCCTGGCCTTTGGCAGCACGGAGTGAGGCGAGGAGACTGCTGCGGAGAGCCTCCTTTCCTGACAGTTATGCAGGCCCGAGCGATGTGGCCCTTCTTTCCGCATGCCCGGCAGTTGGCATCCCGGAACCGGCATTTCCTTCTTTCGTGGTCTCCCCCACAACTAGAACAAGGGGAACCGTAGTATGGCTGCCTCTCAGAGTGCTGGGCTTGCACTGCATGGAATCTGTGCACACCGTCTTCTTCCTCAGAGCCACTGTCAAAATCCTCATAGTGGACTGGCTCCTCGTTCAGGGGCAGATCTGGACTCCGCCAACGTCGCACCTCCCGGGTGGACTGGTCTGCTGCTTCAGCTGCTAGTGCTTCTTTGAATGCTGTTTGGAAGTCGAGGTTCTTCTGCGTGAAAAGCCAGCGCTGTAGCTTCTCATCATGAAGGCCACACACCAGGCGATCACGTAGTGCCATCTCAAGGTCAGGGAAGTTACATTGTCTGGTTGCCTGTCGGAGGGCTGTGACAAATGCCGCTATCGATTCACCTTGCGCCTGGTCTCGGCTGTAGAACGCATGTCTGCAGGCTATCTCAGATGGCTGTGGTGAGAAGTGCTCCTTGAGTCTGTTTTTTATTGTGTTGAACGCTGTAGTTTGAAGCTGGGCTGGCGCCACTAGTGCCCGCGCTATATCAAACGTGGAACACCCACACACGCTGAAGAACGTTGCTCTCGCGAGATCTGTGTCTTCAATCTTGTTCGCCTCAAGGTAGAAGTCGAAGCGGGTAATGTAGGATTCCCAGTCCTCGGCTGTTGAGTCAAACGGTTCGAAGTGGCCCTTAGCGGCCATGTCTGCCTTCTGGACGACGCGAGCGTATGTCGGATGGCGGAGGTGACAATTCCTCACGCTTAAGATTTCAGCTTAGGTCTCGGGGCTGCCTACCCAAGCACCTTGTTAGTGATTTCGCTCTGGTATTGGGGCTGCCTACCCAATCAGAGATCCCATCCTCGTCGCCAGTGTTAAATAGTGGGTTCAGACACGAGGTGATTCAATAGCTCTTTATTTAGCAGGAACACAACACACACTGACAGACTGAACAGAAGTCCTCAATATATATACAGCAGCTCCACCCCCAGAATAACTGATAGCCAATGAGAATACATATTTTAGAATACCATCATCTGCATAAACTATATACAATGTTTGAAGTAGACAGGCCACTGATTGGTCTTTATTATAGAGGACCGATTGGCTGCTGTCATGAGAAAGTAACCAGTGATATTGCAGGGATTATGGACCAATGAGAATGCAGGCTTTGGGAGCCTTGACTGAACCTCAAGCTCAACACAGTATAGTGCATTACAATCAATACAGTAACTACTTTAGAGGCCTTGCTCGGCCCAGTACACAACACCCCTCCCCCCTTAGTTTGGAATACCCTGTTGTTTGCAGATAGGCTGGGGAAGATGAGCCAGAATACATTAGAGGCCCTGAGACCAATACATCACAAGCCTCCACTTCTTTCTGGGGCAGCCCCATAGCATATCCCCAAGGATGGTCCCTAGCTCTGAGCCACAAGGGAAGCAGTGGCTCTGGGGATCCACCAGGTGCCTCTGCCCAGCGTGGTGGCATGAGCCCTGAATGGAGTGGGGGGTGGTCTTTCAATCCTGCAGGGGGTGCTGCCACTCACTGACCCTATCTCACATAGCCCCCCTTGGACAGTGGTGCTGTGAATGAGATGGGAGGTGAAGTCTCACCTGTGTGCAGGGGGAGGGCTTTCAACCCCGCCCCCTCCAAGTGCCACTGGGGCTTGAGATGCAAGGCAGATAGCCATGGCAGCCTGGAGGGCAGGATGATCTGCAGGAGGTGGGGTGGGCCAGTCCATGTGTCATGTGCACATGCCTGCAGGGTGGCTCCCAGTCCCCATGGAGTTCTTCTCTTCACCACGACAGGTGGCTGCCTATCATTCCCACCTTCCATCTAATACTGTTAACCCAGGGACTACCGAAGAGAAAGAAGCGGTGGAGGGGATGTATTGCCCCTCCCGGATCTGCACTTCCATGTGGAATACCTGTCCGGGGAGGTGGGAGCACATTTGGTGCTGCAGTTATATGCTAGCTCCCTAGCAGTACTTTCGGAGTTAACAGTCTCAATTGGACTGGCCCAGGTAGCCTGAAGGATGCTCATGCTGGATGAGCCACTCACTCGCGTGACATCCCTGTTCACCATCTCTGGGTGGCAAGGCATGCCCTGGCAAGGCATGACTGAGAGCAGTTCTGGCCAGGATGGCCCCTCATCTGCATATAGAGATCCTTTGCGGCAGCTTGGAATGATCCAGTAGCCAGGAAACGGAGGGAGAGCAGCACCTTCTGTGAGATGAGAATGGCCCTGGAGGCTGGGGTTTGCTGCTGGAGCGCCAGTCCAAACTCCTCACAGAGATCTTGGATGGCCACCCTGTCCAGGTAGAAAAGGTCCAGGCAGGTGGTGTCCAGGATCTGGAGGGTGAACATATGCTCCTGGTAGCACCTGGCACAGCACCTCCTCTGGTGCCAACGCACCACTCAAACATATAGTACCAGTAGGAGATGGAGCAGGCAGATCCCTGGGACCAGGGGGTGGCAGGAACAGGCACCAGGCAAGGTCATCCCTCATGGGGGCTGCATGGGAAGGGCAGGGTTACTTGAGGGTGGGAGGGAGGCCCACATCCCACCCCCTCGGAACCCAGCACCAACCCCCATCTCCCTGGCCCATGACCAGAGGCCCATGTGTAGCTTCCAGTTGCTCTGTGACCATCCTGTGGCTTGATGGCCAGTGGCAAGAGTGACCCTTTCTTGGGGCATTCCCACACTGCGTAGCCTATGCATTCCTTTGTCCGGGGGTGGCATGGTCACAGAGTGATCTGGAGGAAGAGGTATCCAGTAGCAGCTGAATTGGGTTCTGCATGCTGGCAATCTCTGCTGAAGTGGTGGCACATCTAGCCATGACCCCCTCATGATAGGCTGTGGTGGCAGGAACAGCTGTCCTCCAGACTCTCTGCATTGGTGGGTCCTCAGAGCTGGCAACCATGGGGGACCCCATGCCACAGGCAGACTCTACATCCTCTAGTGGGGACAGGCCAACACCAGCAGGGGGTGCAGAGAGAGATCATGGTGTGTTGGGACAGGTGAAGCTTGGTGTCAGTGCTGCCAGCTCTGGCCCAGAGGGGATATGGGAGACGTGTGGCCTATGCTGGGGCCTGGACATGGGGCTCTCACCCTGTGCAGTGCATCTCCCTACCCTCTCCACCATGTGGACAGCGATTAAGAGGGAGCGGCTGGAGATCCACCATGAGTGGAGGAAGACTGTCCCGAGGCTACGAGTGCATGGCTGGCCTGGCTGCATCGGCGGCGGTGGCTGCGGACTGCCTGAAGGATCTGCAGGATGTCATGCACAATAGCTAGGCATGCATTGAGGAGCTGCTTGGGCAGCTTGTGGCTGTGGCTCTTGTCCTCCTGTCAGTCCCCCTCCCATCCTGCCACCTGCAGGAGGGGCCTGAGGGACACTGCGGAGTTGCCCCTGGTGACGCAGCCAGGTAGCTGGTAGGACACACCACCAAGGAGGATGAGAGGGGCACATCCTCTTATTGTCCTTGGGTGGGGGTTGTGCCCCCCAGCTGCTACTACAGGTGGGCCTCCCCAGTGGGTGCCTCCTCTGCATTGAGGTGGTTGCCACAGGTCCCTTACACTGTGGGCTGTACTTTTGAGGGGGCAATGCACCCTGCCTGCCGCTCAACCGGGCAGCTACCCCTGGCAAGGCACCTTGATGTGGGTGCTGTGACAGTGTGAGCATGTGGTCCCTGGCTGCCTGCTCTCTGGAGGTTGGTAATGGTGGTGTCAACAGGCTGCAGGGATCACAGGATGCACATTGGCTGCGCCTTTGGTTGCCATTTGCACACTTGTCATGAGGGTGGCACGGCCTTTGGGAGATGCTAGCAGGGTTGTCATGGGAACAGCAGGGTGGGTGCTCTCAGCAATGGCCTTGTCATGCCTTGATGGGCTCTCCTGCAAAAGTCATCGGGGAGCGGAATACCAGCACGTGGGCTCTGGTGGCCCAGTGGACCTCAGGATCGGGCTGTTACCCTGTGCTACTTAAACAAATGGTATTTAAATTGGGGTTTATGTTAATATGCGCAATCAGAGTGGGGGTGACTTTGATGGAAATTTTTATAAATATAAATAAAATATAAAATAAAATTCATGTAGCCAGAGGTAAGTCCAATTTGGAGTTAAAAGAAGAAACCCAGGAGAGCCAGCCTGTCTCAGGACGGAGCTCAGGTTGTACAAAGAGGCAACATGGGAGGAAATGCATTGGTTAAGCAAGACTAATAAAAAGCAACCTGTCATGTGAAATCATGGGACTAAGAAGGCTGAAAGACATTCAGGTGTAACAGAAAGTGAATTAGAATTAAATTCACTGTGGGAAGAGGGACACCTTTGGTCTAACAGGAGCCTTTAATTTATATTCCAGCAATTAAGCAGAACTAGACAGACAGCTTGATAACATTAAGTCTGAAGATACATGACTGATTTCTTGACTTTTTGTTGTTTTTATGAAATGCTGCTCTGGGAAGGCAATTCCTAATTTGATCAAGAGACTGGTGTGTGTATTGGAGGCATTTAACCCCTCCCCCACAGGGCCATCCTAAGCAGAGTTATGCCCTTCTAAGCCAATTGTCTTCACTGGACTAAGAAGGGTGCGACTCTGCTTAGGAGAGTACTGTATATTAGCTGTTTGTTTCGTGCAGTACTAGTAGAAGGAGCCTGTAACGTGGCTGAATTTTTCCTCCATAGGATGTGAAATGGTGTTGGGGGGAAAGGGTGACGTTCACCCCATTCAGTTTCCATGATCAAATTAGCAGATCCCCACCCCACCCCCCACTCTGCACACACCCCGTGTTTAGTATTTAAAGCTGGGAGATCAGTCGTGGATATCAAAGCCTAACATGCAGCTTGACCCTAAGAACTGCCATTCCACCACCTATTTCAGAACCAGCCGGGTGGTGCAGCAAAAGAGGCTGCTGAGACTTTCAGGGCCTGCATAGGAAAAGACAGACGTTGCTACAAGCTTTAGTAAAAGCTAGGGGCTGCCTAAAATAAAACAGGAGGTTTGTGGCACTCCAATGACTAACAATGTTTTATTCCAGCATAAGCTTTCGTAGACTGAAGCTCACATCTTCGGATGCAGCGTGCCTTAAGAAGTGGGCTGCAGTCCATGAAAACTTGTGCTGGAGTAAAATGCTGCTAGTCTTTACAGTGCCGCAAGACTCCTGCTTTATTTTAGTAGGAGACGTCTATGAACAAGATCAGCTGTCACAGAGATGTTGCAGAACAGGCATGAAATGATGCCCAGAGAGATGAAATTCCACAGCTTGTGAAAATGGCTTGTGAAAATGGCTTGTGAAAATGGCTTGTGAAAATGGCTTGTCCACTCTCACTTCTTTGTTATTATAAGAACATTTTTTCACTGCAAAAATAAGACACAAAGCAAAAACAATTTTTCAAAATTCCAGTTCTTTCATGCTAGTCTGATTTTGTTTTTCATTCAGTGTTTGTATCACGTCTCCATTTTATTTCCTTTGTTTGATAAATGTAAGTACAGTTTTATTGATCTCCTTTTATCACTCTTGCTTTATAATCCTAGAACTAGAATGCCTTCTAAATCAGCTTGATATTGCAACTGTCATCAAACGTGTAATGATTTTTCCAACCCACCCGTCTTGAAGAAATATCAAGGGAAGATTTATACATCCATCAATGCAATATTATTTGCCCAGTGGCAAAGGCAAATTTTATATCACGGAGACAGCAGCAAAATCCAAGAATTTAGACGCTCCATACACTGAATTAAAAGGACCATTTAATTTTTATTACGTCCTGTTTATTATTATCCTGCTCTTCCTTACTGGAACCCGATCATCATTTTTATTTCATTTTTCAAGTACCTCACACAGGAAGGAGAAATTTCTTTCCTGTTGCAGTTTGCAATCATACAAAGGAAAGAGGTTTTCACTTTATATTCAGTGTGGGAGAATATCAGTTGTATCCTATTTTTCTATCATTCACTAATATTTTTATTTAAAGCCTAATCACAATAACATAGGAAGGCATTTGTGTGGTAAAGCAGTTTATATGACATAAAATTAACATTCAATACAAAGAAATACAAAGTTATCCTATTCCATTCTACAATATACTTGATAATAGTAGTTACTCATGTACAGATGCATGGAGGTGGAAAGTGCCATCAAGTCATAGATGACATGACAACCCCTGCTGAGGGTTTCAAGCCAAAAAACTAACAGAGGTGTTTTGCCATTGCCTGCCTCTGCATAGCTACCATAGTCTTGCCTCCAATTACTAACCAAGGTGGATCCTGTTCAGCTTCTGAAATGAGCTATCCAGCTCAGGACACAGATGTGTACTCTTTGTCAAAGAAAGATGTTATCCTGAAAAGATGCTACCCTCAAAAGCCCCATAGCCAGAAGCCATGTTTTTCAAGCCCCCACAAATCCTCAGACCTTGCGCCGCCAGAGGTGTGGAGAGAGTGCATTTTTGATATCAATGCAAAAAGCATAGTCATCATGCTAATGTGCAAGCAAGAGCCATGAGGCATGCATGCATGCATGAGGAAGCAGCCTGATTCCCATGGGAACTCCAGCACACCCTAATCAAGACCCTTTTCTGTGACTCTTTGCAGCCCCAAATGCCCCAGCCATGATTAATAACCAATATTTCCAGGACAAATAAACACTCCAGATCATTTAAGAATCCTTATGTCAATACAAACTTAACTAGCAACCTAATAAAATGCCCACTCAAATGGGATAGCATAATCCATGAGGGTCCTGATCCCTCCAAAACCCCATCTCATTTCCACTAACTAGGAAGAAGGATATAAAAGGGGCCCCCAGAGGTACCACGCTTTGAGTTGACTTCCATCCCCAGATCTTGTTCCATCCCTGACATGCAACAAGAATCCCTTATACAAGACAAGCAGAGTATGACCTTATCTCTCTCTTTTTACTTCCTCTTTGAAACTTCCCTCTATATCCTTCCTCCCCTCCACTTTTTAGCTCCAACTGACCTAATTCCCTTTGTTATTCTCAGCCAGTTGGCTGTTGCTTACTGGGTCCCCATAGTCTTTCTAACCTCCTGCTCCCAGATAGGGACTCCTTCCTCCAATTCAGGCTTCCTTCCTCCATCTGCCCTCTACAATTTTGTATTCCTTTTGGGACAACCCCATACCTTTCCCTGCTCCTGGGTGTCTTTTCCTCTGGACTTGCCACATGGAAAGGACACGTTAACTGTAGAAGTAAATGGATCTGAACTGGACACTAAGATTTGTAAAGAGAATTTCTTTATAGGCTGAAATAATTAAATTGCTACTGTGTTTTGACTGCCTAAAGTCACTTTGGGCTTAAAAGCTATTTTCTCTTCTCTTGCTACCCAGTATCTTGGTTAAGACAATAAAGTTACCATCTGATTAAACGTCTATCTTCTCCTCTTTCATTCCCCTCTGGAGGCCAACTGAACTTTGCCTGAAGCTATGTATACAAAGATTGAAAATGATGCTCCTGGAACCAGTGGTTGGGATGGATCCATTCTAGGATGCTTACACCTGAAACGGGTGTCCTTTTAGTGACACTGTCTGCAAAGGAAGTTTCCTATCACAATTCACAATCTTCTTGCCTGAGTCCAAGACTATAGAACCACGGGGGCTACTCCGGAAACAAAGTACTAAATACTACAAACCACACTTCCCGGAGTGTATAGTGTATAGTCTCTTTAACTATACACTCTGGGAAGTGTGGTTTGTAGTATTGAGTCCAAGACTATGCATACCAAAATGCCTAATGGAGAAATTACGATAACTTTATTAGGTACTAAGATTACTGGAACAGAATTTTAATAAAGAATAAACCCCATACCTGTTTCTGCTCCTGGGTGTTTTTTCTTTGGGCTAGCCATGAAGGGGAAATGAATCTGAATTGGACACGAAGATCTTCAAATTGAATGTCTTTATTGGTCTGTATTAAGTAATTCGCTACTGCATTTTGATTGTCTAAAGTGTTTGTTCTGGACTTAAAAATGCTATTTTCTCTCCTCTTGCTACCTGTATCTTTCACACCCTGACACAGATGTCCTTTTTGGTAACGCAACAGTAACAATAGCTTGAGTATATATTTGACACTATGCTGGTCCAACTGAATGAGACATACAAATGATATTCTCATATTTGTTTTGTTTGTTTTGCTTTAATGGGACAGCTAATTGTATTGTAAGCTTCCAAAACTAAGAGCTTCTCATTTATCCAGCTGAGACCTAGTTTAAATCTGCTGGTAAATTTAAAGAGGCAGTAGAATCAAAAACATCACTTTGGACTTCATGAGATGGATTCAATTTCTGAAGGTTCTTTCACAAATAAACAAAGGAAACAGAAAACTAATACAGTGGGGAGAAAGCTTTTCCTTCCTCTTTTTGAAAATACTGCTGATTTTCTGTTTTCAGATAGACTTTAAAATAGGGTATAGATGCAGAGGAGTTAGCCGTGTTAGTCTGTAGTAGCAAAATCAAAAAAAGTCCAGTAGTACCTTTAAGACTAACCAACTTTATTGTAGCCTAAGCTTTCAAGAATCACAGTTCTCTTCATCAGATGCATCTGACGAAGAGAACTGTGATTCTTGAAAGCTTAGGCTACAATAAAGTTGGTTAGTCTTAAAGGTGCTATTGGACTCTTTTTGATTAAAATAGGGTAGGGGATATTCCAGAATGTGAACTTCCATAATTCTCCAGTTTTAAGTGGCGCTCTCTTTTCTACCATCTCAGTATTTTACCAAATTATTCCCACCTAATTTTCATGCATGTGTAAATCAGGTCTTAGACAATGCCCCTGAAGTCTTTCAGAACATGAGGCTTCCCAAAATAGTAATAACAATAACAACAACAATAATAATTAGACTACTCATAGGGAATGGGAAGGCAAAAGAAATTAATTTGGATTAGAGACTTCTCTTTCTCTGATTTCATGATGAGTTTATGATACTACTCAACTGGTAATACACTGTAAAATACAATGAATCAACCCTACCTGATTCATGTTCAAATGAACTTAAAGCTGGGTAAAATATGTTCTTTTCCATGAGTGCAAGAATGGACATGTGCAAATTGATCCAAATCTGGACAGTTTGCCTGCCTTAGCTATTAATGAGTGCATCAGGCACAATACGAGACTCATAGGAAGGCCGCTCACATTTGTAAGTCAGTAACTGTGAAATTGCACTGGAAGAAGTTTCCAACATTCAGGGAGATTGCCCAGGATGACAGAGGAGGTGGGGACCAACCAGCATGGTTGCCCCTTGACTGGCAACCTGATGTTGGTATTGGGGTCTGCCCAAGGAGGCATCCCTGGCCCTAGTGGGTGGCCGGCAGGAAGCCTATTCCCTCCTTCCCTCCCTCTATCAGGGGGCATGGTTGGACCCCACACAGGTCCTGGTCTGGTCCTCTTTCTCCCTCCCACCTCCATGCCTCAGCTCCTTGCCTTGCCTGACAGTGGTGGATGGAGAGGAGCAAGGAGGTAACAACAACATTCAATTTATATACCACCCTTCAGGACAACTTAACGCCCACTCAGAGCAGTTTACAAAGTTTGTTATTATTATCCTCACAACAATCCAAGAAGCTGTGACTAACCCAAGGTAACTCAGCTGGCTTCAAGCAGAGGAGTGAGGCATCAAACCCGGTTCTCCAGATTAGAGTCCTGCCACTCTTAACCAGGCCCAGCGCACCCATTGAGGCCAGGTAGGCGGTAGCCTTGGGCGTAAGGGCACTGGAGAGGTGCCGGAGGGGGTGTTGGGGGCAGAGGCGCGCGCAGCAGAGCTGGCGTGACTGGGCTGCAGATGCTGCTGCAGCCAGCCAGCCCCGTGCCGCCGCTGCCACCACATGCCCCAGCCGGGTGCAGAAGCCACGAGCTGCTGCTGGGGCGGCGTGCGGAGCACAGAGCAGCTTCCGTGCGCTGCCCCAGCCATCCTGCGCTGCATGATGATGTCATCGTATGATGACGTCATCACGCAGTCTGTGGCGCAGGCGCCACAAACTCTGGCGCCGGCAGTGCTCTTAACCACTACACCAGGATAGTGGTGCAGCAGATAGGTGGTGACATCCTGCTGCACTGTGTAGGTGAGGAGGGTTGGCACTGCCATACCCACTATCATGCCTCACCCTGCCATTAGGGGAACATTAGCAGAACTGATTTGTAGGATCCAGCCCATTATCTTCTTAACTTTAAAACCTGTTTTGATGTAGCGCTATGCAAGCAATTAAGCAAATTAGTGTATCAGATAAGTTTAAGAATAACAGGGCTAGCACAATATCACCATGGGATATGATACCAACATAGTAGCATGGGTTGGTGTAACACATGCATACAGAAATATTCATCACCACCAGATGAACTCAGTGCTGTTAGATGGCAGAAAACTTAGGGTGAGATTTCATAGCATCTGTCAGATTATGAAAATCCAGTTACTTTGATTTCATCTCCCACCCCTTGATTACAAGAACGTCAAGGTTTCTTGGCTCAAAGGTTTTATTGAAAGAATATATTCAGAGTGCAGGTATCCATAAGTATTCCAGACGCAGGGTAGCTTCTGGCTGAACAAAGGCTTTGTTGAGAATGACGTGTTAGTTAGAAGTAGCAATACACCAAACGTCCCTTCCCTGCCTCCCCCTTTGCGGCTCGTCTGTGGAGGCCTGGGAAGGAGCGAGAGTCCCAAGGTCGCTGTCTAGTCCGGGTAGATAACAACAGTCTGGGAAAGCAGCTGAACCTGCAGGAGAGAAACACTGGAAATCTTCAGAAAGGTTAAACACTGGGAAATAACAAAAAGATGGCGTTACCCTGGCTAGCTAAACTGACATCCTGACAGCATCTTGGATGGCTTCTGGGGCTCCTTGTAGTGGCTGTGCCCAAGAATGTATTTTACTTCTCTGTTTAATGAAGAAACTTGTCTGGAGCCAGCCCTGTGGCTTGGCTTGGACTGCATGCTGCCATTGCAACCCCCTCCCCTTCTACCCAGTGACACCCACTTGCGAGGCCGCCTCCAGCATGGAGAACCAACACCGATGCCAGGAAAGCTGGTAGCCGAGGCTGCACCAGGGCTTGGGATCCAGGCTAGAGAGCTGGCCAGTGCACCAGCAGGAGAACCACCCAGCCAGCCCTGTGGAGCTGGCAAACAGCCACACCGCACAGCTGAGTGTCAGGACAGGCTGCGACTGTCAGTGGCAACAGAGAAGCAGTGGACCCTTCTGGCCAGCAGCAAGTCATGGGCCAGGGAGGCCAAGGGGCAGGATGGGCCAGGGGGCAGGTCAAAGGGGCTAACACCATAGAACCTCCAGATTGGCCCTGGAGAAGGGCAGTCTGGCCACCCATTGCACAGGGGCAGAATTGTGGGACGGAGGGAGGGCTATCACTTAGGAGGGAGGGATATAAGATGGGCAGAAGCTCTTGGCTGGGGAGGAGAGTGGAGGTCTGTCCCTGCAGAACAGGGACCACCTCCCAGGTGAGCGAGGTGCTTATAGGGGTTGCCACTCTGGCACTTCTCCCACCATGTATGAGGCCTTACTGGAGCATCCATCAGGGGCTTGGAGGAATGACCAGCAGACTGACCAGGTGGTCTGGAGAACAAGACTGCCCAGGTAGGAGGTCCAACAGGGTGGCAACACCACGGTGGAGGGCCAACCACTGACTCCAGTGACCCAGGTGCATCACAAAACTTCACCCCAGTCTATATATTCAACCAGTAGTGGGCTGAAATAGTATGGTAGAAAAGTAGTACAACCCACACCTACCACCATGATGATAGCTTTCAGTGTAAACTGGGGCCTACATCTGTGTTGTGTAGAGGCCCCTGTGAAAAGAGATGGGACAGAAACACAGACCTGGCCAGTTCATATTGAAGACTATGTGCATGGGGAAGGCTTCACCATTTCCCCATCAAATTGTAGGGATTCCTTGGCTGAATATGAGCTATATCTGGAAAGTGAGTACTTGGCACCCACTGTCTATGCTTTTGTAATCTCCAGAGTTGCTTTCTAAAGTGCTTTACATGGACTGACCTTAATAAGGATTCAGAAACTTCATCTAGTACAAAAGGAAGTAGCTCATCCTTTAAATGGGACATGCATGAAAACATTGCTCCTATTTTGAACGCATTACACTGGTTACCCATTAGCATCTGGACGCAATTTGTGGTGTTGGCTCAAACTTTTAAAGCCTAGTCCATTCTTCAGACGCATTCTCTACAAACACCCTTCTGCCCAATCAGATCACCAGGGCAGGGCCCTGCTTTGAAATACTAGACATGTAGGTTTTTAAAGAGCTGGGTCTGGGTTCCCCAATCCCAACTTGAGTTCTCACAGCTGCTGTGGGGCTGGGGGGAATGGCTGTTTAAAATAAAGGAGAGCCCAAACACTCTCAGAACTGCCATAGGGGAAGGAAGGGCTCCTGCCTCCTCCTGCAAGCCATTTTCCAAAGTAGCAAGCAGGGGTATCTCTAGTCTTGCGGCTCCATTTGAAGTATTCTGTGCACATAGAGCAGTGAAAACAGGGAAATACCCTCCTCATATGCTATTTTGACATGGGGAAACAGCTTGAGTGGGGAGCCTTTTCTCCCCCTGTGGAGGCATTCTGAGGCCATTGAAGCTCTCCTTTATTTTTTAACACCCGTTCCTACAGCTGCTGTATTGCTGTAGGACTTTTTAAAAACCTGCATGTCTGGAAAGAACATCAGGGAAGGGAGAGAAAAGCCAGCCCTATACATTTTTATCACTTGTTTTATGCAACTCCTTTTCTAAGGCCACTCACCATTGGCCCTCCTTACCATTTGGCACTAGGGATGCCAGTCCCTCACTGTGGGTGGGGGATCCCCCACTCCCACCCTCTGTCCCTCACTCCCGCACTCCACAGTGGCCTGATTCGGGCTGATTCGGCCCCCTGTGGAGCAGCGGTAGTGCTCCCAGGGCAGCATGTGATCTGTGTGATGATGTCACTTCCCAAAAGTGATATCACACGGGCTGGGCGTGTGCATGTGCACTCTGTGCATGCAAGAGAGAAGACCTGAAAGGTAAGTGCCGGGCCTTCAACTCCTGCTCAGGGGGTCGGGGGACCTGGCAACCCTATTTGGCACAATTTTAAATCTGGAATTACCTATAATCTGATCTTGATTTGACACACTTCAATGTATTATTAAAGACTTCTTTTATATTTTTACAGAATATTAACTGTTAGAATTTGCACTGGGTTGGTTTGTATGAAAGGACCAGATGTAAATACCTTGAACTGACAAATATAAATAAATCCTTAGCCAGTGCAACTCTATGCGGCTAAGTTTTGGTAATAAAAACCCTTTATACTAGTGGTGTGATTGACAAATAGCAAGTCAGTTCTGTTCACCTTGTACATGCAGCTGTAGCTTTGTCAGCAGAAACAGCCCCAGTGCCCCATTACATCTCCTGGCATAAGGCATTTCAGGTGGAATACTTGTAGTCTGATGGATTACACAAATTTACTGATGCTCTTCATTCTGAAATGTTGGGCTTATCTATGCTGCCACCTTGCAGCATACATTAATCTTCCTGTGATTTTATTGTGCATCTCACTTGTAAGATCTACATAGGGCAAAGCTGGGAATAGATGCAGCCCCTAAGTAATTGTGCAGAATATTGTACTGGAGTGAGGAGGGATGAATCAGGCAAAATGGGAGGAAGTGCATCATGAAGGAAACCTCCATGAGAAAAGGCAAGGAATGAGAATGTGGCAAAATATAAATCTACATTAGGCTGCCCTGTTTCTGACCCACAAAGCCAAACACTGCTCCCCAGGCACGCATGATGGTCCACCACCAGCTCCATGAATTTTTTGCAGCCTTCCTAAGACAGCAGCAATAAATAGTTGATGGGCAGTGTTTTGTTTGGTGATGTCAGACGCTGTAGAGCTAAAGCTAGAATTAAGCACTGCTGTCATGCCCCAACGGGAGCTACAGATTGGAGCATAAAGCTACAGGCACTTTGAGCCTGCAGGGTACATGGTAGCTTTTCCATGGTCCAATACAAGCCTAGAGAAAACTGTCTCTTGAGCTTACATGTTGCACAAGTTTGCATGGTGCTGCACCTTACAGTAGGCATTGTGCAGCACAATCCTGAGGGCTGTTGAGGCAGAGGCAGCCAGCTGTTCATGCAACAGCAGTGCCTCTGGTGGGTTCCCTAGAGTGAATCTGCATAAGCTGGGCTGCAGGGGGCTGCAACTATACCAGAGTCTCCATCAGCAGCACCATCATGTCCACAGGATGTCACTGGGGTGTGATGGATGGGGGAAACAACCACAGAGTTGCACAGTTCCCAAGAGAACATCTGCACATGTGCCAGGAGAACATCTGAGTGAAACTGTAGTGGCTTGTTAGAGCCATGGGCAGGCTCTCAGAACTCTTGGGGCTCCTCCCGGCAAAGGTGTTCCAGGGATAGTTGGTGTCATGCACTCAACAGTGAGGGTTGCCCAAGTGACTTGGCCCTTTCTCCCTGGGACTTTCTCCACTCCCCATGTGGTGGTGTGCCTGTACAAATGTGGGCACATGGAGGTCAGTTGTCAGAATGGTAATCTTTCATGTGGTAAGTGGTCTCTGCTGCTTGGGAGGTGCTTCTTCTTCCAGGGACAGTCTGGCCTGCCTGAATGTCAGCCACCCAGGTGCTGGGTAAGTCCATGGGAGGGACTTAATTTGCCTTAATTTTATTTAGATATTATATCTAGAGATGGGCACAAACCGCATTATGAACAAAAAGCCATGAAAATGGTGATCGCGCGATCGCAATCCGGCGGCTCGTGATTGTCCACGGCCAACGAACCAGCATTTGGAAGAGGCCCGGTTTGGTGCGTTTGGCCGTGCTTCGGGAAGCCAGACACTCAGGCGCCAGCAATCAATTCCCCTGGCAACAGAGCCGGGGGAATGCCTGAACTCTGTCTGTGCTCCTTCTGTTGCCTGGAAACCCGAATGGAAGCCCAGCTTACCTTGATCGGCAGGTCTTCCTTCCAACCATGAAGATGCAAAGCGGTCCAAGTTGGGAGAAAACACCCAGGGGAGGGAGGTGGAAGGGGGTGTCCTGTAGCAACGGGCACTTCAATCTCATCCTTGCAAACCCTGATAGGCAGCTCTGACGGCCAAACACAGACCTCCTGCGTTGCTCAATGGGACCTGTGCTCATAAATAGCCGTGGGCTCCCAGGCTGGGTTTCACTTTCAGCGAGCAATGAAATGGGACAGAGCTCTTGCTTGCCACTTGCTAGCCTTTGGGGAGAGAGACTGAGAGTATAATTCAGCTTGGATTTTGGGGATAGGGATCTATCTCCTCTGGTTCCAGGGCTGCTGCCTGGCTCTGGGGCCAAGATCAGTGGGCACCTCGGCTGAGGGCTCACATTGATTATTGATCAGTGCCTGATTGGGTCAGATCTGTGGGAGTGGTGGGCTAGTCCCTCCTTCCCTCTGGTGCCAGGGCTGCTGCCAGGCCCTGGGGCCAAGCTCGGTGGGCACCTCGGTCGAGGGCTCACATTAATGCCTGATCTGTTCAGGTCTGTGGGAGTGGTGGGCTAGGACTCTAGTCCCTCCCTCCCTCTGGTGCCAGGGCTGCTGCCAGGCCCTAGAACCAAGCTCAGTGGGCACCTGGGCTGAGGGCTCACCAAATGATTCTTATTATTATCACAATCCTAATCATTTTAATTATGATTCTTATTATTACTATTATTTTTCGTCTCTGTGCCTGTTCTGTCCAGGCATCTTGATGTGCTGGGCTATGGCTGTAGCCCCAGCTTCTGGTTCCAGTGCTGCTGCCAGGCTCTGGGGCCAAGCTCGGTAGGCACCTCGGCTGAGGGCTCACATAAGAGCCTGATCTGTTCAGGTCTGTGGGAGTGGTGGGCTAGGGCTCTAGTCCCTCCCTCCCTCTGGTGCCAGGGCTGCTACCAGGCCCTGGGGCCAAGCTCAGTGGGTACCTCGGCTGAGGGCTCACATTGATTATTATTAATCAGTGCCTAATTGGGTCAGGTCTGTGCAAGTGGTGGGCTAGGGCTCTAGTTCCCCCCTCGCTCTGATGTCAGGGCTGCTGCCAGGCCCTGGGGCCAAGCTCAGTGGGCACTGTGGTGGAGGGCACACAGAGTCATCTCTTTTCCTTTCCTCCTTAATTCTAGTTTGGTGGCACAATGAGTCTTCCTCTTGTGTTGGCCGCCAAGGGTGGTTGTGGGGTAAAGTGCGATGGCAGCCCTTCTGGTTCAATTGTGGAAAGCAGTATTGGGTGTGGCTCGGGGGCCGCAGAGAGTCCTCCCGCTCCCCCCAATTCAGCTGTGTGGGCTGTGGAGGAGGCCAAAGAGGTCTTTGCGCAGGGTGGAGAGAATCTCTCTCAAACTTTTGAGGAGGGGTGGGCGATGGATCCCTGGAGGAATGGTATGTGTATTATGAAAGATCCCTCCCGTCCCGATCCCAAACTCTCGGTGGTGTCACCTCATGCTGTCCACCCCTCACCCTGTCGTATGTGTCCAGCCCCACAGCACAGCCTATAACCATTCGTCCTCCTTCCCCTGGGACAGTTAGCAGTCGACGTTTCAACTCCTCTGTATGGAGGCACTTTTGGGCCCTTCCTGATCACCCCCGTGTGGTGCGGTGCTGTGCCTGTGATGTCCTGGTGCGCAAGGGCAAAAACCCGAAGCACCCGTCTTTGACTGCCCTGACTCGAGACCTGAAGAGACACTACCTGAGCCTGTCTCCCTCCTCACCCAGTGAAACATCCATGGGGGGGGGGAGAAAGGGGGCCACCAGCTCTTCTGAGTGGGGGGAGGTGGGAGGGTCACTTTGCCCTGAGGGTGATGCTGGTGAGAGCAGAGTGCTCCGGCAGGCTGCACTAGCGGAGGTTGTCCCCTCAGGGTCTGGGACAGCACCGCTTACAACCTCAAGGCCGATGGCTCAGGAGGCGGCTGCCGCTGCACTGTTCCTCAGTGGGACCTCGGGTGAGGACCCGCGGTGGCTGGGGGATCATGCCCCCCATCTGAATGACACGTCCTCTCCCTCCCACGCCGGGAATACCAGCGCGCTCCTCTTTGGCCTGGCGGTTGCAGGGGGATTTTCCCACTTACCTGCCACATGACAGGTCCTCTCCCTCCCCTCCCAAGGCAGGAAGGTGGGTGATGCTGATGGCAGCCTCCTTTGGGCACTTGCGCAGCAGCTCAAGAACTGTTTCACATATAGTTTAGCCGCACGGTGCCCCCATCCATCGCAAATGCTGAGTCCTCTGAGCAAGGGGGAATGGGTCGCTCAACTCATGTCCTTCCCGCAAAGGCAGGAAGGTGGCTGATGTCAGCTGCTGCTGCTGCTGTCACGTTTCCGTCTCCCCCTCTCAGGAACCACTCTGACCCATCCAAACAATGTCTCCTGTCCAGCCCACCCCCTACTTTCTGCAAAGGCAGGACAGCGGATTAGGTCAGCCCCTGCTTCACGAGGGACTATCCTGTTACTTCTCCCTCCTTGGTTACACAGCTCGGTTGTGATTGCGCAGCCAATTGTATTGTATAGGGATACAGTTGGTTGACAATGTGGCGGCTCCCCTGTCAACTGGACTGATGGGATCCCTTTCAGCTGGGTGGGAATGTGTCCCGCAACTCCCATCCTTTCCGGCAAGGCAGGAAGGTGGGTACTGTTGGCTGCTGTCGAAATTTTCCTTAGTGGGACCCCGAGGTGACGACCCACAGTTGCTGGGGGATCAGGCCCCCGTCCAAATGTCATGTCATCTCCCACCCAAGCTGGGAATACCAGCGTGCTCCTCCTCAGCCTGGTGCGTGGACACATGGGGGGTGCCGCCAGTGAGTGGCCAGACCCCCCCACTCCCTGAGGGGAGGTGGCTCATTGCCACCTCCCCGTGCCTGCCAGGCCCGGTGGCCGCTGGCAGTACTCACATTCCTGCCCTCCCTGGGAATACCAGCGTGCTCCTCCTCAGCCTGGCGGGTGGGCACATGGGGGTGCCGCCAGCGAGCGGCCAACCCCCCCAACCCATGAGGGGAGGTGGCTCATCACCGCCTCCCCATGCCCGCCAGGCCCGGTGGCCGCCGTCATCATCCACATTCCTACCCTCACTGGGAATACCAGTGCTCTCCTCTTTTGCCTGGCAGGCGGGCACATGGAGGATGCTGCCGGTGAGCGGCCAGACCCCCCGCCCCCTGAAGGGAGGTGGCTTGTTGCTGCCTCCCTGTGCTGCCAGGCCTGGCAGCTGCCAGCAGTACCCACATTCCTGCCCTCGCTGGGAATACCAGCGCACTCCTTTTTGGCCTGGCGGGCGGGCACATGCAGGGTGCTGCTGGCGAGCAGCCAGACCCCCCGCCCCCTGAGGGGAGGTGACTTGCTGCCCCCTCTCCATGCCCACCAGGCCCGGCGGCTGCTGTCAGCACCCACCTTCTCTACACTGGGCCAACGTCAACTGGTGGCTCTAATTGTATCAAGTGGGAGTTTCCTGGGGGTCTTGGATTTGAGAGGGTGTAACTCCAAGATCCCTTTTGCAATCTTGTCCAAACTTGGGTGATGACTGTAGGAGAGCCTGCAAAAGACTCCCCAGGAATATGGGCTCTGTAAGTGCCACGGGGGCCATTCTCTGCCCAACGAACCGCAAAGTGGTTTGGCAACGGAAAATGTTCATTGCAGTTCGCGATCTCGGGATCGTCATTGGCATTGAACCGCGAACCGCTGGTTCATTAAATTTTTTTGGTTCATGCCCATGTCTAATTATATCCCACTTTGTTCCTCAGTAGGGATCCAAAGCAGCTTACAGTATTTTTCTCCCTTTCTCCGTTTTATCTTCACAGCAATAACCCTGTGAAGTAGGCTGAGAGAGAGTGATGGGTGAATCTCACCCAGCAAGATTCCATAGCAGGGATTCAAACCTGATTCTCCTAGATCCTAGTCCAACACTTTAACTACTATTTTATTTCTGGCTTCCATGTTTGATAATTTGATGCACATTCCACCTCCCCTGCCAATTTAATGCTCTAAACATGGCAGAGAATAATCAGTACTTTTTTAATTGCTTAATTTAAAAACATTCAGCTAACAATGTCCTCTGCTTATGTAGCATTTTGGAACTTCAAAGTTGTATGTAGATCTTAACTAATTAATCTCAAAATACGTGTGCAAGGAAGTTAATTAAATATTACTGCACATGTTTTAGAGATAGGGAAATAGATTCCAAGAGATTGAGTCTTCAGCAAGGTTGCACGGCTGCATTTTACAACCTACTTAAACCACAGTTCCTCTATTTAAAGTCATGAACAGCCTAAGAAGCCACTTCAGCCATAATAGAAGAAGAGAGTTTCCACTGTAATAACTAAAGCAATATCCTTTGCTTTGAAAAATGGGCTGGGGAAAAGGCTCAGACATTAAAAAATGTTAAAGAATGGTCACTCTAAATACACATAAAAATTCTTATCTCCTTATTACTTCTCAGTGATTGGCACAGTTGTGCTGACTAAAGCTCTGTGGCACTTCAGGAAATCCTTATGACCCAATGCAACCAGCCACGAGCAGTGAAGGACACATAGCAAGGGAGTGATCAGGTCATTATACAAGATCCTATAATAAATTCCTGAATGTACAAGTGAATACAATTTCCTTCCAATACAGAAAAATGTGCCTTACCATAACAAAGTATGTTAAAAATGTTCAAATTTCCTGTCTCAACTTTTTAAAAAAATGACTTTAATGAAATTGAAGTGCTATAAGAGTATAGTGTTCATATATGAACTTCCAGAAATTGTTTCTGAAATGGAATGTTAAATCGGCTCTTACAGAGAACTGGAATTGGATCAAAGGTATCCCAGAGGCTAAAAAGGCAAATGAAACTTCATATGAGCAACAAGAGATGAAAAATGTAAACAATATTGTTCTCACTGAAATAATAGTTGGGAGGAACTGATTGCCAGCAAAAGTAGATATTGAGCTTCTGTCTCTGAGTTCCACAAAACAGAAAGTATATGTGGCTTAGAACAATTTTGGGAGTCCCACAGATTTACTTGTGGAGTAAGATTATAACCATTATCTAGACAATGGAACCTTCAGAACAACGACCACAACAGAAATACAGTGGCATCATCTCATATTCTGTTGATGTGTATGTGCCACAATTAGGGTTGCCAGTTTAGGGCTGGGAAATTCATGAAGATTTTGGGGGTACAGCCTGGGAAGGGCAGAACTTGGGGAGGGGAGGGGAGGGTGCTTAGCAAGGATGAGAGTCCAAGCACTGAATCTGCTATTTTCTTCAGAGGAACTGATTTTTGTAGTCTGGAAATCAGTTGGATTACCAACCTTAAGGTGGAGTCTGGAGTTTTTGCAGATTGACAAATGATCTCCAGATTATAGAGATCAGTTCTGCAGAAGGAAAAGGTAGCTTTGAAGGAAATATAGTATACCATAGAGTCTAGGAGAAACAGACATTCGAGAGTGGCTACAGAGGGTAGATGCTTTAGGACTTCAGTTTCTCCAGTAGTATACCATAGAGTATACTACAAACGTAAGGAGAAAGTGATTGTAATTTGTAAAGATACTAAAGACCAGAGGCTGGTGGGACCTGAGACATGGTCAGGAGGACTCTTACCTCAAAAACAATATATACTGACAGAATTTTAGTTTTTAGTTTCATTTCCCTCAACTGAAAGTTCAGTGGCTCTGTGCCTTTTAGCACCAGGTTTAACATGCAATATCACTAGAGGTTTTAAAAAATGAAACTTTCCCTCCCCTAAAACCTCTTCTACCCAAGAAAATGCACTTCCAAACTAATTCCAACCCAAACAGCAATACTGCATTGTTACTCTGGCTTTCTTTGCGTAAACTGCTGTAATATTTGTTGTTATTCAGTGGCAAAACAACAACACTCAAGCTTGTTGAATGTAAAGTTAAAATCAGAGTAATATGAATCAAGAAAGGAATCAGGAAACCCAGGACATCACAGGCCTGAGTACTTGTCATCTGTCCCTAGTTTAGGTTTGCCAGGTGCCCTTACCCTTGTCTTTGCTCTTCACATGGTTGCTCCCGCAACTGAACGATGACGGTACTTCCCAGGAGTGATGTTGTGATGGAATCGGTATAAAAATGTCAGGATTGCCAAGTGCTGCATCCAGCAAGAGGCCGGTAAAGGCTTGAAACAGTAGCAGAGAGAGAGAGAGAGGATGATTGATATGTCCCTTCCACCTTCTGTGGCAAGCCAGAAAGAGAATGGTAGTTGGCAATAGAATGATGGGCTGACGGTTGGTGCTAAAAGAAAAGGGGGAGTGACAGAAAAAAATGAAGAGTTAAAGAGTGGCATCTGGCCAGACAGGGTTAGACTGAACGTCCTCTGTTTTTGTGATATCACAAAGTTTATGAAGCACTTTTAGTCTAAGTACTAGAGTGGGACAGCCACTCCTAAAATTTACTGAGTCTCAAGAGACCTGGGAACTTGTAGTTGGCCCAGGAAGTGGGTAGAAAGGAGTCTCCCCTTCGGCCAAAGGAACAGGGTTATAGCTTTCATATAAGTATAAAGCCTACCCAATATCTGGAGAGGGTTTTAACTTCAGTGGAGTACCCTGGGGTCTTCAGTAAAAGGGAAGGGGTGCTGTGTGTACATAAACTGGAACACCTGATCTGAAAAGCGGTGTCAAAGGAGGAACTGCACTTTAAAGAGATCAAGTCTGATAACACTAACCTCTCTTACCTCAGTCAGCAACCATAAGAAATTCAACCATACCAAGTTTTCTGTGCCTCATGCAAGTGAAGTAATCTATGCAAAAACCGCCTACTTACTGAAGCTTTTAAGAACTTGCCTACACTTCTACCTATCCAACCTACCTGTGAATAAAACTTCTGTTATCTTTTAAACTTCAATAAGCCTAGTATGCCAGTTTCATTTCTAAGGGAAATGTAAACTCCTGTCTTTCCTTCTACTTAAACCTGGCTGGGTAACATCACAACCTATATGTTCTTTAAGGGTGAAACAATAAAGAAAGTTAAAGTTACAGCCACAAACACATTACTGAAGGCTTCCCAGCCCAGGAAATACCTTTTCTCACAGCAAAAACAGAGCAGAATTGATGCTTTACTCTCTGGAATCACTTGCAAATGCAGTCACACAAAGAGAGCTCCCGTGAAATCGGCATCCACGTGCATTGAACAAGAACAGCCTGCACGCAAATGAGGACTATACTTGTAATCCTGCACTTGAGTGTCCCTAGGTATTTAGTAACATATAGAGAGACTCTCAGCATATGTAAAATCAAAAAGAGTCCAGTAGCACCTTTAAGACTAACCAATTTTATTGTAGCATAAGCTTTTGAGAATCACAGTGCTCTGTGATTCTCGAAAGCTTATGCTACAATAAAATTGGTTAGTCTTAAAGGTGCTACTGGACTCTTTTTGATTTTGCTACTACAGACTAACAGGGCTAACTCCTCTGGATCTATCAGCATATGTAAAAGACTCTGAAGCAGCTGGGATTCTTGGGATGTGGAGAGAGGCTCTTATGGTGGTGGAAAATACCATCAGTTTACAGCTGACTTATGGCTGCCCCATAGGGCAAGACTCCCCAACCTTTTTGAACCTGCAGGCACCATTGGAATTCACTTACTAGAGAAAATTGATATCAATGCATTGAGATTGACTGTGAAGGATTATATTGCACTTTAAAGAGGCTGGTGAAGAAGCAAAGTGGAGCAAAATGGGATGTAATTAACGCTGGTGCACCCGTTGTCAACTCTCCAGGAGCGGCTCACCCTCCAGGAGCATTGTTGTCCGTCGGTTGGAACCCATGTGGCCACAATGGTCTGTTGCTTGAAAGAAAAAAGTAAAAGACATTTGGTGGACTATAAGGAATTATCATATATAGGATGGACATTGCTTTACATGATATTTGCAAGTTGGTGATGCATAAATGAATCCCCTGATTGTGCTTATATGTTTTGACTGACATTGAAGTTTATTGTATATAGTCTCCTTGGATATTTGGTCCCTCTTCTTGTTACCATTGGAATTCTGGCATGAGGCAGCGGGCACAACTACAAAATGGCTGCTGCAGGAGGATGAGCCAACCACAAAATGTCAGGGGCTGAGGTAGTGCAGAACTCTAATAGTAGCTCTTCAACATTTCAGGCAGAAGCTCTGTTTAACAGGATGCTTTTTAAAATGAGCATATTGTTTAAAATATTTTCTTGCATACATACAGCTTCACTGCATGACTAAAGGTAAAATCCTTGTGCTGTGATACTGGCTGCTCATAAAGCAGCTTTAAAAAAAACCTGCAATAAATCAGAAGCCCTGCTGGGCAAAAGCCCCACCTGGGGCTCGCATTCCTTAACTTAATAGAAGACTGTATTGTCGAAGGCTTTCACGGCTGGAGAACGATGGTTGTTGTGGGTTTTCCGGGCTGTATTGCCATGGTCTTGGCATTGTAGTTCCTGACGTTTCGCCAGCAGCTGTGGCTGGCATCTTCAGAGGTGTAGCACCAAAAACCAGAGACACACTGTGACACTGAGAGATCTCTGTCTTTTGGTGCTACACCTCTGAAGATGCCAGCCACAGCTGCTGGCGAAATGTCAGGAACTACAATGCCAAGACCACGGCAATACAGCCCGGAAAACCCACAACAACCATTAATAGAAGACTCTTGTTGGTCCAAACTCTTGTTGGTCTTATAAGGGCTACTGGACTTTTGGTCCTACTGCTACAGACAGACTACCACGGCAACCCATCTTGATCTTTTGCTGTAGAGAGACAAATTCCAACACTATAACTTTGTTAATCTGTTATTCATTTAGATACTTATACGCTGCTTCTCTCCCCAATTGGGATCCAAAATGGTTTACGACACTATTCTCCCTTCACTCATTTCATCCTCACAACAACTTTATGATGTAGATGAGCAAGGATTGAATCCAGTAGCACCTTAAAGACCAATAAGAGTTTCCAGGGTCTTTAAGATACTACTGGACGCAAATGTTGCTAATCAACTGCATACTGACATGGCTGCTGACCAGAACCTGTGAAATAAGTTAGAATGAGAGAGAGAGAGAGTGACTGCTCCATCCAAGGTCTCCCAGCAAGCTTTATGGCAGAATGGGCATTTAAATGTGCATCTCCCCAGATCTTGGCCCGATACTGTAACCAATATACCAGGCTGGTTCTTTATAGAAAAACCCACAAACTCCTACAGAACCTTGATGATTCCTATTAATTGTGGCCTGAGGTCTCATAAAGAAGAACCTACTTCATCAGTGTACAGGGTACAAATGAAGTAAATAAATAAATCAGATGAAAAATTCTTAGACTTTGAAGTGCCACGGGACTGTTATTTTTCCTCTATAAACTTACTGCACAAAAAGTATGAGTGGTGACAAAACTAGTATGCCGTTCTTAAATTTCTAAGTTACAGCAACTGATTTTAAGAATACTATACTAAAATAGTTTTTAAAACACTGCAGAAATAATAAGTTCTGACTCCAGAAAAGAGTTGAACTAGAAACATGTGAAACAAAATATCAATAAAAGGAAACAGTACGTCGCAGAACCACTGCTGTGGGTAAAGTAATGCAACGCCCACACTGTAGTAGTACTTAGTGAAAATACTCTCAGGGAAACTTTACAAAAGAAGTAAGAGTTCTTTATTATAGGAACTCCATACTCTGATAGGAAAGATAAGCTGTGTGACAAATAGAGGAAGAGAAGAATATCATGAGTAGGACAATCTACACATCAAAGGATTAGTTCAGGGCACTAAAGAGTAAACGGATGCCCTGACCTCTCTGTCTTTCTAACTTTCTGGTTTGTCCCCCTCTAAAACCTGAGGAAAGGGACAGTGTTAAGTTTTTTCTTCTAACACAACCAATTAGCTCTTAAGGGTCAAAATAACAAAACAGCAAAGTTTAACCGCATGGCGGGGAGGGCAGACTAAAAATCTAATATAATAAATAAATAACCATATAAAAGAAGTGACTTGGGGAAATCAAGTCCAGGATTCTTAAAATTTTGTTTCTTCTGCAGTAATGCCCTCACAGATAAACAATTCATGCTGGGAAGCACTTCTATACCTGCTAGAAAAGGAAACTAGCCCATTTGGCAGAACCAGCACATAAAAAATGTTTATAATGCTTCTGTACCATAGTTTAGCATACTGTCTGACTTATCAATAACTGATTTTAGCTAACTCTTTTATAATTCCATATAATGTATCCCAAAGAATGTCAACATCTTGATTAGAGAAAGGGAAATTAAACTTTCCATAATTTTTTCCTTTATAATTCATTAGTGTGAGTATTGACATCAAATGCCAACACTCCATATTCATGGCTTCACAATGTAAAGGGCAGGGCTAAATATCCTGAAATGGTTTAACATCTTGGCCATCAGATATCCAAATGACAGAAAGCTGCATCTTTCTGAATTACACTGCAAATGTACAAGTAAAGGTCACAGAAATCTAGTGACATTTGGGAACATATAAGAATATTTACTGGAGACAGCTTCCTTTGACATAAAATAAATGTGTGCATCCAGGCTGCAAAATGTATGAAACATCTTATAAAGATTAGCTAGTCAACCCTGTTACTCTAGAAGCAAGTCAGAGCATCATTATGTATCACAAAGATACCAAACTCAATTTGGTAGCAATTTACCTGCATAAGGTGAGAACTATATGATTAGAATGGTGTCTTTGGCTTTTTAGATCCAGAGGAGTTAGCCGTGTTAGTCTGTAGTAGCAAAATAGTAGAGTCCAGTAGCACCTTTAAGACTAACCAACTTTATTGTAGCATAAGCTTTCGAGAACCACAGCTCTCACTGGCATCTGACAGAGAAAGATAGGAATAAACCTGAGAACATGTGATTGCATCATGTGTTTGATATGACAGCGTGATAGCCTCATTCTTGAATTGGTGTGTGTCGGTTTAAAGGTCCCTGTTTCTGCCAAAGACTTGGTACAGTGTGAATGAAGCCAGGGGATGGAGACAGAGCCCCTTCACTAGCTGTGAGCTCATTCTTTTTACAATGGATTTATTCTTGACCTGTCTATTATGTTCTCCTGGGAGTTATTTTATTTATTCAAAGATGCTTCCAACGTATATTGGCCACCTTTTTTTCCCAATGAAGGACTTCAGAGAATGACGTGAGCCCTCACATTGATGCGCTAAAGTGAGAACTAGGGGCCTGTTTACCCTGTACCAAACCGGTTGGCTCTACTGCCAAGCCTCAGGGACCCAAACCCACAGTAGCCAATTCCTACCACAATTTGGCTATCTCTGCTCACAAAAAAGTGTGGGAAGGTAGGCGGCAGGGAGAGAGCGAGAGAGGGAGAGGAAGAGCAAGAGCGCGCTGGGAGTTTTGGAGGGCTTTTGTCGACTGATTCATAGTAAATAAATATTCAAGTGCTTTGCTGGTGGATCATGAAGGGTCGGAGAAGCAGGTGCGAGGGGGAGGGAGGGAGAGGGCTATTCTTGGAAGATTGTTCCTCCGACCCCCCCCCCATACGAGGGGGGGGAAGCTCGTGCTGGGTTATAACAATGCGCGGAGGGGGGGGTGGGGCTTGGTCTGAAGTAACATGCAGCAGCGGCTGCTGCCTCGGGAGGCTTGATTGACGTAAACCTGCTAGAAGCAGCGCATGGAGCACAAGGCAGAGCAACAGCGGCAGAAGTCACTGGGCTGCTCGTGCAAGAACACAAAGGCGGCGGCGGCGGCAAGCGCAGCTCCATCTTTCCTCTCGGTAGGACCTCCCAGCCGCCTCCACGCCCTGCCCGCGGTCGGACACCACCAGCAGCCGGGCAAGGGCGAAAAGGAGCGCAGGATAGGGAGCGGGGAGCGGAGCCCCCTGGAGCCCACATGGGCTTGTCCTTGGCTGGCTGGCTTGGTTCTGCCCGCTTCTGCCTTGACGCTTCCCAGCAGGAGTTGCTGTAGCTGATGGATGCCGGAAGGTGCCGCATTGCCTTGTGTATGTTTTCCTTGCTCGGCTGGTAGGATTTTACTTGGCTGTTCCTCCCCCACCCCCGCCGCCCTGAATGCTTTTCTTCTGGGGGATTGCTGGTGTGGGTGTCTGCAAAACCATTGGATCCACGCTGTCCTTTGAGCGGGGGGAAGAAGCAGGTGGGAGAAGACCGGAGAGCCAGCGAGAGGGACATACGACAGTCTTGCTGGTACCTGATGAGATCACTGGGCGTGTAGGAGGGAGAGAGGGGCAATCCAACCCAAGCTGCATGGGCTAAGAGGGAGGGCTGCACCAAGACCCCCTTCCCTTAGAAAGAACCATCTCAAGAGACCCGCTGCGAGCCTCTTGAACCCTGGCATGCGTTGACTTTTAAATCTACGGGTCTCTTGAAAACCCCTTTCGGGAGCTCTCTCTCTCTCACACAGCTATTGCAGTAGGGTGAGATCACTGGTTTATCATAGAGCAGTGTCTCTCTGGGTGTATGGTGGTGGTGGGGGATAGATATTAAAATCAAAATTAAATCCAGTACCTATCAATATCCTCCCCGATCTAAGGAAAAGTCCCAGTTTGGCGGTTTGGCCTTGCTCCCTGCCATTATGGGGCTTCATGGCACCTGCTGAATAGGGCATTTGATTACCCAGCTGAAATGCCTACTTAATGGGGCAGTACTGTGGGGGCGGGTGTGAATCCCATTGCTTGCGGGGATTATAAGAATACCGTCTACTTGGGGCCCTGCAGAGCCCTCACTTCCGTCAATCAACAAACAATCGCAACAGAAGAACAGCAGCTGGGTGCATTTATATGCCGGCTTTAGTTTTACTGCAGCTTGGAGACGTTAATGGGTGCTGCTGGAAGGGGGAGTGATTTGTGGTGGGGAAAAGAAGCAGAAGCTTAGCAGGGGGGTCTCAAGATCCAAAGGTAGGCAAAGGAACATTGAACTCGCTCATTCTGGAAAGAGAAGGGTCCCTGGTTTTTTTAAAAAAGGAATAGCAGGCGAGAGTTTGTGGCCCATTGGGGGCTTGTATTTTTTCTTGCTCTGAGAGGAGTGGAGGAAGCAACGTTGGACAGACTGGCACAATGACTCATTTGCAGGCAGGTCTGTCCCCGGAGACCCTGGAGAAAGCCCGGCTGGAACTGAATGAGAACCCAGATACCCTGCATCAGGACATTCAGGAAGTACGGGACATGGTGATCACCCGGCCAGACATTGGTTTCCTCCGCACGGATGATGCCTTCATTCTTCGCTTCCTTCGAGCCAGAAAGTTCCAGCATTTTGAAGCATTTCGCTTGTTGGCCCAGTATTTTGAATATCGGCAGCAGAACCTGGATATGTTTAAGAGTTTCAAAGCCACTGACCCAGGCATCAAGCAGGCACTCAAGGATGGCTTCCCAGGAGGGCTGGCCAATCTTGACCATTATGGCAGGAAGATCCTGGTCCTCTTTGCTGCCAACTGGGACCAAAGCAGGTAAAGGCAGAGTTGAGGTTCTAACTTGTTGTGGGAGGCCAGGGTGGGTTGAGATGCACACAAAAATTGACCACAGCACTGCAAACTGAATGTTTCACATTGCAAGTAAGTAACTAAAGTCTTGTTGGGTCTTGATGATGATGATGATATGATGATATTTTATTCCCTACCAGCAAAATTCCTGGCACGGAGCACTGTCTTTGCTTCTTACTTCTCTGTGTGGAAAACCATAATTTTCATGACATACCTAATCTAATTTAGTCCAGATGTCTCCTAGTACGGTATTACACAGATGTCCTTGAAGTTCTTTCTGAATGTACATCTCAATTGCAGGGAGAATAGACATACTCAGATTCAAAATTGTGCTTGGCAAGATTGGGTCATAAAATGATGATGCACAGAACAGACAGTACAAGAGACTGTGATCTGGACTCTTCACATGTATGTCCCTCCTCCCTTTCTAAAATAGTTTTACCTACCAACACCCACGTGAATGTCCAAGTTAAAGTCTGGTTTGCTGGGTGGAACTACCATGCTAACTCAGGTGTTGTTCGTTTTTGCTGATAGACATTTATCATATGCAGTTTTGCCTACTTGCTCTTAAACAATCATTTGTGTCACAAACAGTGTGACAGACTATAACTTTTGGCAGAACTCATTTGGTTGTCACCCACATTCTTCAATGAGTTGCTATTTCCCAGCTCTTCCCATCAGGTTAAAAGTTTGAGGCCATATTGGACTCTTTTCTCATACTCAGAGAGAGGACAACAGTCTTCGGAAGAGATTACAATAGGACAACTATATGTTCAAAGTAGCTATGATGAGATTTTTTGCACCAATGAGGTTTCAGTGTCCCAACATTTATGCTAGTCACTGGTATAAACTAATATATGTCATCCCAAAACCTCTAAGGAAGAAGAAGCAATGCTAGTAAGAGGGGCTGTGACAGTGATTCCTAAGCAGAGATTGATTTCACAATCCACTGATTTCAGGATTTAGAAGGAAGTAACTCTGCCTAGGAAGCCACTGTGAGTTGCCTACGATTACCCAGTGAATTAGAGAAAGTAGCTTTCTATGTTTCTGCACTATGTTACTATGTTAGTGCATCATCAGCTCAAAGGAACATGTGGAAGATTCAGTCTACAAACCACTTGATGACTTTAGACCAGATCAGACATTATTTTTGTGGTTTGATTGTCATTTCCCTTTGGTCATCTCTCATACTATATCAGCAGCAGCTAAGGGCCCATGTCATATGGATCCTAGAGTTCTCATGGATACTTCTCAGCATAGTATTCCACCTTCATTGGAGTGCATCGATATTGGTGTGGGAAATGCCCACATGAAGTAGGACTTCAGGTCTTACAAATGCAGTATGGAAACCAGCTACAGTAGGGTAAAACATGTATCACAAAAGTAATGTTTGAAAAGGACCTTTCAGTTCTACTAGTTTGGTTCAGCTGAAGACAATGAGGTAAAGTGATGTATTCTGACTGTTTAAATACTATGGCAAAACATTACGGACTCCATGAGTCAATGTGTCCTGTGTATGCGCTTCATCACTCTTATAGGTATCTTGAAAAGAAAGCACTTTATCTCACAGTCTGAAATGATGACTCCTGCCAATGTATTTATTATTAAAGTAGTGCTTTCCCAGAGTAAAACTCAGGCTGCAACAATGCAATAGAAACACTTAAATTATAAACAAGAGCAAAGGCAGAGCCTACCTCACAGCAAGAAACTGAATATTCAGCCAGAAAGAAATGTCTATGATTTACTAAGATCCTGCAGGGAGAGCTCAACTGTGCCTCTGTAGCATGCAGATTGCATGTGCCATGCTGTTCCCTATCTGGTGAGTATCAGGAGGCAGGCAAGGGACTAGCCTGGGCTGATATTACAGGAATATGTGACCTACTTGAGTTGAATGTACATTGGGGAGATCCACCTAACTCTGCAATATTGCAAGCAGATATGCTCTCAAAGGCAACGAACACTTGGTTCCTCCCTTAAATACAGGCTTGGGTACTCAGCATATTTCAGAATTACCAGTGTACTAACTATTGCCTGAGGAAGTATACTTTTTACTTGCCGAAGTAGGTAAATTCAAATGCTTGTGCTCTATCAGTCAACTTTTAATATCTTTTCTTAATTAAGGTACCAATTCACTGCTTGCCTGTAAATTCAATATGCACCCATAATTGTCAGCAGGTTCATAAAGTACTGAGGTGATTATTCTAAAATGAATGAGAGCCATGGTATATACAATTTATTCCCTGTACTATTGGCTTGTAATTTGCATAACTCTAATTAGTATCAAGCCCAATTAGAGAAATTAAAAATTGGGTGTGTGAAAAAAATACTTTCCCTTGTGTTAAACACTAAAATACTTTCCCTTGTGTTAAACACTAAACTCACAAGTTGATTGGGAAAAATATATCTGATGCTAGCATGGAAATAGCTGCCATGAGTTCATGTGACTAACAGCTTCATGAGAGACTGAAATTCAAAGAGGATGCTTCTTCCATCACTGAATATCTGCTGAGGTGGGAAAAGGCATGGGATCTCCGCTGGGGGAAAAAAGCGGCAATCCCAAATTTGGTATTACCAAAATAGAGATTCATAAATAACAAGGTACAGGAAGACCCTGTCTGGAAGGTCAAAGTGGGAAAGGATCATAACTCAATGGTAGAGCACATAAATATAGAATGTTCCAGGTCGAATCCCCCAGTTTTTGGTTACCAACACTGGAAAAGTCTGTAGCTTGGGGCCTTGGTAAGCCATTGCCACAGGTGGAGTAGTCTAAACAGGGTAGAAAGACCAATGCTCAGTTCAGGGTCAAACTGCCTTTATATGGGAAATCCATAATTGGATCACTGGATGTTTTTGTTAACATCCTTAAAAAGCTGTTGTGGTGTATATTGTGTGTCTGTGTGAGAGAGATTTGGACCAAAATCATTATTCTGTAGAAGAGAGTTCTTAAATTCTTCCTCACCATTTCCTTGACAGATACTGACATTGCCCCCCCCTTCAAGATTTGCTATGTGATAAGCAGGAAAAGACAGGTACCCATACTTTACTTATTTTTCCCTACTATGGCTAATGGCAGCTTCAGGAGAGAGGAGCAGAGCAATTTCTTTTGGGGAAATGATGCATGAAACCTAAGACTCCCCAAACCCACACCCAACACCATGCCCCTAATCTACCACTATCATCTCCTAGCTAATGTTAAAGAAAATATTGAAGGATCTGATCATGGATATGCAGTTTAGGCCTCACTATATGCTAGCTCAGTGGGATGTCAGAAGAAGGGAGCTTTCACTCTTGAAAGCTTCTACTCTGAAAATTTTGTTGGTTTCTAAGATGCTACTGAACTCAAATCCTGATGTTCTGCTGCAGACCACCATGGCTAACTTCCTGAAACCATACGGTGGCTGTGTGTGTGTGTATCCGCCATAGCTTCCAACTAGGGTTGCCAGTCCCCCGCTGGGGGTGGGGGATCCCCTGCTCCCACCCTCCATTCCCCCCTCGGCTTACCTGGCTTACCTGGCCAGCAGGGAGGGGGATGTGCCTCCCAGGGTGCGCTCCTGGGCGGTGCAACATGCTCCCATGTTCCACAGAGGCCCAATTCAGGCTGATTCAAGCCCAAATTGAGGCCTGATTCTGGTGAGAACCAAACTTCATGTTACATGAGCAGCCCATGATCAAATCTCTCAGTAACATGAAGTGGAAGGGAAGTCAGCATGTAACATGTGTTCATGTGCCATGATGAATAGCTACCATGATGGAACAGAACAAGGCAACAATTCTTTTAGCCACAAGAAACCAACTGCTGTGGCACCTTATGGTTTCATGAACCTTCACGGATAACAGTCTCATTCATCAGATGCATGAAGTGAAAAAACTATTGGAGAACTGAAGCATAGCAGAGGATAAACCACATGAACCTGAAGCACTGTAAATTTAAACTCTTTGTTCAAGATGTTCCATGCATCAGTAGCCACAAATCTACCCCCACAATCCAAAGTATGAGTATGTTTTGAGTGGTTATGTATCATGTCAAATGCCTAGAGAACAGATAGTTCCATCCAAAATTGCTTGGAAAAAACAATAGCCAATCCAATCCAAAGAGGTTCTTTTTTACTTCTCATATATACAGTTGAGCAGAATCAGCATAGGGGTTGTACAATTGTTAAAGATTTTTTCCTTTGTACCAATTGCCTCCTTTTTCTTCGTTTTGACTTGGTGTGCCCTCCCCCCCCCTTCTTTTTCATACATGGGCTCTAATCACTTTCCAGTTGGGTAACAGTTACGGTTTTTTTATAACGTTTTAGAAATGGCATAAGGTGAGGGGTTTTTGCTGCATACATAAAGAGGATTCATTAAGCACAACTAAATTAATCATGAATCCTAGATTATCTGTAGAAATTATTTATATACAACTGAGTACATAAATGTGACCTATGAGAGGCCATATAAAAACAAAGTCTGAGTGAAGTCAGCAGAATATAAAACAGGTTTTCAATTTTAGCATGTCTGTGAAAAAAAGGCCACATGTTATCATTATTCTTAAGGCTTCTCAAGGTATCATCTACCTTTCATCTGAGAAAACTAGAGGATAGTGGCTGTGGGTGAAGGAAGAAGCTATCAAAACTGTAAGAGTAAGGTTTTTTCTTACCCTTCTTACTCCAGGGACCTCACAGGGATCTGTGGACCTCACAGTGGGAATACTTCTGTAAGCCACACATAATGTCACATAAGGCAATGCAGATTCTCCTTACTTTGAACCATCATGGAAGTCAGTTACATCAAAGGAGGACAGTCATACTTCCACATTGATAGATGCCATGTTAACTTGCATCACCTGAGGAATTTAGGATATTAAAATCCTAACTATAATTGACACCCTAAAGCCAAGAGTTGCTGTGGTTAAAACAGCATTTATCAAGGTGGAAATATAAACAGCCTCCCTTTGTTGCATCTCTATGATAAAGTATTGTGCACAGTTTGATAGTATTAGGTACAATATCATATTTACATATTATGTAAATATATATTATGTTTTGTAAATATGTTTTGCAGATGTAAAATAAAAAAAAAATGTTCTGCTTATCAGTAACTGGTGGTCAATTTAATTCAAGATCAGTAATATGCAGAGGGCACCATAAGCTGGCTATGACTTGATAGCAGTTTCCACCACCACCAATAGTTAAAGCAACCAAGTTAAGAAATACTGGTGGTTGATAATAATAACTGCACTTATATACCACTCTTCTTGACAGATTAGTGCCCCACTCAGAGCAGTGAAGAAAGTCAGTGTGTTGTTATTATCCCCACAATACAGCTGGGGAGCTGGGGCTGAAGGAGTGGCTTACCCAGGGCCACCTGTTGAGCTCATGCCAGTCATGGGATTCAAACCAGTGGAGTGATTATTTGCAACGCAATCACTTAACTACTATAGCTATGCTACATAGAGGTGATGATGGTGATGATGACACTAATAAGAACAGTAATAATTTCATTAGTTTCCCACTGTCATAGAGCATGAGAAATAAACATCACCAAGGGATACTGAAGAGCTTAAAATGCTGGGCTACCTTTCAATAATGAATTTTTAAAAGTTAATTGTAACACAAAGGTACTTTGTAAAGTGGTTTTTGTTTTAGCACTGGGCATTAATTTCACACTGAATTTGTTTGTTATAAACTGGACTGTAGAGATTGATCATTTTCTGGTTTTAATTAAATATGTGATTGCCTGATATGTAGCATTTATGACACATTATAAATTGTTAGGACCAATGAGCAAAACAATGGAATGGAACTGAAGAATTTATTTATTTATGATATTCATATACCACACCTTTCTCCTGACATAGTTAGGAGTGGACTCAAGGCAAGTAACAGTGATAAACAGATTATAAAATAAATGTTTATTAAAATCAGCCAAACACACACTTCATTAACAATGTAGTCCTAAGCAGAGTTATAGCTTTCTAAATCCATTGCAGTCAATGAGGTTAGAAAGCTATAACTCTGTTTAGGTTAGCCCTGTAAAACAGATAAGCCATATCTGTGATGTTCAGACTGCTCTGTGGTGGTAGACAGTGCCATCAAGTCATAGGGTTTTCAAAGCTATAAACAAAGAGAAGTGGTTTGTCATTGTCTGCCTCTGTGTATCAAGTACTAACTGGGGCCAGTTCTGATTAGCTGCCAAGGTCTAACTAGACTGGGCTAGCCTGTGCTGTCCAGGTCATAGCAACCCGCTCAATAAGCTCTTTTAAATAGCGTCATTCTTCAGCTTCTCTGGAGGGCCCCAAGAAAAGATGCTCATCTCACCCTTTCAGGAGGGTGTTCTTGGCAGCAGGACAGCAACAGAAAAGGCCTGGGCCATTACAGGTTCTGTTCTTATGTGTGTGAATGGAGTGGGGGCGGGGAGGATGACTGCAATACCCAGTTGTGAGGGGTGCATACGCTGCACACATTCATATCAGGAAAGAATAATCATCTATAGAGGAAAAAAATGAAGGAGAAATTAATAGATTTTACAAATGTGCAATAAATGTATATACTATGAACTAGACTGTTGAATATTTTAGATGTATTCACAAAAGTGACATGGAGGCCTAGCAAGACTCAATTACAACTGAAACAAATTTGGGGGGAAACCCTCATATAGAATTTGCTTTGAAAAATCTGGTATGTATTCTCCTAATTCATTTTTTTCAACAAGCTCCCTTATGAATGTTGCTGGATGGGAGGAAGGAACATATATAAAAGCACTGTATTGGTATATTGTCAATTATCATTGCCTTAAAAGAAATCAAAAACTGGTGACACTTTAAAGACTAAAAATGTTTATTTCAATATGAGCTTTTGTGAGTCGCAGCCCACTTTGTCAGATAAATACGTAATGAAAAACCAAACTAGGACATTTTTATGGGGCAGCTTGGAGATCCTTTCCAACCCTTTCTATATCAACCCTCTTACATATATCATTTCTATATCATTTCCCTCTTACATTAAAATTGACACTTGAAAGGCTCACACCAGACTTGGAATCCTTCCCTGAACTCGCCCCATAAAATTCCCCAGTACTGGGTTCCATCACATATGTAGCTGACAAAGTGGGTTGACCCATGAAAGCTCTCAGTGAAATAAATGTATTATTCTTTAAGATGCTGCTAGACTTTTGTTTTATTTTGCTATGACAGACTAATATGGCTACCCCTTGGCGACTAAAAGAAATCAACAGGATTTGTGTTATTTAGAGTAAAATTTCAAAGAACAGTTTGGAATTTTTTAAAAATTGCACATTTTTAGCCAATTTTAAATTTATGCAAACCTTTGTTTCTATTCTACTTAGCCCATATGTTTCAAGTCCTTCAGAATGGAGCATGTATTGTAGTAAATTATTGCTCCTTCGCAGGCTTATGGTAGACTACTTTAGGTTTACATTGATCTTCCTGACTGCGCTGCCATACACAAGTAACAATAATGATGAGGTGAAATGTTCATACAGCAGGTCTGGAGTGTTTTTGAGATGAGCTTTTATACAGCCTCTTGCTGTATGGGGACTTTAATGTAGATTCTTTAATGATAATTCATTTGACAGAGCTTTGATGCTGACACTTTGAAAACAAAAGCTTATAATTTGCAAAACCTGCAGTTTTTAATCTCACTGGGGGCTAAAGCTTCTAACACCTTAGTATTGACCTAAATATATATATTTTTTAAAATGCTGCTTTAAATGTAGTCTTTAATGGATTTTTCTGTACTTCAGCAAAATGAAACTTGTTTATTTAATGTTACATAAGCCTGAAAGAAGACTACTTCAAAAAATATTGGTGTCCCGTAGAGATTGTATATTGCCTGCTATTTTCAAATCCCGTTAATAGATCATTCTGGATGAACAGGGCTTTCTAATGGGCTATACTTTTAATGGCTGCAATCCCACAAACAGTTAGGTTGCTGAAATCTCATTGACTTCAAAAGGCTTTAGGCAATTTAACTGTGGGTGGGACTGTAGCCAGTTTTGCTGCTATCTCTTGATAGGTAATGCAACCAACTTTGTGGTAATGCAATCCTTGTGGAAGATCACAGAAATTTTAGCCATTCTTCAAGTAAGTTTTTTAAAAAAATCTAAAGAGTGCTATACTGGCAGAGATATAGAAATTCTTATTTGGGTTGAGTTGCGTAAAAAATTGATTCACCACGGATGGTGTGATCTTACTGTTTTGGAAACTCAAATTAGCAGACTTTTCGAAGGGTTGCACTAGCATGCTAAACAGTAATCACCGGTGAAGCCCTCATGGAACATATTCATCATATGCAAAGGAAAAAAAACACCTGTGGTGGGGGCAGAAATAGCAATGTCCTCAGTGTACACTTTTGCCTAAAATATAATCACTTCCCCAGGTAGCATGGTGAGTAGTCATGTTGATCTGCAGTAGAACCGAAGGATTTTCATCAAGTGACACCTTGGAGACTCTCTATACAAGACATCTGTGTTCTTCAAGTGGCGGGTGGCACAATGTTTCCTGGGAACTGTAGTTTTAAAAGAGTTGCTTGGGATTTCTTTGGAGAGGAAAGTTGAAAATACAACCAAAATTAGACTAGAAGGATTTTTTCTAGTGTAGTTTATGGGCACAAGGCTTTAGTCCTGCACTCCCTCCACTCTGGGTAGTACCTGCCAGGTCTTAAAATAAAAGTTTTCAAAGACAGTGCAGTGGGAGATCGCTGGGGCAGAGGAACTTGGCAAGTCTCACTCTGCACCCTCCACCACCCGCACTCTGGATGGAATGAACAGAGCTGAACAGAGACTTAGGATTCTTATCTCACTACAGATGCTAATTTCTGCTCTCATCAAGCTGCATTGTACCTTTACATCCTGATGTCCTCCTTTGTAACATCCCACCTACCTTTGGCTGGCATATAAAGGCTCAGGGATCTCCATTCCTCCTCATGTCAGAATAAGTTTTTTCCCCTTTTGTCTTTTTCTTTTATCTGTATGTTTTACAACTATTTTACAAACCTTAATAAAAAGCTTTAATTAGAAAGGAGAAGGGAGTTCTGACTCTTGAAAGCTTACACTCTGACAATCTTGTTGGTCTCTAAGGTGCCACTGGACTAAAATCCTGCTGTTCCTCAGGTAATAGTTATCTGAGTAATTCGTTGTGTGATAACAAATACAGCCAGTACCCATTTATATGATGACCACCTTATAAATGTCAGGTATGAGGTCATCTTCAGACTGTTTTGTCTTCTCAGTAGAAAAGAACAAGAGTCTACTAGCACCTATGAGACTAACAAAATTTGTGGAAGGGTATGAGTTTTCGTGAGTCACAGCTCACTTCTTCAGATACAGCTAGAATGTTAGTCCATATGTCCTTATACCTTGGAGAGTGGAGTGATTACAGAAACCGAATGACAATAGCTGGTGAATGACATCTGAAGAAGTGAGCTGTGACTTACGAAAGCTCATACCCTACCACAAATTTTGTTAGTCTTATAGGTGCTACTGGACTCTTGCTCTTTTCTACTGCTACTGACAGACTAACAGCTACCCGTCTTGATTTGTCTTCTCAGTGTAGATGATATATAGTCACCCTTGTAATTTTTTTTTATATATGCTTGCAACACTTGGATCTTCCCTGTTGTGATAAATCCATTGTTACATAATTTATCACAGCCACTTCTCACATTTGGGCAAGTGCTCACAAAAGAATGTGTTTCTTCAAGCATCCAAACACTGTTGGTTAGCTTAACCCAATCCCTTGTCTTATATGTTGACAGATACACATTGGTGGATATTTTACGTGCCATACTTCTTTCATTAGAAGCCATGATTGAGGATCCAGAGCTTCAAGTGAATGGATTTGTTTTAATTATAGACTGGAGCAATTTCACATTCAAGCAGGCTTCTAAACTGACACCAAGTATGCTTCGATTAGCCATAGAAGGCCTTCAGGTAAAATTATTTTAAAGTATTTTTCATCTGATTCTCACAATTTTTTTTCTGAAGTTTGCTCTGTTTTTCAGTTGGTTCCATTCTAAAAATTGAGGTATGTAAAACACGCAAAGGAAAGGAATGTTGATTTGAATGAGCAAATTCTGACATTTTCCCCTGTGCCATTTTCCCAGTTTGTGACTGGACTGAGGAAGTGTCAGTTGGATAAGCAATTGGATGGGCTGTTTATCTCACATCTGTGAAAGGCTGAGCCTATAGTTCTCTTGAGCTTCATGAATGCCTCAGTCTATGAGTTCTACATTATTATTGAGGGCTGGGGCAAAATCTATCAAAAGGAGGCCACGCTGGGTTATGGAAGCCGTTGTATGTGCTGAGGCATTCATTCAGGCTTTTAATCTTTTAATGCTTTTTATCTTTTAAAAAACATTTGACAGTATTTTAGTCTGGAAGCTGTTATTTTAAGATGTCAGTGGTCTATGTTTATGGTCTATTTTTTATGCTGGGCACTTTATGTGGGATTTTAATTAAATTTTTAATGTTTTGTTTTTAGTATTTTTATTTTGTAAACCATTTCAGGCAGGTTCCTGGAGAGGTGGCTTAACAATTTGCTAAATAAATATTTTTCCTGTTCCTTTCTATTGGGTAAAGAAAATCAAAATGAGATTGGTGCTTATTGAATGCAAAGGAGCTTCTGAGTCAACATTTTCTGTGTGTAAGTGTGGGAGAGGGAGAGAGAAGGACCTGAACAGAAGAACACTAATTTCCCTGGGAACCTACCAAGTCTAATCCATAGTACTTTTAAAACAAAAGTCAAAAGAAATATGCTAAATCAGTTCATTCTCTATTTAGGACATCAGATGATTTTGTGGAAAGTGTTTGAATTCTAGTTTTTCCTGAAAACTCACATCGCTAGTTTCAGAACATCACTGATTTCAGAACATGCTGACTGTTACCATGCATCTAATTCCTTAGGTTTTGAAAGACTTGATCACTGTGAGGTTAGTTAGCAGAATGTGAATTTTTAGGAGGCCATCATCCAGTAAATGGTTTTGTTTCTATGTTATATGTAGCTCAGAGAGCAGGTTGGTAGCTTAATATTTAATGTTAGTTAATGTGAGAGTTTTTTCTTAAACATTTGCTACTGACTGGATTAAAGTTTTGTGCAGGCTAAAGTGCTTTTCTTGTATTGTTAAATCTTTGTATTGTGGTGCTTACGTGCTTTATGTGGTCTTTAATAAATGAAAAAAAACTATCATCGTTAAAGTAACTGCTTACCTGAGAGGAAACTTAATTTTTTATATCCAAATGTTGACATTTTTGTGTTGCTTACTGTCCAGGGTCAGAGGTTCAGCCCCTGGACTTGCCAGGAGGAAGGGACGCGAGACAGCTACCCAGCTGCCCCGGCAGTCACCCAGGCCCCGCACAGGACAGCAACAGAGGGGGAGAAAGAAGCACCCAAACCACAGAGGGTCAGAAGGGACAGGTGGAAGCCAGCTAGCCCCACCCTCCAGTGGGAGGCTAAGAGCCCCGACAGGGAGAGTAAGGACAGCGAGGAAGGGACCACAACCTTACCTGCAGGGGAGGAAAGGCAGCAGAAGCAGCACAGGGCCATACCCCAACCTGCAAACAGGTAGGAAGGGAATCATAGGGACCAGCTGAGGCTGCTGGAAGCTCTGAGCAGAGGAGGCTTGGCAGCCAGCCAAGAGAGCACAACCATAGCTGCCCAAAGCAGCAAGACTAGCTACCCCAGGTGCAGCTGCTTGAGGTAGCCAAGGTCAAGGCTAGAAGGCAAAAGAGGGATGTGGCTGGCAAGTGGAGCCAGGAATGAGGGAAAGGATATAAGGGAAGTCCACCCACAGGGCGGGGGGGGGGGGTTACTGTGTAGAGAGACAGAGAAGGAGAGAGCAGTGGAGAGGAGGTAGAAAGAAGATGCCAGCAAGTTGGGGACAGCTGTCATGGAAAGCAGCTGGCACAACGTCAAGTTGAAGGGACCTGCGAGTGGACTGAGAGGGTGTGAGGGTGAGGTATACCCCCCTCCTTCCACAGAGCGGGGTCCACACACTCCCTGAAAGTCCTTTAAGGCTGAAGTCAGGCAGGCCAGTGTCTCACAGGGCAGTGCCCTTGGCAGAACCCAACACTATACAGGCTGGTTTGCTTTTATAAAAGGAAATGCATTCATTTATTTACATTTTAAGTACTGAAATGATTTTACGACTTCTGTAAAGCAACCAACAACTGTCTCTGTGAACTTTTATGTATCCTGATACTATAGGCAATTTTTGCAGGTTTTGCTGGAATTTTCTAGTATTTCTGTGGAGCTCTTAAGGCTCTTTTCTCGTGTTAAATTGCCCCTTTCTCATTATATGGTTTTGCAAGATTATAGACTTTGACAAAAGAGTGTTAGATAAAGACCAATTCATTTTAAGGAAATACGTTTATTTTATGGGTGAGGCAAAACTACTTGCCTGCTTTTCATTTGTTTTTGTAAATGTTGAAAAGTATGTCCATTTTTGTAAATTTTGTCATGGTTTGTTCTGTTTTCTTTGCTTGCATTATCCTTAGCCATGTTTGTAACACATTGTCATTTAATTTTACTGGCTGTAGCAACTCACGTTGTTTTTGCTGAGGATTTCACTATGGCACATAAAACCTTTTAATAGAGGCTTAGTATGTGAAAATGGGCAAGTGAAGCTCTTCATAGCACAGAGGTAAATAACATCCCCTTAAGCCTCTGTTAAAGGTGCAGGGCATTTTTCTCCAGTCTGTTGGAAACCCTATCACAGGCATGCATAAACCAATCATATGGATGACTACAACTAGTTGAATTAAATTGTTATGTGCATCAATGAGGCTGAAGATAGTGAGAGCAAAGAAGAAAGAAAATGGTGAAAGGAAGCAGCAGCAGGCTAGGGAATTAAAGGGCACTGAACAGCATCAAAACAATTTAAATATTTGAGGTTGTAGTGAATACGTTTTTCCAGTCATTTGTTCTGCTGTATCAAGTATACTAATCTGTTCTAAAATACGAGAATATTTGATGCATATGTATATAGTCACTGTAAACTGGAATATGGTGCTTGTAATGTGCTCTTTCTGGTAGTTAACTGCCCATCATGGCAGTCTGCCTGTACTTGAAATGTTCATAGTGTTTTGACTGAAGATTAAGTGTGACTGAATTCACATATGCAGCGATGACAGCAACATCAAGTGGTGATTTGCACATCTGAAATAGTAGTCATAGATAATACACCTTTCATAGCACCTGACAACACCTCAAGCGCATTGCTGCCCTGTGGAGTCGGTTTACACCGTCAGTTGTGCATTGTCAAGCGATGTAATGTATGTGCAAATTAAGATAGAGGCAGAAATCAAATTGCCCTATGACACATTTGATACAGGAACGATTTTATCAGGGTCACAAACTGCTATATACAAAAGTATCATATACATGTTTGGTTTTAGCTTATTTTAAAGGGACACCTATTACTACAGGCGGAATGTTCTTGGGAAGAAATGTTACTGACCTGGCATAACACTTAAAATCATGTCAGTATGGGCTATTTGAGAAATGTTTTCTAGAAGTATGATGCTTCTGAGATTTGACTGGACCTGATTCAGGTGCTATGCTATCCTAAGTAGAGATGGGCACGAACCACAAAAAAC
This sequence comes from Eublepharis macularius, assembly GCF_028583425.1. Lineage (NCBI taxonomy): Eukaryota > Metazoa > Chordata > Lepidosauria > Squamata > Eublepharidae > Eublepharis > Eublepharis macularius. The sequence continues at coordinate 108,400,887 of NC_072790.1, forward strand.
CCCAAACCATGAGGTTCATAGTTCGTGGGTTTTCACGAACCAGGAACCATGAACTGGCATGAACTGGGGCAAATTTATGAACCAGTTTGTGGTTCGTGGGGTTTAAATGCCCCTTTCCAGCCACTTAGCAGCAGCAGGGAAAGGGGCATTTGACAGTTTAAAGGGCCCTGTGGCTTGCAAGTGGCAGGTCCCTTTAAACTATCAGCTGGCAGGCGGCAAGGGAGGGATTCCCCCCCACCTGCCAGCTGATAGTTTAAAGGGACCTGCTGCTTGCAGGCCGCAGGAAAAGTTTATATGGCCATTTCCCTGGGGAAATGGCCATTTAAACTGCCCCTTTATGACCCAAACGAACCAGTAGACCAGTTCGTGGAAGTTCATGGAAACGAGCTTCCACGAACCACTGGTTCGCGAAACATGAACCAGCCTGGTTCATGCGTTTGTTTGGGTCATAATTCGATTCGCTCCCATCCCTAATCCTAAGCAGAGTTGTAGCCTCCTAAAATGTGACAGACGGGCAGAGGTCCTGCCCTTCTGTCACCCACCAATCCTGTATGGCTGTTTGGTATGGGGACAGGGCAGATAATACTCAGTCAGGGCCCATGGATGAGGAAGACAGAAGTGAAGTGGGAATGAAAGAGAAAAAGCCATTACAATGTCAGCTCAGGTCAGATAGGGTCTGAATCTTGAAAGAAGAAGAGGCTGGAGAGATCCTGTCTCAAGAGTTTTTGGCTAATCCAGTGAATGTGTGGAAATAGGGCTTGTGTTTCCCAATTTTTAAGTGGCAGAGAACTAAGTCTTAGATTCTGAATTTTGTGGTAAAACAGGCTAGCATAGTGAATGCTTTGAGAAGAGACTGAAGTCTCATGGCACTGTTTCTGAGGGAAATGGGCCAATGATTTATAAGTTTAGGAGGAGGTCACATTTACACTGTGAGAATTCTGAAGTTGAGAGAAGGCCAGTCTGTATCCAAGAATAAAAGCTTGGCTGTTAACTGTTCTGTGCACCCAAAGGTTAACATCCGAAACGTTATAACTTAATGTACTCAGCAAAAGCTCAGCGTTATCTGTCAATAATCTTAGCCTTATTACTGAACCTCCTTATTTCTCCTGTCCCTGTTAGCAGAAAAAGTTATCATTTTTTCTCCTGTTTCCCTGAGATCTTATACGCAAGAAGTGCATTTAGAAGGTCATTTGGGTTCTATCTGTCAGTAGAAGGCTGGAGTAGAGACCAGTGTGGTTGCTGCTATGTAGCATGCTAACTTTTCTTTAAATGGCCTTTAAAATGCTGACTTTCACATAAGTCCATTGACTCCCATGGGGTTAGAAGATGTAACTCTGCTTAGAATTGTGCTGTAGTCTCTGTATTAAAAAGATAGGTTGAAAGAAGGAGAGAACAAGAGACCTCCTGTTTGGGGGTTCATATTATAAAACTATATTATAAAATCAAGCAAAAAGGATTTACAGTGTCCTGTCTTTATCTATGAGGCAGGTCTGGAAACATTGTTTAAGGACACTGCCTGAATCTGATTGAAATCCAGATTACTTGCAAAAAAACTAAGGAAGGTAAATGGTTCTAAACCCTTTGGTACATTTATAATTCTCTTTTTTAATGATTGATTTCGGTATAAGCCATATTAAAAATACATTGTAAGTCTATCACTGGGTTAAATTAGACAAAGAACTCAAATGAGATGAAAAGAAACATGGCCAATAGCACATATTATTTACTTGTGGTTTCTATTCAATGAAATCGAATGAGCTTACAAGACTGTGTTCCACCCAAAACGGCAGCTCACAAACCATTTCTATTCTAAGAAATTTAATGCTTAGACAACAAAGAAAAAGGCAGCAGAGAGTATTGTATTTGGTGGCTGCCTCAAGAATTGCAGAGCAGAAAGAGAGACTTCCAGTGCCATAGTTCAGGATGAGTCCAGCTAATCCTGCATCTATCAATTGGGAGGATCAGAAGGAGGAAACAACAACCGGCTTGCAGGGGTCATTTCATAGAAAAAGAGCTGCAGGAACTCATTAGTATATGCCACGCCCCTTGACATCACTGGAGTAGCTCCACAGACAACAAAGCCAGCAAAGCACAGATTTTTAAATAAAAAATTCCAGTGCACACTGCACATCTGGGGAGGGGGGACATACAGCAACATTCAAGAACAGTGTGTTTCTATGCATTTCAAGACAGATTAGAGCAGCTCCACACAGACAACAAAGGCAGCAAAATACATGGAGGGGGGAGGGAAGATATACTCACCACTTGCAGGCCAGGAGGACGGGCTCTGGAGGCTGCTGCATGCCGTGTGCCACCTCAACCGGCTTGTAGGATGGGAGGACGGGCAGTGCAGGCAGCCGCTGTGCCGGCTAACCGCGGGGCCATCTCCAGAGGTCCCCCCATGCAGGGCCCTCCAGCATGGCCACCCCGGCTTCCTACCTGCTGTTGCCTCTGCTGCCACCTGCTGCTAAAGACACGGGCAGCAGAGAGGAAGAGGAATCACGTGGGCGGGGAAACCACCCATGTGATCTCTTTTTGGATCTCCTGGAATGCCGTTCCAGCACGTTTCCCCCACCAAATGAGCCCTGCCAGCTTGAATCTCTACAGTGATCAGTTGGCTGGGGACTGAAGAGCAATCAACAATGACATCTTAATCAGGAAATAGCAGGAATACCTGTATGGTTGTTAGGCCACCTTTTATCCTTTCTTCCCTTTTCCAGAATTGGTCAGGCAACCTTATCATACATGTCATGGTTGCAGGTGTGAGATCAGGGATGACGGTGAATATGATTTTTCAGGGGCTTCCTTTTCTCGACCTTTGCAAATGATTTCACTTTCAGTGGTGAAATTTCTTCACCCTCTTATCTCATCATATGGATGCCATTTGAATTCCAAGTATGTTTTGTGATTCTTAGAATAATTGTATACAGACAAGACCATGAAGGTCCACATTCTTCTTTAAACACAGCTTCTCATACAGTTTCCTGTTTTCTGGCTTTCTTACACTCATTAGTACCTCAGAAAAATCCTGCTTTTGGTGCAGGATCGAAAGTAACGTTGTCAGACTGAGAATTAATATATAACCAAACTACATTTTCAGGAATACAGATCTGAGTAATGCTAAAAGAATATTTAAAATTGCTTCATGGTCAGAGGGTGCTGATAACTTATTTTAAAAAAAACATTTTATTTATTTATTTATATTATTTATAGTCTGCCTTTCACTGAGACTCAAGGTGGATTACATAGGGTGAGTGAGTACAGTCAATATCAAAGATATTTCAATAAAACATGTAATGGGTATATGCATGCAGATTTGCACGGATTTAAAAACCAGCAGAAATCCAATACAGAGTTGAAGAAATGCTGAAATAGAGCATAAGCAATTCTATGACTGACATATTAAACAACATAGGAATTACCCAGTAGGATCATACTTATAGCAATGGCAGTAAAGTCTGTTGTCCATCTCTATCCCTTTACTGATGGATCTCCGTGAGACCACTTCCTTACAGTACAGCCCTCCAATCTGAGTAAAAATCCATCTTGAACAATTCAGTTTGGCACAGTTTGCAGAAGACCAGGAGAGTGGGAGCTTTCCTAACCTTCTCAGGTAGGCTATTCTATAAAGTGGGGGTAGACTCTTTACAAAGCGCCTCCCTCTGTGCTCCTTTCAGAGCATAAATAGATGTTGCTTTTAATAAACCTCATAACCTCTGTTCTGCTCATTATTGTACAGCCAGCCTCAAATGCTGTGGGGAGATACATAGGAATGCCAAGTATCCCTCACTGACACTACACTGTTAATTATGAAACACTGGCATAAAGGGAAAATCCTGCAATTCTTGGTCCAGCTGCAGGCAACAGCAGATACATCAGAGAACACAAGAAAAGAAAACTGCTGGGGATCAGTTTCACAAACACACACACAAACCAAAAAGATACTTCTGGTGGCTAAGGGGTGGGTATGGTGTTCTCTTTTTGCCAAGGAAAGAACTAGACGAGGCTTTCCAGCTGCAAGTACTTGTAATGGCTTCCAGAACCAGTGACCACTGAATGCTGAATGAGGCTTCTATACTTTCAGAATCAGGACTCATTAAAAGGCTAATGTGTTAACTGAGCTGCAAAGTGTAGGCCACAGTGAACTGAATGTGATGGAGCAGATGTAGCCAAGTATTTAAAGTTTGTTGTAAAAGAAGGTTGTCATTATTTGGTAGATGGCACAAGGCCGAATTCCCTGCTGCTCCCTGTGAACCCTTGCATTAATCCACTGCTGGTTCATTGATTGACCAAATGTGTTGAGTGGATAGAATTAATCGTCTTTGTGAAGTAGGCTGAAATTGAGCAGACTGAATGGCAAAAAATCAGTTGTGTACACAGCTCTGAAATAAAAAAGATTCAGCAGAATGGCAAACAAGGTAACTGAAACAGAAACTTTATTGGGACAGCTTTTGTTTAAAATACTGGAAGGAAAGAGAGATCTCTGTCTTTTGGTGCTACACCTCTGAAGATGCCAGCCACAGCTGCTGGCGAAACGTCAGGAACTACAATGCCAAGACCACAGCAGTACAGCCCGGAAAACCCACAACAACCACTGGAAGGAAACTTTGGAATTATACAGAACTTTTCTTTAGAGCATTTTTTTTTAATGTCAACTTGACAACAAAGAATAAGAAAAGGTATCAATTAGCTTACAGGTATCCAAGCTTGGCTGACAGGGCCCAGTTCATGCAGATTATCTTGGACAAAATGGGAGGGGGAAATTAACATGACTGTATAAAAAAATCTGTATCTCTGGTTTAGCAATCAGTTTGAAAAGGCAATGGAGTGTGGTGAGGCGCTCTTGCCAACTTCCTGCAGGGCACTGCTGTTAGGTCCACATCCTATTTGACACCTTTCTGTTGTATTTTGATAACAACTTTGCAAATTAATTCATTGTTAAAGTTTGGAAGTGTGCCCCATTAGGGAGACAGTAATCTGCTGCTAGATTGGGAGGGAGGGCGGAGGAAGGAAGGAAGAAAGATGGAGGAGAAAGTAAAGCAGAGGCTATAACAGAAGAATAAATCCTTTTGTTAAGTATCCTGCCTGATGTGGTCTCCTTGCTTGTATCAAGCCACAAAACCTTCTCTTTTCTGGGGATTCACTTGGTACTCCTGGAGGGGAGGGCAGATTTGGTCTTCAGTTGCTGATCTAGTTTTTAGGGCATGCTTTTGTCTCCAGAAACAATATGAAATGATGTATGATGATCATATGATCCACTAGAAACACCCATAAAAACTTTCCTAAGACTGGACCTAATTCAGTTTCTGTCAGGGTACCATGGAGCCAGTTGAATGGAGTATGAGATGGAGCTGCCAGTGCCAGCTAGTGGAGGCATCTAGCGGGAGACCAGGGAGCAGGGACATGGAGGGGGCATTGTATTGATGGGGTGATATCAATTCTGGGGTAAACCCATAATTGACATGATGCTTTAGGATTCATGAGAAATGATATAGTTTTACCATAAAGCTTCTGGTGAATCTTAGTGTGCTGTGCCAACATTGATTTTCAGCTTACTTTCCCCACCACCACCCTCGAAGCAGCAGTAGTGGTTAAGGGCTGCCACCAGGAGTCCTCCCAACACAGCAGGATACCTGGCAGTCCTCCTAGTTTGAGAGTATGCTATGCTCCCTTCTGCATAAGAGGGGCTGCAATAAAGAGAAATTTCATGCAACAGTATATAAGAAACAGTGCTCTGAGTAAAAATCATATGCTACAAAAGAAATTAGTCATTGTAAGTGATAAGATTTTACTTAATAGGACTGTTTTATTTTTCTTCTTAGCATGTGCAGTTTTTATGCTAGCACTCTGTGCTCTGTTTATTACTTTGCACCTCTGTGCTCTGTTTATTACTTAGCAGTCTTTTATTACTTTGCACCTGAGCTGTATCCATTATAGAGAAAATATACAGTTCTGCCTGCTGAAGCTAAGCAGGTCTGACCCCAAGCACTTGGATGAGAGCCTTTCTGGGCCTCTCTGCACTCCTGCGGGGTGGGGGGAAGTCAGGCACATAAATGCACTGCCACATTGTACACCATTCTGGGTGATCCACTGACTCTCACAACTGGGTTTTGGGACTGCAATAGGAGATAGATGGAACATTCTGGTACAAGATGAAACACCATGCACAGTTCGTTGGATCCAAGTAATGAATAATTATTATAGTGGGGAGGATACAGGCTTGTATCCAGACTAGTGTTTCTGCATGCCCAATAGAGTTACTTACCAGGTCCTCTTACCCTGTGGTGCTGAAGTGGTGACATCATTTCCAGAAGTGACATCATTGCACTGGCCACGAGAATACAGCCCAAATTGACCCAAAGAGAAACTTACAGGAGCATTCGCATGGCCAGTGCGATGATGTCACTCCTGGAAGTGATGTTGTTGCTCCCTATTGGGAGTGTGCCTGCTGTGTGCCCACTGCGGGCTTGCCCAGGAGGTATTTTACCTCCCTGGCCTGTTCCCTATGCCATTCCTCCTGCTGCCAGGTGAGTAGTGGCGGGGGGTGGAAGCTGGGAGCAGGGGATCCTCTGCCCCCACCAGGGGACTGGAAGCCTTAATGCACAAGTATTTTCTGCCCACGGAGTGTTACTTCTTTGCCTTACCCCTCCTTTGGCAACCCAAAATCCCCCCTCATGTTCCTAGCAATTCTCTGTTGTGTCCCACAGGTAGAAATCTTTGTGCCCACTGAAATGCTAGTGAGGATCTAAGCCAAGGTCTCATCATCATGGGGAGATTTTTGTTTTCATGTGACATATTTGTTGATTTAGAAAGGTCACCTTGTGGATTTGCTGTGCTGAATTGTTAGTGTGCCACTTCAGGAATCCGTCTCAAGAATTCCATTATTTCATGTGATCTTTTTTGGCTCCCAGAAAAGAGGGTCTTGGTATCTGTTGGCTTCAGTATTCTGACTCCAAACCATCTCAATTTTTTCAGACAAAATAGTCATCAATGTGTCCAATGTTCTCCTTCGAAATAACAGCTTCTACAAATTCCTTCACATAGTTAACAACAATTTATGAGATCTGAAACCTCTGGAGATCATAGGTAAGGAATGCATTGCATTGAAAAGGGTTTTTTAACCCTTTATACCATACAATACAGATTAACATTTAGTCAACACTGATAGCAAGTACTCTTGCGGGACATCACATCAACCAGAAACATGGTTAGATGTATTGTATAGAGCAGGTCATGGTCTCTCTGTTTAGAAACCAAGCGTTTATTCTACAGATGTGTCTGTTATAAAACAGTGCCTGTTATTAAACCTTCTCAATGAAGAGGTCTCAAGGGACAAACCTGCAATCATGGAGCAGATAATGGCAGGAGGTACTTCCTCTACCAGGAGGTATTCCTCATCCTTGCTGTCGTAAAAAAAAGGAAGGGAAGCTAGGAGGCTTGCAGATTCTACGCTTTCTCTCAGTCATCTTCATGATGACTGAGGATGGGCTGTGGCTTAGTGGAAGAGCCTCTGCTTGACATGCAGAACATCCCAGGTTTGATCCCCAGCATCTTCAGTTAAAAGGACCAGGCAATAGGTGATGTGAAAACCTGTGACCCTGGAGAGCCACTGCTAGTCTGAATAGACAATACTGACTTTAATGGAGCAATGGTCTGATTCATTATAAGGCAGCTCCATTTCTTGGGGATTGGGGTTTTCACAGGTTATTGTTCAGAATTCTTCAGTCTTCCCTTTGTGATCTCAGTGAAGTCTCATGCAATTCAACTGATTCTGGATCAGAGCCTAATGTGGTAAAACACTATTTACTACATTTCTATTTTGTCTGGACATTCCTTGATCCCGTTGAGCCTTGATCACTCTGATCCCATCCTCTGGTGGATGTGCCTTGAACTTGACTCTGCCCCTTGCCAGATTTTTGCCTTCCAACCCATCTCCAATCATACCTTAGGTATACTTGTAATGACAGACTCTGAATTGCCTCTAAATTATCAAAAATATAAAGGTGGTAATAAGGAATTTTACTAATAATTAATAGTGATAATTATCTGCAGGAACTATAATTGGCCCTATGAGATATGCATACTGAATTGAAAAGAGTTTTTTTCTCATAAGTGGCATCAAAATAATGGTGACTGGTGCTAAAAGAAATAGTTTATTGGAACTTGTGCATTGACATGAAGAAGCACTTATTTTTCAAATAGTGTAAATGCCTTAACCATCTAGAATACAGTCCACAGGCCCAATGAAGACCAGAATCTGAGTAAAAGAAGCTCCAGATCTTCTCAGTACTGCTTATACAGGAGCAATCCCAGTGGGTTATTCTCCAAATGCGGTCTTGCAGAGTTCCACTGACTTTCACTGGGACCAGAGAAAGAAACATTATGTCTATATTACTAATATGCTTGAAAACGGAATACCCAGTGTTTAAAATCCATTCCTGTTTCATTTTCCTTTTTATGTTATTATATCTAATTGGCCTTCACACATCACTGAACGTATTCAAGTAAGCCTATTAATTAATTAAACTAAAATTACTTAATAGAAAACCTTCTAAGAACATACAGCTCTTCTACGCTTGAATATATTGAGATATTAATTAGTGTTTCTATAATTTCTCACACATACAAAAAGCTCAATATGTCTTGGTATTTTTTGTTCTCACTACTGAATCATGCCCAAGGTTGCCAAGATCATCCTTCCTTTCTAGCCCTGCACAAATCACCTCCAGTACCCTGAATGCTAAGGCTGCTACCAGATCCTTTCCGTTCCTGGCATCAAAATTGTCTTCATCTCACTTCTTTCATCACTTTCTCTTCCGTGTGGAAAAATGTGTCTCCATGATTTGACACACTTTCCTAGTTTGTTATCAGAGGTGCACCCATTTAGAATTTTTATAGCCTGGTTCTCAAGACTATGGTTCCCATGAAGCTGTGTGGTGGAAAGGAGAAAAAGCTGGAAAGAAATGATGTCAAGAGAAGGACAAGTTTACAACAAAAAAGACAGTATAGTAAAGCAAACTCAGAGTATTTGAAATTGCCACCCCAGACGGAAAGAAGAGACAGACACAAGTGTTGGGAACTAATGGGCCATATTTATTTGGCAACAACATATCATTGAACATATATACATGGCAAGGGCCTAACTAGCGGTACAGGTCAGGCCCTGGGGTCACCCCTAGACCTCCACCACGACCTGTCTGGGCGAGCCCCGCTGCCCTGGGTAAGAGCCATCCAAGTGCATGGTTGGTACCTGACTGGCTGTCAGCTTGTGGCTAGATAAGGTTCTTTCTACAGGTTCCCTTTCAAAAGCAAACAAGAGTCCATTGATTGAATAAGGAAACTTTACTGCAGAAAAGGTCCATTATAGTCCACAGTCCTGAATAGGAGACTCAGGATGGTACACAGTCATTGTTACCAATGAAGGGCAAAGCATGAGGTACAAAGTAACCATACCCATCTGGATTTGCCTCCCCCCACAGTTCTCAAAACAACATCTCTCAGTCCTGGGAAGCTGCTCTCCTTCAAGGCCAATGCTTGGTGGAACGGTGTTAGACAAAACAGTCGCCTCCGGTGGGAATGCTGCCTGGGAACTGGTGCACCTGGGAAGAAAGCACTTAAACACTAGAAGCATTAGAAAATGGAGTCAGTACAGTTTAGATATACACTGGACCTGACATTCTGCCCCCCTTAAAATAGATCCCCCCCTGGTTTATATGGGTAGCGAGTATGAAAAGCTTTGGTTAATCTAGGAGCATGAACATGTACAGAGTTCACCCACTCATCGTACCCAGAATCAAAGTCCTTCCATCTAATGAGGTAAAAAAGCTGATTTCGTTTGAGTTTAGAGTCCAAAATTTGTTGCACCTCATAGTGTATTTGGTCGTCAATCAAAGTTGGAATGGGTGGAGCTTTGATGTGCCACCTGTCATCGGTAGGAGCTCTTTTTAAAAGACTGACATGGAACGTATCGTGTACGTGGCGTAAGTTCTTGGGCAAAGTTACAGCAACAGTCACTTTATTTATTATTTTGCGCACAGGGAAAGGTCCCAGGAATTTCAGAGCGAGTTTGCGGCTTGTCTGAGCTAGTTTTAGGTTCTTTGTGGAAATATATACATGATCTCCAGGTTGTAAATCCCATTCGGCCACACGATGGCGATCTGCGTATTTTTTGTAATCCAGTTTGGCTTTTTCGAGATGTTTCTTAATAAGAGTCCATTGTTGCGCCGCCTCCCCCCACCACGAAGATACATCTGGCAAATTAGAGGAATGGAGAGGGGGAGCGTCCAACGGGAAGGGATTGAAGTGAGCTCCATAGACAATTTTGAAAGGGGCCTCTCCAGTTGAAGCGTGTACACTGTTGTTATATGAAAATTCGGCCAGAGGGAGAAGGTCTACCCAATTATCTTGTTGGAAATTAATGTAGCAACGAAGAAACTGTTCTAGTATCTGGTTTGTTTTTTCGGATTGTCCGTCGGTTTGTGGGTGGTGGCTTGAGCTGATGCCTTGCTCAATATTCAACATTCTCAAAAGCTCCCGCCAGAAGTTGGCAACGAACTGTCCGCCGCGATCCGAAATCACCTTGGACGGAAAAGAATGTAATTTTACGATGTGTTTTAAAAATAAATCTGCTAGTTTTCGAGCGGTGGGTACAGCAGTACAGGGAATAAAATGAGCTTGTTTGGAGAACAGATCTACCACGACTAAAATGCAATTATGTCCTTTTGAAAGAGGTAGATCAGTGATAAAGTCCATAGATATTATTTCCCAAGGTCTGTTGGGTGTTTCCAATGGTTGTAGGAGACCCGGAGGTTTTCCTTTTCTGGTTTTGGCGCTGAGGCAAACGGGGCAGGAACTAACATATTGGGAAATGTCTTTGCGCATGCCCGGCCACCAGAACTGCCTTTGGATTAGATGCAATGTTTTCAGATACCCATAATGACCAGCAGTGGGAGCATCATGACAGCGCTGCAAAACCTCCAGCCGGAGGCTGTCTGGGACATAAAACTTGCTCCCAGCTAGCCAATCCCCCTGTGGGGATTGGACCAGTTTGTTTCGCGGAGCCTTATCCCCCTCCTTTTCCACCTCAGTTTTAAGTTTCGATTTCCACTCCTGGTTGGTCGGGAGGGGCTGTTTGGCTCGACTGCGAGTAGTCACCACGCCCCCAAGTTGCGTAGGCGAGAAGACCGTGTCGACAGTCTCCTCCCGTTTGCTCTTGTGTTGGGGCATGCGCGATAGGGCGTCCGCCAAAAAGTTAGTCTTGCCCGGGAGATAATTTAGAGTGAAGTTGAATTTGGAAAAGAATTCCGCCCATCGCAATTGCTTGGCATTCAGTCTGCGTGGGCTTCGGAGGGCCTCCAGATTTTTATGATCTGTCCAAACCTCGAAGGGGTATCGCGCCCCCTCCAGCCAATGTCTCCAATTAGTAAGGGCTGCTTTTACTGCAAAAGCCTCCTTCTCCCACACATTCCAATTCCTTTCCGCCTCCGAAAATTTTCTAGACAAGAACGCACAAGGCCGCAACTTTCCATCCTCCCCCTTCTGCAATAAAACTCCCCCTATTGCCGTATCGCTGGCGTCGACTTGCACTACGAAAGGGGACTGTTCGTTGGGGTGGGAGAGGACGGGTTCCGTTACAAATTGCTTTTTCAGGCATTCGAAAGCAGTTTGGCAATCGGAGGTCCATTGTAGTTTGGAGGAGGGTTTTTTAGCTTGGTCCCCTTTATCTTTTGTTTTCAACAATTCTGTTAAGGGGAGCGTGATTTGGGCGAAATTTGCTATAAAGTCTCTATAGAAGTTGGCAAAACCCAGGAAGGATTGTAGTTCTTTACGGGTGGTGGGTGTTTGCCATTCTTGAATCGCTTGTATTTTGGTTGGATCCATTTTTAAACCCTCTTGGGAGATGCAATACCCAAGGTAAGTGAGTTCGGTTTTATGGAATTCACATTTGGACAACTTGATGGGCAGTTTATTATTCATCAAGGTGGCCAGGACCTTTTGTACCATTTGAATATGTTCTTCCTCTGTGTCTGAATAAATTAAGACATCATCAAGGTACACCACCACCCCTTTGTACAGAAATTCGTGCAGAACTTCGTTTATCATGGACATAAATACAGATGGGGCTCCCGTCAATCCAAAAGGCATAACTAGGTATTCATATTGTCCGAGGGGCGTATTAAATGCGGTTTTCCACTCATCCCCTGCCTTGATACGGACGTGGAAGTAAGCATCTTTTAAGTCTAATTTTGTAAAGATCTTACCTTGGGCCACGACATTGAGAAGGTCTCGGATGAGTGGTATAGGATAGGCGTTGTTGGTGGACACTGCATTAAGTCCTCGAAAGTCCGTGCACAGTCGTAGTCCCCCATCCTTCTTTTTCACGAAGAGAACGGGAGCAGCGTGGGGGCTGTTGGCTGGGCGGATGAACCCTCGTTGGAGGTTGGTGTCGATGAATTTCCGGAGCTCTTCTCGCTCATGGAGACTCATGGGATAGAGTCGTCCTTTGGGCAGTGAGGCTCCGGGTAAAATTTCCACCGCACAGTCCGTTCGTCGGTGCGGGGGTAGAGTATCAGCTTCCTCCGCGGAAAAAGCGTTTAGAAAAGGCCAATACGGTTCGGGTATTTGGTTGATTTCTTCTTGAGTAAGAAGGGCCTTTTCAGTATGAGTTGGATCCTTGCCCCAGTTTTAGTTCCAACGGTGATTTTTGCAGTTGGTATGATTGAAGGTGATACATCCTTGTGCCCAGTCTATGTAGGGATTGTGATCACATAGCCACTTGCTGCCTAGAATTAACGGGTATTTGGCAGTGGCGCTGATGACAAAAGACCTCTTTTCCCAATGTTGTCCCATGCCTGTGATCACTGGGATGGTCTCAGTGGTAACAGGGTTCATATTGGTGCCATCCATTTGTTCAAAGATTACTGGATTTTGTAATTCCCGAGTTGGCAAGACTAGTCCATTGACTAGAGCTGGGGCGATGATGTCTCTCGAACAGCCCGAGTCGATAAGGGCTTGCACTCGGATGTGCATTTTTCTCTCTGGGTTGATGAGAGTTACTGGCATGAATAAGATGGACCCAGGCGGCCGGTTCCGTGCAGGGACGGGCTTGGGGCGGATCTGTCGTTTGGGCCCTTTTACGACAGATCCATTTCGTTTCCCGACTGGGGGCTTTCTGGATTGACTTCTGCGTTTGGGGAAGCGGGGTCGTATTCCATAACTTCTTCCGCTTCCAGTCCTCTCTCTGAGGCGGGCCTTTGGGAAGCGCCGCGGCCTCTGTTCGCGCGTGGCGCGGGAATCGGGCGTTGGAGAGTAGGAAATGGAGCAAGGGTTGGGCGCCGTAATTGAAGCGGAGGTCTTTGCACAGGCCGGTAGGGGCATTGTGCTGCAAAGTGACCGGCTTGTCCGCATTGCAAACACAGCCCTTGTTGCCATCTAGCATCTCTCGCTCCACGGGTGGCGTACCCAGCTCCCCGTCCTCCCTTCTGTAAAGTCAAGGGTCTTCTTTGTCCCGTTTATTGTTGTTGTTCAACCAAACGGACTTCCAAAATGCGATTCTCAACTTCGCATGCAAGTTGGATCCAACCTAACAGCGTAGGGGGATTGTCCTGCATGAGGGCTCTGTCCAAAAGTCTCGGGTTTAGTCCTTGCTTGAACAGAATGATTTTGGTGGACTCCTCACACCTAGGGCATTTGGCGGCCAATTGTCGGAATTTCATGATATAGTCTCTCGCCGACATGCTGCCCTGTTTAATGGCCTGCAATTCTGTTCGGGCCCTGGTTTCCTCTAAGGGGTCTTCATATTGCGCTCGAATAGCATCCACCAACCCCTGGAGAGTATCGAGTTCCGGGGCCCCGATATTGTATAGTCCTACATACCAGTCCGCTGCTTTGCCTTGTAAGCGGGAGCCGAGATGTTCAATTTGACTGGCCTCGCTGCCGAAGAGGTGTCCCCACCGGTTGAAGAATTGCACCACTTGCACTAAGAAAAATCCCCATCAAAAGTAGCTTCCAGTTTCACCCAACCCATCGGGAGGTCTTGCCTCGGAGCCGGTGCTGGGTAGAAGTCCGTCGGAAGCATCAATGGCACTTGAGGTATGGGGGGACCCGGTTGTGGTAGCGGTGCTGGTTGCGCTGGCGGCGGCCTCACCGGTTGAGCCGGGGGTGGCGGCCTCGGCTGGGCTGGCGGTGGTGCTCTCGGCTGGGCTGGCGGTGGTGCTCTCGGCTGGGCTGGCGGTGGTGCTCTCGGCTGGGCCGGTGGCTGCAGTCGTGGTCGGACAGGCGGCTGCAATCTCGGTCGGGCTTGTGGTGGCAATACAGGAGGTGCTGGCAGTAGCGGTTGAGGTGGAGGTGGCCGGTGCGGCTGAGTAATGACCGGCTGCTGAGGGATGGGTTGGTGGGGTCGTAGTGGTGTAGGTCCCACCAGTTGGTTTGGAGGTGGTAATACGGGTTGATCAAGTGGCAAACGTATCGGTTGCTGCAACGGGGTTAATTGCGGTCGAAGCGGAAGGGGCCGCAGCGGCGAAGGTCTGATGGGTGGTGGGTCGCGCGGGCTTGCCCCTCCCGGCGCCGTGATCCTGGGAAGTAGAGGCTGATCTTGAGGTGCCGGTAGGCCGTCCCTCGGGGTTAGTTGAATGGGGACCGCTTCTCGTGGTTGTTGTGGCAATTCCTCCCCAGGAGGAGCCGGAGGCTCTTCCGACTGAGTCGGCCAAACCGTCGTTGTAGAAGCAGGAGGGGGTATCACCGTCGTCTCGGTTGGACGGGTTGGTCCTTCTTCCCCCTCTCCAGGCAGCTCAGCTGGAGTCTCCTCGGAAGGTGTATCCCCGTCTGATTTAGGGGTTTCCGTTGGAGTCTCTCCAGGTGCCTCAGCTGGAGTATCCCCGCTAGGCGGAATTTCGTCTAATCTAGGGGGTTCCTCGGGCGTTGCCCCCGGTTCTCCAATGTCCTCCACTGGATAGGACATAACGCTTTGGAGGGTGGCTATTTGTACAGCCATTTCTTCAGGTGAAAGCCTCTCTCCTGCCCCCATCGCTGAGATTAGGTGGATGGCATGAGCCAAACTTTCCTCCATATCAATCAGTCTAGCTTCCAACTGTTGCATTCGGCTTGGACCCGGTTGCCCCGTAGCGGAATCTCCCTCGGTTGTACTCACCGGGGAAAACGGCCCCCAAGGCGGAGGATCTCCTTGATCGACTCTCGATCTCGCTGCTAAAATTCCTTTGGCTAGACCCGTCACTGCCGAGATCCCGGAATCTACAGCATGGGTGCGACTTTGCATCTGCACCCAACTTTGTTCAGGAACTTCCGTTGGCTCTTTCCATGGAGCAAGTTCCGAATAATCCCAACTCAGGGCGCCGCGGTGGGATGTATTCCCGTCCGTACGTTCGGTCGTCCTGTTCCAAAACAGCCACGGTTGGCTGCTATCCAGCTCAGGGACAGTTCCTAGGCTTCGGCGCCCGTCCATCGAAACTCTAGGATGTAGTCCTCCGGCCCGGCGCTCTCGCGTTTCTCGGGGTCTGGCTCCCCACTCCGACGGGGTGGGTAACGAGATCAAGGGGAGAGCGGTAGCCTTCGGCCTGGTCCCCTCACCGCCGAGGTCGATGAGAGGCGGTGTGGAGGTCGAAGCTCCGGCCTCGACCGACACCGGTTCTTGAGGTTCTTGGGGTTGCGCTGTTTGACTGTCGGGGGACGCATACGGATCAAACAAGGGATCCTTGTCCGGGACTCCCTTGGATTCCGCTGGGCCCGACTCAGGCATGATTGGTAACAAAATGTCAGCTTGTGGCTAGATAAGGTTCTTTCTACAGGTTCCCTTTCAAAAGCAAACAAGAGTCCATTGATTGAATAAGGAAACTTTACTGCAGAAAAGGTCCATTATAGTCCACAGTCCTGAATAGGAGACTCAGGATGGTACACAGTCATTGTTACCAATGAAGGGCAAAGCATGAGGTACAAAGTAACCATACCCATCTGGATTTGCCTCCCCCCACAGTTCTCAAAACAACATCTCTCAGTCCTGGGAAGCTGCTCTCCTTCAAGGCCAATGCTTGGTGGAACGGTGTTAGACAAAACAGTCGCCTCCGGTGGGAATGCTGCCTGGGAACTGGTGCACCTGGGAAGAAAGCACTTAAACACTAGAAGCATTAGAAAATGGAGTCAGTACAGTTTAGCTATACACTGGACCTGACAACTGGCCAGGCAAATGGTTCCCCCCTCCAAGCCTATAGCAACTCGCCATAAAGCAGGAGGGCCTTACTTGTGCAGGGGGAGCCACATGGCAGTCTGCCCTCTCATTTGGCAGCAATCAAGCAGTACCAACGATCCTGACAGACCCCAATTCCCCCCTAGATGGGGATGTGCCAAGGGTGCTCACTGGCCCGCTCATTTCTCCCCCTCCTTATCCTGCCAGGGGACGTCTATTACAGCTCCTCCATAAGCCAATTACACAACCCATGCAAGAAGTGCAAGATAGGCAAAAAAACTTCCTTCTCTGAAGCCAAATTGGAGAAAGGAGAAAAAATTCCTACGTGGCCCTGGTAAACAGCAACTGGCTAAGCCTGTACTACTGCAGTACGGGTGGGTGGGCCGAGCTCAGGCAACTGCAAGGGAATCGGGGCAGAGCCACGTTATAAGGCTCTTGGCTCTGTCCCCTCCTTAATCCCTGGATTGGCTGGGAAGTTGTCTGTCTTTTCTTCTTCCTGTGAGGAGGCAAAAGGCGCCCCACCCCGGACTTAAGCAGTTACACTACTGGCCGGGTAGGCTGAATTCTCCCAGTGTATTCTCATTGAAAGAGAGAAAACATTAAACAATTTTCATTTAACTCTGTGGTTTTATGGAACCACAAAGATACTGCAATCAAATATTCCTGAATGTATAATGGATCTCTGTGATGAGTGGGGGGAAGCAATGCATTGGAACAGATTATTTTATGTGGGACAGAAGAGGAATTTTTCTGGAAGGTTTTTTAAAATAATGGAAGGAAAGTCTTACTGGCACATTTCCCTCTTCCCCTCCACCCCTTTTACATGTACTTTGGAAATTGGAGAAGTATTGAAAAAAAGGATTTTATTTCCTTATTTTTCTTTTATTTGATTATTTCAGAGGAGTAGGTTAAGAGAAATGGTACCTTTTAGTGCAACTGTCAAGAAGTACTGAAACTGAATGCAGAGAATGCCTTTTTGTTGTCTTGGTTAATGCTAGCAAGCAAAACTAATTTATGTTCAAGAAGCAAAGCTTCCCTGAGTTGTTTGTAAAGCTGTATCTCCTGGATAGTCACTGACAATAGGAGGGAAGCAAAGACAGAGGTTGCAATCTTCTCCCTCCCAACAACTTTGACTGGCCATCCCACCATATAATAAGTGTGAATGAGAGCTTTCTTGGCTGTGGATTTGTTCCTCTAGTCTCCTGGGGAAGGTGAGACAGATGCTTCTTTTTTAGAAAGCTTGGTGAGGTGGTTCTTTTTCAGAGGGCTTTGACTGACAAATGACAGCCATGTTATATTGAAGGATGGCTGATGTTTTCTTTTTGGCAAGCAGTTTGGAGTGTGAAGTGTGTGGTGTTGTTTGGTTTCTTTGTTGTCTTATTGGTACACTATTCATCACTGCTTTTGGGTGGTTTTTAGGGTATAAATATTTCAAATTTATAAATATATTTTGGTAGGCATGTTTCTACAGTACCACAGCATTTCACATAGACAAGGACAGATAAAGGCACCTGCTATTTCATGTCAGCTGGGGAGTAAATATTGGGGTTAAAGATACAGTGTGGCAAGAGAGGCTCCCTCCCTTCCCCACATCTTTTCTGGCTGCGTGTAATATAGCTCTATTCACACCATCACCAGAATAATTGAATGATATATTTTTATTGTCAGATTGGAGAGACAGGATTTCAAATTCCCCTTTGCCATGCAGTTCATTGAGTAACCTTGGGTCAGTAGCTCTGTCTTAGCCTAACCAACCTCCCAAGGTTGTTTGTGAGGATAAAATACAAGAGGGAGGAATCACATATACCTCTCTGAGTTCCTTGGACTAAGTACAGGATAAAGAAATACAATTATTGCAAAAAGGATGACAAAATGCGCTGGGAAGAATATGTATCTGATGCCTGCAATTTAATGGAAAAATACTTTCTGTCTTGTATTAGTTATCTGTGGCAGCCCTTGGTTCTTTTTACTTAGTGAATTTTTGATATACTGAAGTAAATTATTTTGAAAGGGGTGATTGCATCTTTGTCTTTGTACAAATGATGCCCTATCATCAAGCATATACATCTCTGAATTCCCTTTTCTTTCCAAATCTGTTGAATGGAAAGGGGAGTAATCAGTACTCTTGTCTATGAACACTAAATAACATGGGATGTCTACATAATGGCATGAAGAATCACAATGACTGCATTAAAATATCTTATTCAAGTCAAGCTAATTAACAGTTCTGGTCTCAGGTAATGGTGAACTGCAGTGACAATTATGATGGAGATTAATGGGGGAAATATTGTCAGTTATCCATGTAGTTTTGTATCCACTTGGGTCCCAAGCTGGTCCCCAATTAATTTGACAGTTACTATGGTGAGCCTTGATCAGTTCATATGCAAACATTCATTAAGTCGTGGTACAGGGGAATAAACACAGTTCTTAGATGTTCAAAGCAAGCTGCATGGTTAAGGATTCTAGCCCCTTCTGCACTGGCGATATAACTCCTCATTTTCTCTGAAGTCAAGCTGAAAGGCATGGAATCACCTTGTATGTGGCAATTGGCGCCTCTCTAAAACTCTATATTAAAATATTTATTTTTGATTACTCAGATATTTAGCCCCCTATACAATATTTCCACCTGTGCCAAAACAAAAAGAATAAAAAGGGAACTTCCTCCTGTGCTTTCAAACCAGTGATTCATCGATCTTGCTCTGGACTTAATTTTTTTTTAAAAAAAGAGGAAAGAGAGGAGTGGGGAAGAATGGAGAGTAGGAAGAGGGGCTGGCTGGATAAGAGTAGCCAATCACAATGCAGTGGGCTGGCAGGGGGTGGGAGAGAGGAGAAAGAGGGTGGAACAGCAAGAATGGAATAAAAAGTATGCTCGTGGAAACAGCCTACCGCAAAGTAGATTTTTTTTAAAAGCCAGGGGATAAGCGCTCCCAGGATAGCCAGGGAAAAGCAGCATAGTGGCCGGAGTGACTACTCATGGTAGCAAATCCGGTGCAGACAGTCATGAAAAAAATGCTGCAGTATGGTAACTGAACTAGCCAAATTGACCCGTGCAGTTGGCTTCTTTGAAGACAACTGTTCTTTCTTTTTTTTTTGAAAGTTTTTTTTATTTTTTTAATTACTAGTACTACAAAAAGGAAAAAATGGGAACAGGGAGAAGGGGAAGAAACAACACATAACAACACAAACACTACATCTACAAGTAATGCATTCCCTTCATACTGCAATTATTTAACATTAAAACTTTGTAAAATGCTGTTCAATTGGTAGATCTTATAAAATACAAACTACAATCAGGATTAGGTCTTCTTGCCCCCTCTGAGTCTCGGTCGCAATTCTCTCTGAACAACTACAGTCACTGTGCTCGTTCCCTCCTCCCCTCCCCCTTCAGGCTTGAAATCCTCTTCTTCTTGCTGGAAATCTTGATGTTTACACACAAAGTCCCTTAGCTGATCTTCTGATATCTTGTGAGCTTGATCTTTATAGCTAAACCAAATACCTTCCAGAAATAACCATTTGTACTTTATTTCACGTTTCCTCGGAAGAGCTGCAAACCTTTTATATTTAAATCTTCTTTTCCGAGCTAAAAATGGAACGTCCTTCAATATCTTGACCTTATTGCCCAGAAAGTCCAAGTCCGCATTATATGAATTATAGAGGATGGTGTCCCGGATCTTCTTAGATGAAAAGTCAATAATAATCTCGTGCGGCAGCTGACGCTTCGTTGCATATTTTGAAGAAGCCCGACGGACTTCCAAAATGGCGCTTTTTAACTCTTCTTTAGTTGCCTTCGCGGGTATCACCAAAAGTTCCGACACCAGATCCTTTAAATTCCCATTTTCCTCCTCCTTCACATTCTGGAGACGCAATATTGTCTGAGCACGATCCACTTGCAACCCGATCAGTTGGTTCTCCAACAGCTTTAGGTCTTTGTTTGTTGCCCTCATGAGTGCTGCGTTTTCCCGAGCAGACTTTTCCGCCCCCCCCCCCGCTGCTTCCTTAATGGTTTTCACTTCACTCTCAATTAAGCCAACCCTTTGATCAGTTTCGTTTAACTTGTCAACAAAGGGCTTTATGGCTTCGATGACCGACTGCTTTACTAGCTCCTCCAGAGACTCTCCTTTCCCCTGCAAAGCAGCCGAGATAGATTTGCCCATAGCGGGGCTCTGCTTTTTCGTCGCCATCTTAAGGGGGGGAATCCGCCAGCCAAGTTTCGGTACTCAGTAAGGGGGAAGAAATCCGAGCCTTCTTAGCTTCAAATCCCACCAATCCTTCGCATACGCTTGTAGTAACAGAAGGGATTCGCTACTTACAGGTTTTCACCTTAGATCTGCTTTTTGCCGTTCTCCATGGCCCGGCAGCACGCGAAGTGCTGCGCAAGTCTGCCGGCCTCCATGGGAGCAAACGGGCAATTTACCCCCCGCATCGACTTCGGGGGGGTTCTTCCCATCGCGCTCCAGACCCTGACACCCTCACTGGGAGTCTTGGGGGCTAACCTTTGCAGGTCAGCCGCCCGGTCAGGCTGCTTGGGCGCTTCCTCCTGGACCTGCGGAGAGGAGCGTCCGACATGGCTGAGAAACCAAAACCGAATCCCAACTGTTCTTTCTTATTTGTTGTAGCCCATACTTTTCCTGAAGGCTCAGGGGACTGTTTTTTAAAAAAATGTATATAAAGTTTGAAAATAAAATAAGATTTATTAAAATAAGATTTATATTTAGCGGCTCTTCCCTGGCCACTAAAGGACTGGACAGATTAAAAAGACCGAAGTTCCTTCCAGCAGATTTTGTTGGACATTTGCAAGAAATTTCTCAGCAGGGTTAAGCATCAGTGTCCAGATTTGTTGTCATTGAGGGTACCAGTCAGAAATTGATGCTAGAGCTTGCAGCTGGATGTAGAGAAAGATGTTGTCCATAGATATGGCAGTTCTAGGCCATGAGAGAATTTTATACTAGCACCTTGAGTTGTTCCTTTCTCTTTATAGTTTTGGTCAGGTTTTTTTTTTAATACTAAAATATTTTATACTTCCCAGTTTTCTTTCCTATTTTGTATATTTCTACCTCGTGATTTTCCCCTGTGGTAAAGGGAAAAGAAAAATGGGATAGAAAGGACAGTTTCCATCACTTTGACTTGAAGAAATAACTGCATGCACTGGAGACTTGTGTGTCTTTGTTCTACAGCTCATACTCTACTTAAACTTACTGAGCTCTTTAATTTGGTCTGTTTAGAAGCTCAAGAATTACTGTGCACAGTTCTTCAGATGTGCATCAAAAGAAGCATTCAAGAATGCTATTAAGAGCAGTATAGTACAAGTAATGTCCATACCCTACATAAGTTCTAATGAGCATCTCAGATGTTGTCTGCTTCCACTGTGTTGCTTTTAAGGAAATGAATTCTTGAATGGGTGTTCAGATGTTCATTCTGGCACATCAGGAACTGGATCACAGTTTCAGAGTAGGAGTAAAGGGCTTCATGGTTGCAGTACAGCAAGGAAAAAATGAGAAATAGTCTGGTTGCGGAAACAATGGGAACTTGTACCTCCCCCCCACCCAAAAAAACATTTTTGCATCCTTTTAAGTCCTTCCCCTCAAAAATCTCCAAAGCTAGGTAACATTCTTCAATGGGTGCAAAAATACTTGGAAACCTGGCCCCACAGTTTGGCTCAGCTCTATTGCTAATATCTTACCTGTGCAGATCTTGGCCCTTATATGTATAGGGCAATTCTAATCAGAGTTATGAATATATCTCACTTTCATAGGGGTTACTGAGATAGGTGAGGGAGGAGATAGCTGTAAATTTCCTGCATTATGCAGGGGGTTGTACTAATGACCCTTGGGGGGTACTTTTCAGCTTTATGTTTCTATATACTTACTTGCTGGACTGCACCCTTATCTAATAGAGATTGCTACTCACAGCTCAGGTTCTGCATCTTAGCTAGATTTCCATAACAGGCATTTTCCACAGTGTCTTCTCTTGAGTGTTGGGATTGGTAATTGTTGTATCTCTAAGTACATGCAGCTATTAGCAGGGGTTCACTGATGGAATGGGTAGCCAACCAGGAGACAGCGTATTCTTTGTGTATATACTTTGGGATGCACTGGTCTTTTGAATTAATTTGTTTGTTACTGCTCAAGTTAGGGAACTATTGAGTGGATCCTTTCAGAGCATTTTCAGCACCACCAAGCCATTAAAATTTGTCTACTTTAGAGTTTGAGGTAGAAAGCTGGGGTCAGTCAGGGCTGGAAGTGAATGCAAATAGAATATTTATTTTCATAGCCAACAATACCAGCAGGCAGACTCTCTGATTTAAGCAGCACAGAAGATTTATAGTTATAGAACAGCATCACATTTCTTAGTTTTATTTCCCACCATCTATTTTGCTTTAGAGGTCATATTCTTCTTTCAAGTAAGTGAAATCTGGAGAAACTGGCAGATATAAAGGCTTGGCTTGATTTGCTTTGAAACTATAAGGGTTAGCAGCATGGAACATGGTTCTGTAAGCAGTTTTTTGTTCTTGTGAAGAGTCCTGTTTGACTTAAGTCTAAATATTTATTTGTGCAAGAAAAGAAATGCTCAGAATTTATTTTAAATAGATTTACAATGGGGGTGTTGGCATTGGCAGAAGAAATCTTTGTGCCTGGGGCAGTTTCCTTCTCCTAATTGTTGCTATGGACCAGTGTCCCATTATCTACTATGAGATAGGCTGTTAATACAGTTAAATAAACACATCTTGTTTTACTTTAATAGTAGCCTTATTATGTCATTTAGACATGAACATACTGTACATGCATGGAGAAGGCTGCAATCATGCGCTCTGACTTGATCCCCGAATGTCTGTACGTACAGGTGAACATTGCAAGCTCTATGCATATATATGAAAGTGGAGCATAGCATTCCCTGTCCCCCAGGAACAGCAGTTGGGGCTGCAGAGGGGAGGCAAGAAAGTCACTCTTGACAGGCAGAAATTCGTCTACCATGGAAATACTGCATTGGATTCAAGCTTTTGTGTTGTGTTACACTGCAGAAGTCAGGATCACAAATAAATAAATAAATAAATGGTGGGTGGGTATCAGCCCACCAATATTTGGATATTTGAGCAGGTTGTTTTAAGGCTTGTTGCCAACTCGACTGAACTCTGCAGGCAGATGATGGGGCTGTGGTGATTTCCCATGCAGTATAATGCGGCTCTCCCAGCACGGCAGAATGCCGCTCAAGCTGGGAGCCATCCTTTGTGGCCCCGCCCTGGAGGAAAGGAGACAGGCTCCCTTCCCAGGCATCCTGGGCTTAGCTGGGGGGCGGAGCCAAGAGCCTGATCCAGGCGGCTCCGCTCTCTCCAGCTGCAGTCTCTTCGAGCGCTCGGTGAAGCAAGAGCTCTTTGCTCTGCCTTCCTTTGAGTGGTGAAGCTGAAGGGAGGAATGTGTGTTGAACAAGCACTGATGGCGGCAGTGGAGGCAGTTGGAAAGCAGCGATAGCAGTCAGCTCTTGGAGGCTGTCGGAGGCAGCTGGCACCTGCACCTGCAGCGCACAATACAGGCCAGGGCTTCAGGGCCTTTTGGGGCTACAGTAATTGAGCGGTTTATTTGAGCAGGCTGGTTGGGCACTGGGGTGGCGGGCAGCTAGGCTGTATCAGAGGGACTTTGGCCCAACTTGAGTGTGGTCGCTCCCCTTAATAGTTGTCTTGGAGAGAGTGGGTGGTGAGAGCCCTCTCCCCCTCCCCATTCACACATAAACCACTCTTCCTGCCATAAGCCTGTTTGTTTCCATTTAGCCTCCCCCCACCCCCGGCAAGAAGTAAAATAAAGTAACTTAAAAACAGAGCCTGTGTTCTTCACTTTGGCTTACTGGTAAAGCGGCACCTAAGCCTATATTCTTGTGGGCCATAAAAGAGGGCCTGGTGGCCTGTCTCTGCTTGACAGCCATTCTGTTGGCAGGCAGATTTGCTCAGGGCTGTGCTCAGCGCCATCTTGTGGTGGAGAATTACTGGTGGCCTGTCTCTGCCTGACAGCCATTCTGTTCGCAGGCAGATTTGCTCAGGGCCATGCTCGGCGCCATCTTGTGTGGCAGCTTGGTACTGCTCCTTGCAATTGTTACTTTTGCAGGGGCTTAGTGCTACCTGTCAGGGCTAGCGTTAACAGTTGGTTAAGGGGTAAAGCTGCGAGCCAGTCCAACACATTATTAACGGCTGCTGTGTCATCATTTGGGAATGTTTATGCCGCCCAGAAAAGGGGGTGGCCCATCAATGGGGAAGTGGCCTGTAAAAAGGCCAGTGCCGCGGAACCCTACTTGGGCTCTATCTTCCTCAGACAAGGACGATGGGCCAAGCAGACAGGAACTTATGGAGCGCATTGTTGCTCTTGAGAGGGCTAGGAGTGGTACAGCATCAGCTGTTGCACCTGTTCAGCCACGCAAGGGTGCTGAAAGAATTACAAGGGCTGATTTTAATAAGGATTTTGCCTCTTGTCTTTCTGCCCTGGATGGAGTATCAGGAGTGGTGGCAAGTGATGGAGGCAGCAGCCAGGACCATCCAACATTAACTGAGAGTGTGGCTGACATTGACCAGGAATGGTCAGCTGACAGTGGGCAAGTTGCCATAGCAGTGGAACAACTGACGGTAAGGATCCTTTGCCCAAGCGGAGTGCCACTTGGCCCTGGGGCTCTTTGGGACAGGTAGCTGCTACCGGCGCTCCTGCATCTTCTATTTTGGAGACATATCCCATGCTTGGTTGGCCTTCTGCAGGCCCAACTATTTGGCCTAGTTATGCCAGACGCTCCTTGCACCTGCAGCAGGCGCAAGTACTGCCTGTATCGGGCTGTGCTACCAGTTGGGATGGATAGGCCTTCCCTCTGTCTGTGACTGGGTGGCCTTTTGGTTATGGCAAGCAGATGGGCCTGGCCCCTTATGGACCCCAGGGATATGGCATGGTTCCTTATAGGACACTTCCCCGGGAGATATGGCATTGCCTGTGGGGGCGGGGAGAATATACAAAGGGTTAGTACATGGATGTCTTTACCCTTCTCTTCAGGGAACAGGAGAAGAAGGATATAGATGATCTGTACGATAGGGATAAGGAGAAGATCCGCTGCAGGCAGATTGACAGGAACTGGACTCATTGGTTGTCTGGGTTCCTGGTTTATGCAGGGGTATTGGCTAGGGCACAGCCAGGTAGGGCTCTCCCCCTTTTCCAATACATGAATATTATATACAGGGGGTACACGGACTTTGAGGGGACAGCTTGGTTGATACAGCTGTGGGTACAGGTCATGGCCCTTGCCAAGTCCAACCTCAGGAATAGGAGCGAGAGTGATCATATGATTATTCTACCCTCTCAGGGTTCAGGTTCCCGCACTTCTGCGGGGCAGCAGGTTTAATTACAGCTGCTTTGTTGGGACTTCACGTCCGAGGAACTTTGCAACAAGAAAGTGGGCAAGTATATGCATGACTGCCCTGCATGCATGGGAACCCACCCATAATCTGCCTGCCCCAAAGGAAGACAGGGCAGGAAACGCTTTGGGGGCAGTGGTGGCCAACAGGGGCCTGGAAAAGGGGCCCAGCCCAGTAAAGCTGAGGGTACTTGAACGGTTTCTTCAGGTCTCCCCAAGGCTCAGGGATGCTGACTATTCATCCATTGTTTAGACGACTTTATGATGTCTGGGCCAGCTGGCTTGGGGCAGTGTGCCAGGCTTTTGGCAGGGTTCATGGAGTTTTCTGAGGAACTGGGGGTTCCTTTAACTCATGAAAAAACCAAGAGACCATCTGTTGTCATAACGTTCTTGGGAATAGAACTAGACACAGTTCAACAGACCTTAAGGTTGTCCTTAGAGACGGTGGTAGATCTTGGGCTCGATTGGAGGGCTGCTTGAGTGGAGCCAAGATATCTCTCCTTGAGTTGCAGCAATTAGTTGGCCATTTAAACTTTGCCTGTAAGGCAGTTGTGCCTGGGAGGGCTTTCCTCAGGTGGCTGTGCGATGCTATGAGGGCCTTACGGTTGCCCCATCAGCATTTAAGAATTAATAAGGGCATGCGGGATGACCTGTTGGTGGGGAAGGAATTCCTTGACACCTTTAATGGGGTGACTTTTTGGAGGGAGGAGCTTTTGCTAGAAGCCGAACTTCAAGTCACCTCTGATGCCTCCTGGTCTACAGGCTTTGGAGTCTTTTTTAGGGGGCATTGGTGTGCTGACCAATGGCCCGCTGATTGGGTAGCCCAGGGATTGTCCAAAGACCTTACGTTTTTGGAGGTCGTTCCCTAGTTAGTGGCTGTGTGGCTTTGGGGACCACAATTGGCTAACCAGCCTGTCCACTTTTGGTGTGACACCTTGGCTGTAGTGCACATGGTCAACACCCTGGCCTCCGGATCCCCCAGGGTGATGAGGCTAGTGAGTGCCTTTACATTGAAATGTCTGCAGATGAACATTTTACTTAGGGCCAGACACGTTCCAGGTGTTAACAATGGTGTGGCAGACGCTTTGTTTCGCCAACAGATGGAACGATTCTGGCAGCTTGCCCCCCTGGGCCGACAGGCAACTAGCAAGGATGCCCCACGAGCTATGTGAGCTTGGATGGCAGAAGTAAATAGAGTGATCCAGCTGTCCTTTGCCCCCAGCACGCGCTGGGCCTACGACTGTGCGGTGGGGCAGCTTGATCAGTTTAGGGCACGACGGGGCTCCAGCAGTCGTGGCCCATCCCGCCTGAGCACCTGATGCACTTTGTGTAGTGCAGCATGGGAGGGGTTTGGCTGTGAAGTCTATCAGGGGTCAGCTGGCCACTCTAGCTCTGCCAGCACAGCATGTGGCTTACCTGAATTCACGGGTGTTTTCAGGATCCGAAAGATGCTGGAAGGCTGGGCCAGGGAAGTCAAAACGGTGAGTGACCCGAGGGAGCCCATCTCCCCATCAGTATTGAGGGGGTTGGGGACTGTGTGGGTGGAAGTGTGCTCTTCGATGTTTGAAAGGAAGTTTTTTCACGCTGCTTCCTTAACGGCATTCTTTGGGGCCCTGCGAGTCAGTGAGCTGGTGGCCTCATCACGTACGGACGCTTCTGGCTGGGCCCTGACTGCTCAAGACAGTCTCTATTGGGATTAGACAGTCCAAGACGGACCAGCGGCAGTGGGAGAGCACTTTGCGTTTGGGACCCTGTGCTGAGCAGGAGCTGTGCCCTGTTAAGGCCCTCAGGGAATATGTCACGCTTCGTGGGGATGCCCAAGGGGTCTTATTCCGCTATGAAGATCAAGCCCCTTTGACTAAATATCAATTTTGGGCAGTGACAGAGAGGGCATTGAAGAAAATTGGCTTGTCGGGGGTCAAATTCGGAACCCACTCCTTCCGGATTGGTGTGGCCTCCACAGCAGCTGCTATGGGATACCCTCAGCAGGCAATTCAGAGAGTGGGCAGGTGGCAGTCAAGGGCATTTCGGTCCTATGTCTGGCCCCTGCAGCAGTTTTAAATGGCGAACTAATTGCTCTTTCCTCAGGTGCCGTGACAGGCCAAGCGAGGAAGAGAATCCTGATTTGTGGCCACAGCATGGTGTTCTGGGCGGCAAATCAAGCCAAGAGCAAGCCGATTGGATCCCAGCTGGGATTGAGTGCTGTGGCCACGGTGGAATGGCAGGGCCGGCGTGGCCTCAGATGGCCTGGCCTGCTGCCCCTCCTGTTTAGGGGGCGGACGAAGCCTCCCCCGCAAATTGTGGTCATTCACCTGGGTGGTAATGACCTTGGGCTGGTACAGGGCAAGGCCCTGTTGATGCAGGTAGCTGAGGACCTGGAATACGTAAGCAGCCGATGGCCGGGCGTACTTATAGTATGGTCAGAGACGCTACAACGACGGGTTTGGCGGGAGGCCTTAGATCCCAGGGCAATAGAGAGGGCCCGACGCAAGGCTAACCACGCCATTAAGAGGTCTTTGGGGCAAGGCTTGGGCATTTATCTGCCACACTCCAAGATTAGGGCCGAATTTGCCCACCTCTACAGAGGAAATGGTGTCCATCTGTCACTTGAGGGCAATGATATATTCCTAGATGACCTACGGCAAGGGCTTCGGGTGGCTCTAGGCCACCTGTGGGGTGTGAGGGTCTAAGCAGAGGCTTGACCCTTGCAGTGGCAGGAGATTTGGGGAATAGGGTGCGGGCCGGTGAGCCCCTGTGGCATTCCCCTAGGTTGGGGAACAGGGTCTGTCATTAGGGAGGTATGCTTGTGGTGGCTACCGTGGGGGGGGGGCAGACGCCTGAAGGGATCCCCTGGCACAAGGCCTAACCTCATGCTAGACGGCTGGGGGTCAACAGGTGCTTGAGTGGGGATCCTATGGCCTAGCTGGCCAGGTTGCAGCCATTCCTGAGATGGCCTACACCCGGGGCATTGGAGCTCGCCCAGACAGGCAAGGCGGTGGTCAGTGTGCTGGCCCCAGGGCTTGACCTGTACCGCTTAGTTAGCTCTTGCCGTGCATTACCTTTACGATCATTTTAATAAACGGCCCTTTATTCCAAACCTGTGTCTGTCTCTTCCTTCCGGCTGGGGTTGCAAAAAAAAGTGTTTTTCCAATTGTAAACTCAGTTCCTAAAAATTTGACCAAAGATGCAGAAACAGTAGAGAATTCAGGGAATGTGCATAGATTAGGTGAAGCCTTTAAAATATGTATTTACTTGTTAAAGACTGGGAAATCTCTTAAGTATTTACCATCTAGTTCAATCTCAGGGTTTTGGACAATGCTTCTAAATGTTATTGTTTCCTCCCGGTATTCATCCATCCAACTAGTAACTTGGCTGTGAAAGACCCAATAAATTCCCCATTCTCCCTCAAAAGAAATAATGGGTTTTCTTTTACTTCCATTCACATTTTGATGATGAAGTGCCTCAATAATTTTTATTGCTTTGTGTAGCACTGAGGAAAATCCTTATGAAAGTATAACAGAAGAATTATTTTTATGTGGAGTGTTTATGTGTGTATGTGTGTGTGTATAAAATACAACCATGTCCTGATGTTTCAGCTCTCAAGCTCAAATTTCAGGAACTGTGTGTCTGTCAGCATACCTTATTAAAAATTCTTTTTTAAAAATAGCAATAATAATTTTTGTATGGCTATCAGTCTATATATCTCTAAGAGTAAATCTCACGCTGTAATAGCTAAATGAGATTTTACTCCCTATTTTTGAATTGCAAAAGTCTGACAAAAAAATCTTTAGCCTCCAATGACAATCAGCTTACTTGATGCCATTTCAGGGAACATCTGCAAACTATTTAATGTGATGTAAGAAAAATATGTATATATGACTTTAATTTTATTTGCTCTGTCAATAGAGGTTTTTAAAATAACTTTCTTTCAGTTCCATTTTTGATTACTATGGATTTCCCACACATTTTAGTAACAATGGCAGGATTGATACAGCAAAAACTTTTAAAAAGGAAATGTATCACATGATGATCTTGCCTTAGTGGAAACTAGCATATGTATTATTAAATCCAAAGAAGATGAGAATGTGAAGTACATGAAACAGAACTGAGATCTGATTTTTATCATGTGTTTCAACACAGCTTAAAATCCTGGTTTTGTTCTAAACTGTCAACTTTTGGGGCATGTCTGTACTAGACCTCCCATGTCCTGAACATTGGCAGTTGTCATGGGAAGTTTAGTTCAAACCGCCATTCGATAGTAACTCTCACAGAGTAATTTAAGAGGGGCCTACAAGCAAGATACATAATGCAAGTGATTTGTGCAGTAGGGTTTTCTAACATGTTTGTAGAGAAGCAAGAAGGTTTATGAGCATGAATGCAGCACAGACAGGCTTCTGCTTGCCTCTTCATGATGTGATGTTGCCTGGTTCTTGGCATGATAGAGTAGAGGCAAAACCACACCAAGGTCTGGGTAGTGGGTTATCATGGTTGATTTACTGTAGAATGCACTGGAGTGATGCCTGACCTGGATAGCCCAGGTGAGTCTGATCTCATCAGATCTCATAAGCTAGGCAGAGTTGGCCTTGGTTAGTAATTAGATGGGAGACCTCCAGTGAAGACCAGGGCTGCAGAGGCAGGCAATAGCAAACCACCTCTGTTAGTCTCTTGCCATGAAAACCCTGCTAGAGGTCACCATAAGTCAGCTCTGACTTGGGGGCACTCTCCACCACACTGGAGTGACACTGTCTCATAATCTGGACTTGATGTAGCACACTTGCCAAAAAGGTTGGCCATTAGTGAACTATTTTATCTCTCACTCTAACCTACTCTAAGCAGCTTCACAAGATACTCTACATTTTGTTTGCTGAAGTTCAGTTGGTCTTACTCAGTTGTTCCCTGTACTAAATATACTGTATGAAGGACAAACAGGTATCCCTGAACATTCAGAGACATGCATTAGGGAAGCCCTGGTTGGCTATGGTTACCAGCATATGAATGCTATGCTGATTTGGCATACTGGATACCTTCAAGTCAAATATGCCCATGTACTGTCCTTGTTCAGACTGCTTTGGAGACAATCTGCATGAATCATCATAACTTGCCTTCATGGAAGTCAATAATGAAACCAGGCTGGGAGGCAGAGAGGGCTATGGTTCTGAGATAAAGCATGTGCTTTCAGGCAGAAGGTCCCAGATTCAATCTCTGGCATCTCCAGCAGATGGTCTTAGGAAAGAGTCCTGCTTGAGAATAGTAATAATGAGCTAGATGGACCAGTGGTCTAACAAGGTAATATTGCTTGACCACTCCTACTCTTCAAGCAATAGGGTTATCAGCTAATAAACTCGCGGGCATTATATTAACATGACTACATGTGGTCTGTGGTGGTTAATTTGTGATAGATGTTTGCAGGGCTTTTTTTCTGGGAAAAGTGGTGGTGGAACTCAGTGGTGGGACCGCACAATGACATCAGTTTGGGTCAGTTGGAACGGGGTGGGGGGGAAGTTTTTTAAAGTTTAAATGGCCTTGGTGAAAATGGTCACGCTGGCGCCGAGGGCAATCTAAACTCCCCTCTGTCAGGAGATCAGGGGGCGGGACCACTGGCCATGTGATCATTTTCAAGAAGTGCCGGAACTTTGTTCCACCGCGTTCCAGCTGAAAAAAAGCCCTGGATGTTTGCAAAATCAAACAATGACCCAGGAATCACAATTAGTATTTGATATATATGTTTAATGAAAGCACACTAAGAAATTAAAGTTCAATTAACTTAATGAATGTTCAGTATCTAGAACATCTCAGGATGGAGTTCACCTACTCTCTCAAACTAGTAGTTTAATAGAAAAATACTTCACATCTATGCTGTTTTTATCCATTCCTACAGAAATTAAAAACTGAGCTGGCAGTACAGAGAGTAGAGAAATAAATGCACTTTGCTGCTGAAGATACTGCTGGAATAAATTATTGCTATTTGAGAGTGTAGATGCAAATGTACTTGCAGACGGTGTTCTGTCGCCATCTATAAAATCTTTCAATACATGCTTCTGCAATAGGGGGTGATTTCTTTTGAATAAATGATGAACTATATGCTCTGCATTTTTTATTATTTATCGGGCATTTAGACAGTAGATTGGAACAGCGACTAAACTCCGTAATTATGTATTTAAACAGCAGGCCATAACAGCTCCAGAATATCCATTAAAGCCTATCTGATCGATAGTGTGTAACTTTTTGAATGTTTACTGATGTAAAGCCCATAAACTTGTAAATTTATGTCTTGTGGGATAGTGTTCTGTGTATTTTTAATTAAGACATGCATCTGCAGATAGAAAGTAACTGCAGACAAAATCTGCTATTGGAATCTGTGCTGTGCTGTGTTGTCTTCCCTGGGATATGCCCTTTTGGATGTTTTGGAGTCTCAGATTCCGAGGAGAGTCTTTGCAGGATCACCAGTGTAGTGTAATACATGCTGCCATCAAGCTGAAAGACTCTGGCAGGAACTGGAAGGAGAGTCAACAGGACATGGAAGAGAATGCCATATTTAAGACCAACAGTACAATCCTAGAAAGTTACTCCAATCTAAACCTGTTGATTTCAGTGGACTGAGACTGAAGTAACTGTGTTTAAGATTGCACAGCTGGTGTCGGTTATTAAGAATATCAGAGCAATCAGTGCCAGAATCAGATGAGTACAGCACCAAGCACCAGGGAATCTGTGGAGCAGGTAACTGAGCAGATTTGAAGAAAGGACAATTGGGGAAAAGACATGGAGGCACAGGACAAGAATATGAATGCCAAAGCAGATAGATTTGCCCAAACAATGGTATGGGCCTGACTTAGCTTTTTTTCAGACGGTCATGCCAGTGACCAGTCTGGAGGTCCATGGGTATTCTTGGGAGCTCAAAGAGGAACTCTAGTGCTATCCTACCAAATGTTATGGCTTACCTTGGTATGAGACATTGTTGGTCTTAGGGTGCTTGCTTAGATCCCTCAATGCTGAAATGGAATTCTATGGAATATTTGCAAAGTGTGAATATGTGGAAAATAGTTTTGGGGCTGACTGACCATCACCTGATGGAAATGGGCCAAGGGATAGTGCCATATATTTTCATGTGACATCAATTTTTTTGTGACCAAAAGCAAACACGTTGAGCTACTTATGAAGTGGTTATTTCTGACACATCTGGGGTTCATTGTCCACTCAGTGTTTTTGAGGGCTTGACTCTGCTTTACCCTGGCCCCCTGAAGGTCAAGAGTAATGATATTATGAAAGAGTATCTTCTGTGCTGTGATTTCCCCAAAATTCCATCCAAGCCCTCAATGCCTATGGTGATATGTTAGAAGCAGCAAGTTACTTCTTAGAGAAGCATACCTATTTCCTAAGCATACCTAGTAGGGGTGGGCACGGACTGCATAACGGACCTAATTTCCCCACGGATTTACCTAGTTTGTCGTTCGCGAACACGCGGGCCGTGAGAACGTGTTCTTTTCACGAAAGCGCTGAACTTTGGGGCGTTCTAACTGTCTGTCCATTGGCCCGTCATGCCAGGATTCCCGCCGGAGATTCCTTTTAGTAACCATGACTAGTAGCCACTGATAGACCTATCCTCTGTGAATTTGTCTAATCCCCTTAAAACCAGTGAGTCTGCCCATTGGTCCATCTAGTACTATTTGTTCTAGTCAGGCAAAATCCTCTTCCTACCCTGATACCTTTTTAACTAAAATGTCAGTAGTATGGATTGAACAAAATGAAGGACCATCTCTGCACTGCCAGTCGCATATGTGGGCTATTTGAAATATAAAGGCCAAAAGCCAGCAGAGAAGGGCAGGATGGAGTTGTAATTCCACAGAATCGCATTACTCTTACTGGGAACAAACTCAGATCTAGTGGGATTGCCCAGAGGCCTCAAGAAAATTGTCCTATCCCTTTAGAGGTTTCTTAATGGCATGTTATTTAGCAGGTGACGTTAGTAACCTCCATGCCATGAAAAGCATCAGCTGCCCATTTCATTTCACACATTAAACATCTGTTAAAGGAACGGTATGTTTTATGAAACCAGAAAATTGTATGAGCACTGATACCTGTAAGCATTATTTTAGAATCCTAATAAACCCGAAGGTTGTCTTGTAGCAAATGGCCAGCATTAAATGGAATAAAATGGAAATAGCGCCTGTGACTGGCAGAGTTTAAAGCAGCTTTACTGTTGGATGTGTCCTACAGCTGTAAGGTTTCCACTCAACCAGTAACAAGGTCAGTGGTAAATTACTTCAGGAAATTCAGCAGTATGTTATCACCATTACTGTAGGGATGTTTGAAAAAGACTGCTCAGATTAGAAGTTTGGGGCAGATTCCAACATGCTCTGTTCTAAAGAGCAAATAGCAAGGAGCATCTAATACACTGTGCAATCTATTAGTAACTCAGAGTATATTTTCTGTGTTTTCCTTGCAGATAGGAAATGTCATGCTCATGTAGTACTTATTCCATCACCTTAAATTTAAGTTAAAAGCACTGGATGGTTAATAGTAATATAATAATAATCAAAAAGTAAAACAATCAATTTCCTTACATATGAATAGATTAAGATGAAAAAATTCCTTGCTATAATTTCTTCCCCCCCCCCCCCCCGCCATAGACAACATCAGGCAACATTGCCTTAAGGCTCAGCACTTCCAGTCCGGCCTTTGCTCAGCATTTTTCTCCTGCTGTGACCTTGCACCTGTTATTGACTCATTGAAGAATTTGATTGATTGCTGCTTCTGTCTTTCTGTCTGTGTGGAGGTGTGAGAATGACTTTTTGTGACATAATCTTCAGGCTGCCTCACCACCTGCCTCCTCTGTCAATGGCATCTTGCCATAAGTGGTGTCTATTTGCATCAAGGCAGAGCAATTTTTATTGTGTTTCAGCTTGTCAGATGGCCTCACTGATGGAGGCTGCCTGCAGCTGGTAAGAATATGCTTCTTTTCTCAAAGGCTCTTGACTGTTCAGTGAAAAGATTGCAGTACTTATTCTGGAATCACAGCTTCGCCCTCTAAGTATGCTGATGGCACAGATGCCAATCATTTAATGGAGTTTGTGTTAGCAGAGCCCTTCAAGGAAGACTTTGGTGTAATTCTCGTTGGTAGCTGGAGCCACTTTCCAGAGGAGGTAGCTTAGAAAGATTACCTTCTCGCTATAATTTTCAAGCAGGTCTATTCAGAGCATCCTATGGTTAATTAGTCATTGGCTCTCTGGGAAACTGGTTATATGAGAATTGTCAATCACTGAGAAAATTTTAATGTTGTTTTCTTATTCTGCATGCATATATGCTAAATACATGGGATAGTGCTTCTGCATGCAAATCTTCTTTGCTGCACTGGGTAATATTACAGCCCTCTGGTTACCATCTTCTGATCATTCCTCTACTTAAGGTTGCCAGCTGAAAATCTGCTGTAGCCAGGGCTTTTTTTCAGCGGGAACGTGGTGGAATGGAGTTCCAGAACCTCTTGAAAATACTTGGCAATAGTGTGTGAAAATAATATTATTTCAAAGAATTCCGTGTGTTTCTTTCTCATTTCCCTCTTGAGAGTTCCGCCCCCTCTTTTCCCAGAAAAAAACCCCTGGCTGTAGCCTATTCCTTTTCAATAGCGGCTCCCACTTTATAGAACAGGCTCCCTTGTTCTGGATTACTCTAGTCAGATCTGATTCAGGTAGAGATGTGCAGTTAAGAAGCCCTAAGCATCCAGTTAGCTTTCCCACATCAAATAATTTAATTCCTGTGTGAGCCCCTGCCCCTCCTGCTGCTCCAGCCCCACGTTCTGCGGTGACGAGTCACAGGGGAGGGACCTCCTTTGGCGTCAGATGAGGGTAGATGAGGGGGTTGAAAGTACCCTGTCTCCTCCGCCTCCCCTGCTGATATCTGGTCTCTCTGTTCACTCTCTCTGTTACCTACGCCAGTCACCTCAGCTGTCTTCTCCCCAGCTTCCTTGGGAGGGCTCCTTTTATCCCATTTCCCCCACTATCATAGCCAATCCCTCCTCCCATTGCCTTCCCTGCCATTCCTGAAACCTCCTTTGTGCTGCCTTTCTCCTTCGCCAGTCAATCCCCTGTCTCCCTATCCCCCTCAAGCCCTCCCCCTGACTGCCCCCCATCCTATCTTCTGCCCATGCCAGGCCCGCCCCTCTTCAGCCAGGCGTGGTTGTTTCCAGCCCAGCTCAGCCCTGGCTTCCGCTGCCCGGCTCGGCGTGCTCCTCACTGCTGGGTTGGACGCTGGAGCCATCAGTCTGGTGGCAAGCATCGGCAGTCAGGCTTTTGCCTCTGGCTCCTCCCTTTGCTGTTGCGTCTGCTGCAGTGTCGTCCCGTGGCTCAGCTGAGTGGTGGTGGGTGGCGTTTTCGGCATTGGCTGCTCTTGGCTTGGCGGCATCTCTAGGGGTCTTCTTCGGGGCAGCTGCTTCTCTCTCGGGGCTCGCCGACTGGCCCCTAGAGCCCCAGCAAGGTAGGGGGGCTGGATGGGATGGGGTCTCTGGGGGTTGGGCTCTCTCAGTGGGAGGATGGCACTTGCGGCCCCGGGGCAACGTCCAGTTGCGTTGGACACCCCCCCGGGGGGGTGGCGAGGTGTTGCTTGGAAGGTTGTTGTATATTCCCGACATGTAGTCCGCATTCACATGTAGGCTGCCGGGTCAATGCTGGAGGGTAAAGCCGAAAGGGAGA
The DNA here is from genome assembly GCF_028583425.1 of Eublepharis macularius. Taxonomy (NCBI): domain Eukaryota; kingdom Metazoa; phylum Chordata; class Lepidosauria; order Squamata; family Eublepharidae; genus Eublepharis; species Eublepharis macularius. Next base: position 108,437,142 of record NC_072790.1, read on the forward strand.
AGAGAGAGATTCCATCTCAAGATGCGGGGATTGTGCTCTTTCATCCTGGCCATCCAGAGGAGGGGGGCGTGGTCGGTAACAAGGGTAAAGGGGTTGTGGGCTAAGTAGAATTGCAGGGCCCCAACAGCCCAATTGACGGCCAACGCCTCCTTTTCTACTGTGGCATAGTGGGTCTCAGCTGGTTGCAGCTTGTGAGTGATGAAGAGCACTGGATGCTTTTGGCCTGCCACCACCTGGCCCTGAGGCCCACTGCGGAGGCATCCGTGTGCACAATGAAGGGTTGCGTGAAATCCAGATTGCGGAGTAATGGAGCTTGCCATAGGGACTCGAAGGCTTTATCCCGGTCCACTGTCCATCATATGAGAGTCGGCTGGTCTTTCTTCAAGCAGTCCGACAGGGGGCTGGAGTGACTGGCGAAATGCAGAATAAACTTGCTGTAGTAGCCTACTAGGCCCAAAAACTGCCTCATTTGTCTTTTGGTCCAGGGCTTTGGGCTCCACTCTAGGGTGGTCACCTTATCTGGCACAGGTTGGAGGAGACCCCAGCCTACCCGATAGCCCAAGTAAGTGAGTTCCTTAAAACCTATGCGGCTTTTCTGAGGGTTGGCCCGGAGTCTGGCCTCGGCCAAACTGCGAAGCACCTCTGCCAGGTGTTCCAGGTGGGACAGCCAGTCAGGGCTAAAGATGACTATATCATGGGGACCTGCCAGTACCCCTTTGTGAGGTCCAACGCCGAGATGAACTGAGCCATGCCAAGTTGATCTATTATCTGGACTATTTTAATGACTTTTTAAAAAAATATTGATTTTATGGGGTTTTTTTACTTTTAATGTATTTTTTGAATGTTGTTAGCTGCCCTGATCCCATCTGTGGGGAGGGCGGGGTATAAATAAAATAAATAAATACATTAGGAAGTCAGCCTGTGTCATCGGGTAGGCATTAAACTTGGCTATGGCATTTACCTAACGATAGTCCACCAGAAGCGGACGGACCCATCGGGTTTGGGCACTAGCACAATGGGACTCCGCCATGCACTCTGAGAAGGTTCTATAACCCTAAGCCATAGCATGTCCTCAACCGCCTCTGCCACGACCTCCCAGTGTTTCTGGGGAAGCGGTTGCTAGGGCATGTGGGCCACTCTCCCCAGGGGAGTGTCGATCTTATGAGTTATCACTGTGGTACGCCCCAGCTGCTGAGAGAAAACTTGTGGGTGCTGTCCTATTAATGCCAGGGCCTGGGCTCATTGTGCTTCCGTTAGGCCAGTATCCACTAGGGGCAATTCCGGAGACCCGCCCTTCAGGCTCCAAAGCAGCTCACCCTTGGAGAGCTCCAGGGGTTCTTCAGCCAGCCTGCATGGGATAGGAATGGCTGGGGCTTCCTGCTAAGCCTTCAAGTTGTTCATGTGAAGCTGCTTGCAGTGTCGTTGTAGCAGTCCACACTGGACTTCGTAGGAGAGGGGCCCCAGCACCCGAGTAACCCGGAAGGGCCCCTGCCACGGGTCCCCTAGGCCGGAACCCATCACCTGTTGGCTCATGAGGACACGGTCCCCATCATTTAGGGTGCGGAGGTGGGGCCCCTAATCATAGTAGGCCTTTTGAGCTGCTTGAGCAGCTTCTAGGTTCTTTCGAGCTTCCTCCCAGGCCTTCTCTAGGTGGGCTCGTAGGTCTTGGATGTAGGCAGGCACCAGTTGGGACGTCATCCGCTCCCAAGGCCCACATTGCTCTTTCACCAGGTGTAATATTCCCCGTGGTTTCCAGCTGTAGAGGAGTTCAAATGGGGCACAGCCTGTCGAGGCCTGGAGGGTCTCCTGTACGGCGAACAAGAGGGCGAACAAGAGTGGGTCCACGAAAAGATCCCACTGGGTCAGTTTCTCGTAGCATAGCCTTCAAAGTTTGTTTGAAGTGCTCCACCAACCCGTTGGTCTGAAAGTGGTACACGCTGGTCAATATCTGTTGTACCTTGAGGGTCTGATGCAGCTGATGGGTGAGCTTGGCTGTGAAGGGCTTCCTGCAGTCAGTCAGAATTTCCTTTGGCAGGCCTACCTGGGTGAAGAAGTGAATCAAAACTCTAGCTACACCAGAAGCCTTCATATCGCACATCAGCACTGCCTCCAGGTATCGAGTCGCATAGTCTAGCAGGACCAGCAAGTACCAGGCACCCCATGTGGTGTGAGGGAGGGGTCCCACAAAATCCATTGCTATTCTTTCTAATGGTTCTTGCATCACTGGCAGGGGGGCCAATGGGGCTTGGGGAGTCCCCTCACAGTTGTTCGTTGGCAGAGAGGACAGGCCTGACACTACTTCCGGGCATCCCGGACCAGAATAGACCAAAAGAAGTGGGCAGCCGCTTGGGCGGCTGTGTTACTACAGGCTACCCAGATGCGCACCCATGGTGGTATAATCTGGAGCATTTGTTCCAGGACAACCTGGTCCGCCACCTGTTTCCCCTCGGGGGTAGTGGGCTGTAGCCACCGATAGGCCGCATCTTTCAAGGCTGCTACCACCGTGTGGGGCCACTCCGATTTCTGATAGGTTAGAGTGCGGAACTTCTGGCGGTAGGTCTCAGGGGTAATTCATACCTATCCAGGATGGCAGCCTTCAGCCTATCATAGTCAGCACTCTCCTCTTTGGTCAGTGCCTTGAGGGCTGCTAGAGCTTCACTGGTGAGGTAGGGCCCCACAATAAAGGCCCATTGATCCCAGGGTCACCGGGCGGCTTCAGCCGTGCACTCAAACGCATCTAAGAATGCATCCATGTCATCCTCAGGGCCCAACTTAGATAAGTGAAAGGGTGGGAACCTTCCCATGCCACCAGGCCCGCCTCTGGTGGGGTTGCCTGCGGTCTTCCCGGCCTCTATCACCTGGTGTAAGTCCCACACCAAAGTTGCTTGTGTCTCTCACTGTTGCTGGGCAAGGGTGGCTTGAGCTTCCCTTTGCTGTTGGGATGCCTCCCAGAGAAGCTGGCTCTGGTGCTCCGCAAGCCATTGCCCAAACTGTCCATGCTGGACATCCTGGCAAGAGGTTTGTTACCAGGTATTGTACACAAGCGAATACAATGGTAGAATCTCTGCTTCCATTTTAAGCCTTTATTTATGATTATTTAGCATTCTAATATTAGCTCAATCAACAGAAAATACTATTATAACTCCATAGATCATTAAAGGACAACAGTTTTATCAGTCCAAAAAAGCATCTTACCCAGAGATAAGCAGGTTACAGACAAGGAGCCCCTTCTAGGAAGAAGCTCCCAATAACTTCAACTTCTCATATTTATACAGTTTCAAAATCACCTTCAAACAATAATGCTCTGGCTCACTTGATAAAGGCTCATATTTTTGGCTAACTAATTATCTTATAACTTCGAACACCATGCAAGGTTATCTATTTTTAAAATATCTTCTTAAGATAAAAACAATTATATATATTTAACAAAGTATAGGTAAAACCAGTGATTACAAGTTTCTCATACATATGAATATCTTTTGGCCCTCAATCAATACACCCATCCTTGAATCATATCTCCACTTCTGTGAATTGTACATTCCTGTTATTCTCAGACGGTCTCTGCACCTAGGCCTCAACACATAGTATCACTTGATATGGGTTAGAGGGCTCATATAATCTATACCAAGGCCATACAACTGTGTTACTCATCTGTTTCATGCTCCTCTCCAGGGTTGATGGCTCCTTTTGTGGCATACCTTGCTGGCATATCAATGACATCCAGTTCTCCTAAAGTTCTCCTAAAGGCTTTACGTAGAGGTTGAATAACATTGGGGATAAGATTGTTCCCTGTGGAACCCCACAAGAAAATTTCCACTCTGGAGATAGTTGGTCTCCAACAGCGACCTTTTGAGTCTGTTCCATGAGAAACAGTTTAAACCAGTCCAGGGCACATCCTTTGATACCCACTTCTACCTCCAAATGCCTCAATAAGATGGCATGGTCTACTGTATCAAAGGCTGCAGATAGAGCCAGGAGGAGTACTAATGAAGCATGGCCTTTGTCTATATTCAGGTGAAGATCGTCCACTAAAGCTACTAGAGACATCTCCATTCCATGGCCTGGCCTGAATCCAGACTGGAAAGGGTCCAGAGCACTAGAGTTTTCCAAGAAGATCTGGAATTGGTCTGCTATGGCTCTCTCAATCACTTTGCCTTAAAAGGGCAGATTAGAGACTGGGCCATCTCTTTGATATGTTAGCACCTCTCTGTTGGGGGAGCGGAATCTAGCAGGCTTTTGGGTCAGAATCAGAGGTTCAGATTGATTAATGTTTATATGACACATGTAGGAAGAGACCTGAAAAAGCTGTCTATTTTGTGTGTGTGTGTGTGTGTGTGTGTATGTGTGTGTGTGTGTGAGAGAGAGAGAGAGACTAACCATGGTGTGACTGGAAGGGAACTGCATGTGAAGCCATGCAGAAGTATTAGCATCCATGGTATACAAATACCCATTGGAGGAATGTGAGGGGGCAGATGCTCAGGAACAATAAGACTCAATTAGCTTAGTAACTTTTCTCATGTTTCTTTTCTTAGATTATATTGTAGTCCTGTAAATGTATTTACTTTAGAGTTATGTATTGTAATAATGAAATTTGATTTAGTTTAGACTCATTGCCTTGATTCCTAGTCCACTTCCTAGATGACTTGCTAAATGCTACAAAACAACCCCTGGGCAGGGGCAGGCAGAAGTCACAGGGGCAAATCCAGAGCTGGTGGCAGAGCTATCCAAAGGAGAACTCCAAATTATGCCTAATGGGGAGAGTTGGAAAGTAAAAGGACAACTTCCACCCCAGCCTTCAGGCAGGGCTGCCTTTTGCTTGATTGGTTGATGTCTGCTTGCCTGAGAAGGAAGTGAGAGAAATCTGCTGGGTGCTGGGGAGAAATATCACTGCCACCTCTTGATATTAAGCCTGATTCCCTGGGTCAGTGTTTTGAGGCCAGTATTGGGTACAAAGCAAAGAGCTTGGTTTGCATTTTCAGCAGCAGTTTTTCACACTTAAAAATATGCCATAAAGTTGTTGCTAATGATCTCAGGAAACACAGTTATCAAGGCAAGGTAAGTGCTTGTGTCTCCAATAATGAGCTAACAAAACACTTTAAAACTCAATAAACTAGTGAAACTCATTTTAAATTGATGAAATAAATTGTTCAAGGATTAGAAAAAAGACCGTATGCTGCTAGTATAGTATACAATGCCTCCCGTCAAGCTAGAATGAGTCAGATGTTAGTTTGCTCTCTGTTGGTCTTTTAAAAAGGAATTCTTAGGGCACAGGGATGCCAAAATGCCTTGTTAGGTCATTAAAAAAATCTTGTGAATATAAAATATGAGATATATAACATGGAAAACAACCACTTGTAGTGGTAATGATAGTGGCTATCTGTATGGTACATAAAATTAAAGTGTGATATAGTGGTTAGAATATTGAACTAGGATCTGGGAGCCCCAGGTTTGAATCACCAATCTGCCATGGAAGCTTGCTGGATGACCTTGGGCCAGTCACATGCTCTTTGCCTATCTACCTCACGGGGTTATTGTGAGGATAAAATAGAGACTAGGAGAACAATGTAAGCTGCTTTGGGTCTCCATTGGGGAGAAATACTGGGTATAAATGAAGTAAAGAAAGACACAGAACTTATCAGAAGTTACCACTGCTTGCCACACAGACTTATGGCCCTTGGGTCCGCCCCCCCCCCATGGTACAGGCCTACTGAAGGTGTGTCACATTCATGTAGCCTCTAGAGTCCTCAGGTCATCTGATAGACAACTACAGAACTTCCTCCATACAGTGTTGAACAAGGATACACCAAGGCTCACCAGGAATGTGGAGAGGAGTAGCAGAGGAGAAGCAAGCAAGAGAGGGAGCAGAGATGTCCCTAGAGGCTAGTTGGAAGGCATGGGCTAAGAGTAGGTTGCCAGTCCCCCGCTGGAGGCAGGTGATCCTCCACTCCCACCCATCACCTCCCACCCCTGCTTATCTGGCTGGGGGGGGGGGGAAGGTGGGAGAACACGACTCCCAGGGTGTGCTCTTGGGTGGCACAGCACACTCCCATGCTCTGCAGTGGCCCGATGTGGCCTGAATCTGGCCTGATTCAGGCCAAATTGGGCCACTGTGGAGTGCAGGAGCACTCCAGAGCCTCTTGCGCAGCCCCGGCAGCATACCCAAGCTCTATAGCAGCCAGATATGAGCCAAACCAGGCCCAATTCAGCCCTCTGCAGAGCGCAGGAGCGATCCCAGGGGTGGCACATGGCCTTCATGAGGACATCACTTCCGGGAAGTGATGGCATCGTGCAGGCCGGGAGCATGTGTGCATGCAAACACCACCAAGAAATGTGCCAGATTTCCTACCTCCTGCCTGAGGACTCTCCTGTGAAGCAGAAATGTCTTAACTAGAATTAAAAAACTGTGAGTCCCTCCCATGGAATAAAGTGATGTGTCCAAGAGGTGACAAGACCCTAGGGCTTACCACTTAACTATCCCATGACTGGGAATGATGGTGTTGGATTGGCTAGAACATAGAGAAGAGACAGACAAACATGCCTTGTAAACCTTTGAATAAACATTACAACTCCCGTATATTTGCTTAGGTGAGTTTTTTGTAACTGTGCAACAAAAGAGATTTATGATATAGAGTTATCTTCAGGCCCTACTCATATTAGAATGTATAGCTTCATAATCCCAGAATGACCCATATGCCCTTGCTAAATAATGTCCACTGAGGCTCTTACAGCAGCTGAAATGAAACATTAGCAAATGTAGTAGGTACTCGATGCTCAATAGGAGCCAGCATGGTGTAATGGCTAAAGTGTCAGACAAGGATCTGGGAGACCCAGGTTGGAATTCCCATTCTGCCATGGATGGATGCTGGGTCAGTCACACACTTTCAGCTTAAACTACCTGACAGTGTTGTTGTGAGGATAAAATGGAGAAGGAATGTTATAAGCCACTTTAGGTCTCTATTTGGGAGAAGAGTGGGGTATAAATGAAGTAAAATGAACTAAACAGGATGTTCCAGATTCATAAATTACGACAAATGTTTGGCCTCCAACACCCCTCCCCCCCCCAACATACACACCATGATACTAGGTACCAAATGCATTTGGTTTCAGACTTGTGGAGCTGCAGGCCATCCCTGATGAGGATGAATGAGGGGGACTCTATGGATAACCGCAAGACTTACTTTATCACATTAGAAAGAGTGGCATCCTCAGCTGGTTGACCCAAGATAAGTGAGATATGTTAGGGCACAGTCTTCATAAAATGAATATATATAGTTGCCTTATAGGTCATTGGTCCATTGAGCTCAGCATTGCCACCTCTGACTTGCTGCAGTTCTTTAGGTTCTCTGTCAGAGGCAGATCTTTCACAGCACCTCCTTACAAAGATCCTTTAACTGGAGATGCCAGAGATTAAACCTGGAGTCTTTTGCATTCAGCACAGGTGCTGCTCCACAGAACCACTGCCTCTTCCTAAAGATAAAACCAATTGATCAGTTTCATGGTTCTTGGAGCATGGGCTAGTCGAGCCCTCTCAGAGAAAATAAATTCCAGATGCACTGCCAGAATGCCTACCATCATGGTGTATCTGGCTTTTGAAGCCAGAGTTTTCCGCACTGTAAAAGAAGGAGAAAGTCCATCATTACACTTTTAGTGGAACAGAATCTAGGCTTCATTCAAACAAGAAGAAAATTCCCCTCTTGCATGATGTTGGTAAGTCCTTATGGACCAGCAATCCTTAATGTACCAGTTTTCACTCCTGAACCATCCATTACTACTGTGATTATACTGTTTTGTATTCTCACCAGGCAATCTTTTCTATCATGCTGATCGTGCATCTTTAAAGTGAGCTGTTCTAATGCCATAGTAATTTTTTTAGCTGGCAGATTCAAGATGGTTGTAAAGGTCACAAATGGCAAGTTCTTCGCTTTTGCTACAAAAAGAAAAATGCCCCACGTTTCCAAGAATCTTCAGAAATTTCCCATATTGCAAACATACAGAAATAATGAGCTTGTAAGAGGTTGAGTGATAAAGTAATGCTGCATTCACTAAGAGCAGGAAAAACCTATGGGATAAGGCTCAGGAAAAAGTCAGTGGGATGATTTTTGAAAGAACGAATAGAAGCATAGAGCTGCAGGCCCAAATCTTACAGTGCAGTCCTAAGCAAAGTTACTCCAGTCTAAGCGGTTCGGTGCCGACGACAATCCCGAGATCGCGAACCGCAACGAACATTTTCTGTTACCGAACTGGTTTGCGGTTTGCTGTTTGTTGGGCGTGGAACGGCCCCCGTGGCACTTACAGAGCCCATATTCCCAGGGAGTCTTTTGCAGGCCCTCCTACAGCCAGCACCCAAGTTTGGACAAGATTGGAAAAGGGATCTTGGAGTTACACCCTCTCCAGTCCAAGGCCCCCAGGAAACTCCCACTCAACACAATTAGAGCCACCAGCTGACGTTGGCCCAGTTTACAGAAGGTGGGTTTTGATGGGGGCCGCTGGGCTTGGCGGGCACGGGGAGGTGGCGATGAGCCACCTCCCCTTTAGGGGGCATGGGGTCTGGCTGCTCGCCAGCAGCTCCCCCCATGTGCCCGCCCGCCAGGCCAAAGAGGAGCGCACTGGTATTCCCAGCATGGGTGGGAGAGGACATGTCATTTGGACGGGGCCCTGATCCCCCAGCAAATGAGGGTCCTCACCCGAGGGTCCCACTGAGGAACAGTGCAGCAGCAGCCGACAGCACTCACCTTCCTGCCTTGCCAGAAAGGACGGAAGGGAGAGGACATGTCATTTGGAGGAGAAGTGGGAACTCTGCGGCAGCAGGCAGCATCAACCACCTTCTTGCCTTTGTGGAAAGAATGGAATAGGACAGGAGAGGTCTTTGGGAGGGGACTGAGTGTTCCAGAGAGAGCGAGGTGAGAAGAGGGACCGTGTACTTGTGTGGGAGAGGAGGGCTGAGCCCGAGGCTTCCTGGCTGCATTGCACAGCAGGACCGGGACGGAGGGACCACACATCCACCCTGAAGGAGTGCGTAGACTGCTGTAGCAGAGGCTTGTCCGCTCCCCCTGTGTCACAGTGGAGGCTGTCGCCAGCATCACTCACCTTCCTGCCTTCGTGGAAAGGACGTGACTGGCATTACCCATTCATCCCTGCCCAGAGGGGAATGCCGCTGCTGTTGGCAGGGTCCACTGTGATGTGCAATTTTATGCGCAACAGCAGTTGATCTGTCCCTCGTGGCCCAAAGCTGAAGCATCATACAGCACCCACTGCCCAGCCTTCACGGAAAGGGTGTGAGGGCAAGGGGGCAGCAGGTGCCCATGGAAAGGGGGGGTACCATGTGGTGCCATGCTAACACCAGCAACAGCAGCAGAGCTGCTCCTCATGGCAGAAAGCGGCATCAGCTCGCAGCACCACACCTTCCTGCCTTTGCGGAAAGGACATGACTGGTCATAGTGTCATTACCCATTTCCCCCTGCTCAGAGGGGACACCAGGTGTCATGGAAAAGGGTTACCGTATGGTGCCACTCTCACATTGGCAACAGCAGCAGAGCTGTTCCTCTTGGCCAAAAGCAGTGTCATCTGGCAGCACCACACCTTCCTGCCGTCACGGAAAGGATGGGATGAGAAAGACAGGAGAGGTTGGGAGGCATCTGAGCAGATCCAGAGAGGGAGAGGTGTGAAGAGGGAAGGGAGAGGAGGGCAAAGGGTCACTAGCCAAGGAATCAGCCCCAAGAACTGAGGGAGGCTTGAGCCCGCTGTGGATGAGCTGGGCCAGCTACAACCCCAGGGTGGCTCAGAGCCCGGGTAGGTCCAGGTCCACGGGAGGGTGCCCCAGTAGGTTGAGGTTCACCTTGATGAACATCAACATGTCCACCAGGTCCGGGTGCAGATGTGCGCAGCTGGGACGTCCGCTTGCTCTGCACGCTGAGAACATCCGCTTGCTCTGCACACTGGTGGGAGGGTAGGACAGGATGTTGGTGGCAATGATGGACAGGTTCGGTCATCGGTCAGATTTCCTTCCCAATACTGCAGTGAGTTGGCATGGGGGTGGGCTCGGTGGGCTCCGAACGGTACTCGCGCCACATGGCACACGCTGAGTCCTCCACTGAGAGGGACGCGCCCACCGTGCAGCGGCCAACCACACAGCCCACCAACGAGGCCCAGAGATCAAATGTGGCCATTGGGGTTGCTCTTCCCTGGCATGGCTCTCTTCCCACCTCCTGCCCCTCACCCTCCTCCTCCTCGTCTACTGCCTGCCCCTTGCTGCTGCCTGGTTCCTTCTCACCTGCTCTCTGTCTCTGGAAACGGAGTACCACTGTGCGGAGCTCCTTTTTCCAGTGCTGCATCTGACCCGCCTGCATGGTAATGCTGCCCTTGATCCGGGGGTCACAGAGGGAGGCCAGTTGGTAGGGTGCCTCACAGTGTAGAGGATGCAGGCATTCAGCAATGCAGGCCTGGATCCTCCGGACAAAGTCCTGGACCCTGGGGAGCAGCTCTTACCCTTGCTGGAGCTCCTGGGCCAGAAACTGGTCAAGGCCGTGGATCAGAGGGAGGACCTGACCCAGGCTGGCCTGGTAGGAGCACAAGAGCTGAGTGGCATCCTTGAAGGGTTTCAGGATCCAGGACATCTGGGCAAGGACTCTTCAGTCCATGGAGCTGAGGCTCAACTTCTCTCTCCTCCTCAGCACATCCGAAGAGGACAGGATATCTTTCAATATGCCCTTCTGGTCCACCAGACGACAGATCATGTCGTAGGTGGAGTTCCAGTGGGTGGGCAGGTGCTGGAAGAGTTGGTGCTCGGGGTCCCCTGCCTCCCCTGCCTCTGGAACAGTTCGCGGGAAGAGTTCATGCTGTGGGAGAAGTGGGAAGTGATGCGATGGCAGCTATCCAGCAGATTGCGTGTCCGCAAGGTTCCCTCATGCCAGCTGTGCCTTGGCTTGCTCCCCAGCCCGAGCATGTCCCGCATCACAAGGTGCAGCTTGTGCGCCATGCACACCAGGCCCAGGAGGGATGCCTCTTTCAGGGCTGCCAACATGTTGGCTCCCACGTCCGTGACCATGAAGCCACGGACAAACCCTTCCACCCCAGACGTCCACTCACTCAGAGCCGCCTTGATGGTGGCAGCGATATTCTTCCCAGTGTGGACCTTGTCCATCCCCCAGGCCTGAAGAAGAACCTCCCTGTAGCCCAGTGTCAAACTGGGCACCTTTTTACAGCTGCCAGACCTTGGCCTGGGGAGGCGGAGGTCCTCTGGTTGCCACCAGTGGCCAGTGATGGCAAGGTACCCATGATGGCAGCCGCTCTACAGGTTGGCCGTGAAGTGGGCAGCTGACAGGTCTCTGCGCACCATGTCTCGCACTGCCTCGTACAGGGCGAGCATGACTCAATGCCCAGTGGTGCGCCACGATGGCATGGAGAACCATGGGGCAAAGTGCTGGAGCAACAGTTGGAAGCCCACGCCCTCCATGACCAATAGGGGGAAGCCTTGCAGGGCAATCTTCTGCTCCACCACATGAACGCCCTCCTCCTGAGCCCTTGACCTCACCCTTTTCAGCGGAGCCACCTCCACCCCCAATGGAAAAACTTCCCCCAGGGAGGCCTGCCTGACACTTCTGCTCCCACCAGCCGCACCCTCGGGGCAAGGCTTCTTTCTCAGGGTGCATTCTGGAGACCCTCCCACTGATCCCAGATCAGACGAGCTGGTGGCCCTCGGTCTCCCCCCCGACGGCTGTTTCGCTGGCCGAGAGACCATAGGCTCGGGTGGTGCCTCTTCAGGTGCCGAGTCAGGGCCGTCAATGACAGGTGCTTCAGGTCATTGCCCCTGCGCACCAGGCCCTCACACACACAGCACCACACCACGTGGGGGTCAGTAGGAAGGGACCGAAAGTGCCTTCAAACATTGTGGTTGAACTGTGGCCCACTAATGGTTCCAGGGGAGGGAGGATGAAGGGTTGCTGCTGGATGTGCCACAGAGCTGGCAATGGAAGACGGAGTGATGGGTGGACTGCAGGCAGGGACAGCACCACCGGTAGTTTGGGATGGGGACAGGCTGGATGTTTCCTCGAACCCCAACCATTCCTCCAAGGATCCCTTGGCCTCTTCCTCCCCCCAAATTTTCAGGAGTTCCTCTTCCGCCACTGGCAAGATCTCTTCAGCCTCCTCCACAGCCACAACTGGTGATTTTTGGGGAGCGAGAGTCTCTGCTGCTCCAGAGTCCTGCACAGCACTGCTTCCTGTGCTGCAAGCGGGACAATCTCTGCACTTCTCCCCATGACCACTCTTGTCCCCCACCCGAAGCCTTATCATGCCAGCAAACAACAATTGAGGAGAAGAAAGGAGATGACACTGTGAGCCCTCAGCCGCAGTGCCCACTGAGCTTGGCCCCAGGGCCCGGCAGCAACCCTAGCACCAGTGGGAGGGAGGGACTAGAGCCCTAGCTCACCATGCCCACAGACCTGACCAGATCAGGCACTGATTTAAAATAATCAATGTGAGCCCTCAGCCGAGGTGCCCACCAAGCTTGGCCCCAGGGCCTGGCAGCAGCCCTGGCAGCAGAGGGAGGGAGGGACTAGAGCCCTAGCCTACCACTCCCACAGATCTGAACAGATCAGGCACTGATTAATAATAATCAATGTGAGCCCTTAGCTGAGGTGCCCACCGAGCTTGGCCCCAGGGCCCTACAGCAGCCCTGGCACCAGAGGGAAGGAAGGACTAGAGCCCTAGCCCACCACTCCCACAGACCTGACCCAATCAGGCACTGATCAATAATCAATGTGAGCCCTCAGCCGAGGTACCCACTGAGCTTGCCCCCAGAGCCAGGCAGCAGCCCTGGAACCAGAGTAGATAGATCCCTATCCCCCAAATCCAAGCTGAATCATACTCTCAGTCTCTCTCCCCAAAGGCTAGCAAGTGGCAAGCAAGAGCTCTGTCTCACTCCACTGCCCGCTGAAAGTGAAACCCAGCCTGGGAGCCCATGGCTATTTATAAGCATGGGTCCCATTGAGCATCGCAGGAGGTCTGTGTTTGGCCATCAGAGCTGCCTATCAGGGTTTGCAGGGATGAGATTGGAGTGCCCGTGGCTACAGGACACCCCCCTCCCCCTCCCTCCCCTGGGTGTCTTCTCCCAACTTGTAACCGCTTTGCAGCTCCGTGGTTGGAAGGAAGACCTGCCGATCAAGGTAAGCTGGGCTTCCATTCGGGTTTCCAGGGCGACAGAAGGAGCGCAGACAGAGTTCAGGCATTCCCTCAGCTCCGTTGCCAGGGGAATTGATTGCTGGCACCTGACTGTCTGGCTTCCCAAACCGCGGCCGAATGCACCGAACCAGCCTTCTTCCGAACGCTGGTTCGTTGGCCGTGGACAATCACGAGCTGTCGGGTCACGATTACCATTGTCATCAGTTTTTGAAGTTCGTAATGCGGTTCATGCCCATCTCTAGTTACATCATAGAAGAATCAAGGAGCTAATGGAAATGTAACTGTGCCCTGTAGCCCAGGAAATTTGGGTGGTAAATTTAAGTTTATTTAGAAAGTTATATGGTGCCTCTCTAGAGAACTGCTCTATGTGACTCACAAAATAAAATAATACAAAAATAAAATAAAACAAGACCATAACAATAAACAATACAGTAATACAATAAAATCATCAATAGCAGAAAATTATCAATATTAAAACAAGTCAAGAGGCTGCCAGGGCCATAAAAATTCATGAAAGTCAGCACCTTTATATAACCTGCACAGGATTGCCTGGCAAGCAGCAGCAGGGTTTGGGGGTGGGAACATGGAGGATGAGACATGGGGCGGGTAATGTTGGAAGTGACGTATGATAGCTCTAGGAATTTTATTTAGTTCATCTATACCCAGCATTTCTCCCCAATGGGAATCCAAATCAAAGACGTTCTCCTCTCCTCCATTTAATCCTCACAACAACCCTCTGAGATAGATTAGGCTAAAAGCATGTGATTAGCCCAAGGTCACCCAGCAAGCTTTTGATGGAAACTCTATGGTAAAACCTTTGCAATCTATTTTCTGCATTATGGTATGCAATGTATTTGACAGTTTTTGTTTGTTTTGTCATCCAGTTATGTAATCCTAGTCCTATTACAATGTGACTAACTGTATAGGAAGATAGCATCCGCACAGATGATAAAAGTATGAAGAGTTGTGTACTGTGAGAAAGATGTGTAACACTAATCCCCTTCATGCAGCCTGTTTATATGCATTCATTGTGAACAGGAGTGAAAATCTGTGGGGAGGGTAGCAGCAAAACTCATTCCCTAACTAGAAACATTCACTGTACTGTTCGTACATTCTCTATATACAAACTGTACAGGCATGGGCCTGCGCAAGTATTTTAATTTTTTCTCTTTATTTATGCCTCTTCTTTTTTCTCCAATGGTGACCCAACCTGGCTTACATCATTCTCCTCCATTTTATCCTCACAACAACCCCATGAGATAGGTTAGGTTGAGAGAGTGTGATCTGCCCAAGGTCACCCAGTGAGCTTCCATGGTACAGCAGAGATTTGAACCTGAGTCACCCAGATCTTAGTCTTGGGCCCTTTTCTCACAGTTTAAACCACCATTTATGAGCGTTCATTGCGATCACAATGGCTTCAGTATGGCATCCCCACATTCCACACTATTGGAGGCAGTTTCGATTTGGCGTCTTGTTTTTAATTTTAGATGGGCTTTAATAATAATGAATAATAACAACATTTGATTTATATACCATCCTTTAGGATGACTTAACACCCACTCAGAGCGGTTTACAAAGTATGTCGTTATTATCCCCACAACAACAAACACCCTGTGAGGTGGGTGAGGCTGAGAGAGCTCCTAGAAGCTATGACTGACCCAAGGTCACCCAGCTGGCTTTAAGTGGAGGATTGGGGAATCAAATCTGGTTCTCCAGATTAGAGTCCCGTGCTCTTAACCACTACATGAAACTGGCTTTAAAGCCTCGATGCAGTTTCGGGTTTTCGGGGCTTTGCAATTCATGTCACCTTTTTTAAAAAAAACTGTGAGCAGGTGTAGTAACGTTCCAGTGTTGGAACCCATCTCTCCCTCCCCGCCCCCATATTTCCTGATTGGGTTGTCCCATGCCCACTGGAGATGCAATTGGTGGTGAAGTGCTGGGGAAAAACATGTACTTTTCATGCTTATTCCACTCTCATTTTTTTTAAGTCAAGCCAGGAGAAGGTTAAAATGCTGCTGCTTCATCCCTTCCTGGCAGCTTCCTTGTCACTTTGTTTCCAAAGGGCTGTGCCAAGGGCTTGGGGTTTTTTTCCCTCTTTGGCAAAGCCCAAAACATGCCCGGGAGGGAGGAAAAAACAGCCATTTAATCCTTTTCTGTACAGTAAAGTTACAAAGTTACAATGTTCCAGTATTCCAGTGTTACATCAGTTACAAACCATTCTTGCATTTGAAAAAAAGACAGTGTGTACATACACCAAGGGGAAAAGCAGCCATTTAACCCTTTCCTGGCTTTTAAAACCAGCAGGGAATAAGCAGCAACATTAGAAATCGTTCCTGGCTTTGAAAAAAAAAATAAGAGAGTGCTTGCATACCCGGGAGGAAGAAAGCCAACAGAGAAGCATCCTTATGACCCTTACCTCGATTTACTGGGGGGGGGGGGAATAGCAGAAAAGGGGTTTAGAGAGCTGAGGAGGGTGGGGGTGGTTAATTTCGCACAGACCAATCAGCTCCTGAGGAAAAGGAGAGGAGGGGAGAAGAGGCATAGAAGGGAAATATACATGGACATTAATCAGGCCAGATGTGACTGAGCAGCGGCTTCAAAATAAAATTGTGGTATGTCTGCAAGGGGAAAAATTGAGGATACTATGGACAAACATCAGTTCTGCATCCCATGACTACCTTGCAAGTGTGAACGTCCTGCAAATATGGGAAGCAGAACAGATACTAAAACACTTTAAAGTCCCAGTGCAAAAAAGACCTTACAGACCTAACTACTATACAGTTCACCAGCGATCTTACTTTTGCATGTGGTTCTGCTCCAACCCCTTCCCACCACTGCATTCAGTAGAACACAGCTGAAAGCAAGTAGTGATGCTTTCAGAGAGGATGAAATTTCAAGATTTTCTTTTAATCAATGAGGACTAGTAACTAAAATTTTAATATGAAAGCAGAGATTTCAGGGTTCTAACACAGTCATTAAATTCTTCACAAACTGCATAAGCTACCCACCAATGCAGCAGAGTCAATTATTGCTTACAAAATTGGTTTGCACAGTTGAATTGCCATTTTTTTTTTTAGTAATTATATATGGAGAAACAGCGAAAAACAATTGAGAAAGCATCTCAGTGGAGAAGCTTTTCTCTTAAATTTCTCCTGGAAAACATCTGTGCATGTCAGCTGAGCAGCATTCATAATAAATACTGGGTACATTTTAATCTGCAAAGTGAACTGACCTTTTTTCTTTTTTGGATTTTTTTAGTAGTTTGAAAAACAGGAAAAAGAAAATGTGTAACATACGATAGAGGAATGGTACACATTGCTGTGAAAATTAAAGAGGAAGGAAAGTGAATTGAAGCCTAAGGAAGGGACAAATACATTGTGAGGAGAAATTG
Source organism: Eublepharis macularius (assembly GCF_028583425.1). NCBI lineage: Eukaryota > Metazoa > Chordata > Lepidosauria > Squamata > Eublepharidae > Eublepharis > Eublepharis macularius. Next base: position 108,453,712 of record NC_072790.1, read on the forward strand.
CTATCTAAAATGAAAATGAGCGCTGTGGACCACAAAAATGCCACCTCTTTATTAGAATTCCTGAACCACTCTTAGGAAATTGGCTGCCTTAGAGCAGAACCACAAGTGACAAAAGGCACAGATTGGACACTTGTCTGCTTCCCTCAAGTTTTGATGGGAAATGTAGGCGTCCTGGTCTCGCAGCTTCGCTCTCTGACTGCTGTCCAATGGACTTTTCAACTGTCACTTGTCCAACATTCTGCCAAGCTGCCTACATTTCCCATCAAAACTTGAGGGAAGCTGACAAGTGTCCAACCAGTGCCTTTTGTCACTTGTGGTTCTGCTCTTAGATATTGCTGTCCTAGAAGACTGAACTTCTGTGACTTGCACATTGCTTTAAAGATGTGTGTTATTGTTTAGCTTCTAAGCTTAAAATAACAAATGGATGCATTTTACCATTGAGAATGTTGCTGATACACAAAATGTCTTCTGTTTTAATGGAGGTGATATAATGTTGGGGTGGGACGGAGGAGACCTGGATTCGGATAGTTGCTCAGACACAATTGTACAAGTTGTAGTCCTGCAACCAAATCTCTATCTTTCCCTGATTCTTGAGAGGGTAAAACAGAGACCTTCATGGGCACTGCACTGCAGTCTTTGAATGAAGAGCAAATTACAAATATGAATGAAAGAAATCAGTTCAGCTCATTGCTTCTGTTTCTTATGTCTTTCCCTAGGACAGTTTTCCAGCTCGCTTTGGAGGAATTCATTTTGTTAATCAACCATGGTACATCCATGCCCTCTACACAGTTATACGACCTTTTCTAAAGGAAAAGACAAGGAAAAGGGTATCTTTCCTCTTCTTTATATTGATGGTTTTGAAAAATGATAAATTGATCATGTTGAAAAATTAGAAATATTTCTAGCATAGTCACCCATCCCTTAGAGTATGTTTGCTTTGTCACACAAGATGCTAATCTTTTGTAAGAAGCTTTCAGTACTACACAAAGAGACATCTGGATTTCCATGAATTAGGATGCCTTGTAATATTATTTTTAAAAGCTTAAAAACTATTATAGACATGCCATATAAAATCAACAAAATTCCAATACTGAATGATTTTAGATGATAATATAATAAAAGCCTTTTAAAAAGCCAGTTTTAGCCACTGTTTCAAAAGCTTTCAAAAATTGGCTCAGCCTGACACAGGTGGCCCAGTTCAGTTGTGCTTTCATTCAGACATAGATTTTTACAGGAAATTAGGGTGGGACTGAATCAAGGGAATGCAGGACTTCTAACCTGTTCCTTGAATTAAGCCCCATAATACTAAGGGTAGCTATTTCATCTGCTGATGCAATGAACTTTCACAAGCCACCCCATGACATTCTGTACTCTTGCATCATTTCAAATATCTATTGAAGGAGGACCTACTTGTTTAATTATAAAACAGTTCTAACATACCCTTTCATATCATGCAGAAACAACAGGAACAGAATCCAAGTTATAAGAATTTCCACTCTATTTTATGTTAGCTAGATATCACGAGGAGTACTGTGTCCAGTTCTGGGCACTACATTTTAAGAAGAATGTAGACAAATTTAAACAAATTCAAAGTATGCCAATGAAGGTAGTAATGGGTCTGGAAAAGTCCCGTGAAAGAAGGGTGAATGAGCTAGGTAGGTGTTAACCGAGAGAAGAATGAGGGGAGGGCATTTTGGCACTTTTCAGAAACCTGAAGGGCAGTCACTTAGACCCAAGCTAGACATTATGGTGGCCGTAGTTCCAACCTATGGCCGCCAATGCCATTTTAAAGGAGAATTTAGCAATTTAAAAATGGCTGTGAGGGCCTAATTCCGACCAGGCCAGTGGCATCATGGCAGCACCATGCAAACTCATCCCGCAGTTGTGGGAGGGGACAAGATCGTATGGTGGTGGTGACTCTATGCTGCAGGCACAATCAGGATCAGACCCTCTTAGCAAATTTTATACAGCTTAATTCTCCTCTGAAATAGCATTGGTAGCCAGGGGTTGGACCCATGGCCACCATAACTTGTACTTTGGCCCTTGGAAGAGGGGAAAGGCTTGCTCTTTGATATTCCAGAGGGCACGCTGGATCTAAAGGGCTTAAGTTCTCAGTGGGTAGATTTTGGTTGGACACTGGGGAAGACTTTTTAATGGTGATAACACTCAGTGGAACTAATTACTTAGAGCTTTCCCTAGCTGTATTCTGGAAGGGGTGGGGTGGGGGGCTCAAGCCTTGGAACAGTTTGCTATTGCTCTTTATTATACACAAACTCATTGATGAAGATCCATTGAGTTACTGTAGACAGAGGCAAGTACCTGTGTACAACCAGTGAGATTTTTTGTTTAGTTTTCTCCTTCCTTTTGAAGGTCCCCTTTGTTTTAAAAGGGAAGGGGTCTGCAGTGTGAGAAACACAAACAGAACTCCTTGGATGCATGCAGGTGATGACATGGTTACATGGGTTTTTGGACCCCTTATCTGGAGTTGGATCCTACAAATAGAAAACCAAACGTATTCAGATGGGCATATCTTCCCCATTACTCCCCCCCCAGCAGCTTATTTTGACCCATAAGAAAATGGTGCTGGGGGTCAGGCTGCAGTAGAAGAGGCCATCAGGCAAAAGTGCATCCTTTTTTTTTTAATAAAATTTTTTATTGGAATTAGAATAATATAATTTCACATTACAATCAATTCCCGTTTCCCAATTTCTAACCCCCTCCCTTTCCCCCCTTTTCTTTTGACTTCCAACAGTTTTCCAACCCTTTGTCCCTTTTCTCTTACTCATTTTAAATTCATCTATCTAACAAACATATACTTTCCCTTTGATCTAAGCAATAATTCTTTAACTAATTTTTAATACTCTATACCTTATCTTTGAGTCCCTTCTTCCATATTAGACAAACAATTTGTCCCTTTTTAACATAATTTCATAGTTTCCTGGTTTCAAATATTTCTATAAACCATATACCATATAAACCATATAACCCATGGATTTGTATAAGTCAACCAATTTAACTTATATTCCGTATATTGCCTTGTATAACTATCCTCAAAAGTTATCAATCAATTTGATCCATATATTTCTTCAGGTAGGCTCATTCAGTTTAACATGTTACACATTTATACCAGAAACAATGTTAATTAGTCGGTCCTTATAGTTAATTATTTTCTATCCATTTTCTATATATTTTTCTATATATAACACTCTAACAAAATAGCTGCTTAGACATTTTCATTTCTCTCTCTACCCTCCGGTAAAGTCACCCCCCTCTACATTTTGTCATACTTCAGTAGTTCTCAAACTGCCACAGTTCTCTTCCCACCTCCCATTTCTTCAGCACATATTGCTTCAGCTTCTCCCAGTCTGTGTTGAACTGTCCTGGGTCCAGATTTCTCAGTTTTCTTGTCATTTTGTCCATTTCGGCCATATACAGCAATTTGTAAGTCCAATCCTCAATAGTTGGCACTTCTTGTACTTTCCATTTTTGCGCATACAAAAGTCTGGCCGCTGCTGTCATGTAAAATAACAGTGTTCTATATTGGGCTGGAATGTTCTCCATTCCCAGGTTCAGTAGCAGGAGTTCTGGGTTCTTATTAATTTGAAATTGTAGAATCTCACTTATTACTTTTATTATTTCTCCCCAGTACTGCCTGGCTACCTCACACGTCCACCACATATGGTACAAAGAGCCCTCATGTTTTTTACATTTCCAGCATTTATTAGAAGTGCTCAGATTCCCTAGCGCAATCTTCTTTGGTGTCATGTACCAACGATAGATCATTTTGTAAATGTTCTCTTTAATATTAGTACACGTTGTAATCTTCATTGTGTTTTTCCACAAGTGTTCCCATGCCTCCATTGTTATTTCTTTATTAAAGTTTATGGCCCACTTCACCATTTGTACTTTAACTATTTCATCTTCAGTATACCATTTCAACAGTACTTGGTATACCTTGGAAATTTCCTTCTTATCCTCTTTTAAAAGTGTCTGCTCTAGTTCCGAATTCTCTGTTCTTATGCCTCCCTTTGCACAATCCGAATTGTAGAGATCTGCCTATACTGGAACCAATCATAGTTGGGTGATAACTCGTCCTGTGTCTTTATTTTAAGTTTGGAAGATTCTATTTGGGTTATCTCCTTATATGTTAAACACTGTTGCTCAGTATAGACAGCTCTCGGATCTATTACTTCATACGGAACTACCCACATGGGGGTTCCTTCTTGTAGGAAGTCTCTATACTTCTTCCAGGTTGCATATAGGCTTTTCCGTATGTAATGATGTAGGAACATAGAGTTCACTTTTACTTTGTCGTACCATAGGTATGCATGCCATCCGAATATTTTTTTATATCCCTCTAGGGCCAATAATTTCTTATTCTTCAACGTCATCCAATCTTTCAGCCACACTAGGCAAATTGCGTCATAGTAAAGTCTTAGATTGGGCAGTTGCATTCCGCCTCTTTGCTTTGCATCTTGTAAAACTTTCATTTTCACTCGAGGCTTCTTGCCTGCCCAAACAAAGTCTGATATTTTCCTCTGCCATTTTTCAAACTGCTTAGAGTCTCGGATAATTGGTATTGTCTGTAACAAAAACATTACTCTTGGTAACACATTCATCTTAACTGCTGCAATCCTTCCCAAGGCAAAAGTGCATCCTCTTGCCCTAGTGGATTAAGATGAGTGAAGCAAGCCCTCCTCTTGAACGAGAGGCAGTTGACGATTTCACGTCAGTGATTCCCCCTCCTCACTGCAGCCTCCTGCGTGCCATGGCATTTTGATAACAAGGGTTCCCTCATCACTGGCTCTGGCTTTTCAGAGGTCATAGGGGGCTGCAGGGTAAAGGGGATGGTGGTTAAGAGCCACCCAAATGTTGACAGATGGTCGATCCAACCCATAGTCTATGCTAGTTTCATGCAATGGCAGAGTCTTCCATCCATTGTGTTTTGCTTGGTGTTTCCTGTACCAAATGACTGAAAAGAATTTCCTGTAGACTTAAAGCTGCTTATTTTATAGAGTGTGCAATACAGATGGAATACTTTCCATGGCAAAGATTTCAGCCTAGTGTTGGTGTCATCTAGTTGAGTTTCACTTTTTAAAAAAGAAGTTTGTTGCTACACTTTGCTGTGAAAAGTGATTTGACCATGCTTTTGCTTCTTTTAACAGATATTTCTTCATGGGAATAACCTAAACAGCTTACACCAACTAATCCATCCTGAGATTCTGCCTTCTGAATTTGGAGGGATGCTGCCCCCTTATGACATGGGAACATGGGCAAGAACGCTACTAGATCATGAATATGATGATGACAGTGAATACAGTGTAGATTCCTACAACACTTCTGCAAAAGAAGTAGAAAAGGATCTGTCTCCCAAATCCATGAAGAGGTAAGTTACTTTTAACCCTAAAGCAGAAAATAAATATAGAGGATCTCCTAGACTGAATGGCAGCTGATGGCAACTAGGATCATGACAAATGTCCAATGTTATTCAACTATTCCAGTCAATGATGATGTCTATTAGTGAGGAGACATGGGCTGTTTTCACATGCCTGTAAACCCTCTGGAAAATCGCATAAAACTCACAGCACAATGGTGTATTCATAGTGCAATTTCCTGTCATGATCTCGTTTAATGGTGTGATGACATCAGAAATTGCGCCATTAAATGGGAGCATGACAAAAAATCATACTATGAAGGTGCCGTCATGCTGTGAGTTTTTTTTTTAATTTAAATTTTTATTTTATTGTAGAAAAATTAAAAGAGAAAACAGAAAAGAAAAATACGTATAACTGATAAAGGCCTATAGTGGCCTACACAAAGAGACCTAAAAAAATTAACACATATTAGTCATTACAGTTTTTCCCCTACGACACTTCATCCTTTTTACATCAATCAGCTTGTGGTTTAATTAATTTAATTAAAATATCTCTTTGTAACTATAAGTTTGGCAATCTCAGTTAAAACCCACATCTTTCCAGTCCAATCATCCACTGTCAGCAGACAAACCACTTCAACATTTCCCCAGAAGATATAAAAACACACTCTCCCCCCCTACCCCCGTCTTTATTTCCCAACATATACAACTCTGGTCTAGACTATAATCTTTCAAATTCACATTAACCACCCAAAATAATAGAATAATCCTTCTATTCCCCTTTCCAATCTTTAATTTACAAACGTTTATGCCCAAAGTTCTTTATTCAAGTCCTCATGACTGTTCTATTCTTATTCCTCTTCCTCTTCTGGTCTGGAATAATCTTCTTTCTTCCCATTCTTCCATCATGCTGTGAGTTTTGCATGATTTTCTAGAGGTTACAGGCATGTGAAAATGACCATGATCTACGATGTTATTGGGGTAGATCCTACTCCTATCCTACCAATCCATTCTAATGTTATCGTGGAAGCATAAAAAGTGGGATTGGAAATGGCAGGCAGAAGAACAGGGTAGGCATGCCCCCAGTTGTCATACTTTATTCTCTAGAGAAATCATACATTTTGTAAAATAAATAACATCTCTGCAATCCACACTATGTGGTTTCATTCATTCATTCGTTCGTTCGTTCGTTCTTTCGTTTGAAGTGTTTTTAACATACCTTTCTCCAGAACCAAACTCCAAGTGGATTACAAAAATAATAATTCTAAGTTTCAAAAGCCCTCCTGAATAACTCCCCCTTAACCTGCAGAAGCTCAGCAATAGCTCTCCTAATAGCTTCAGGAAACCTGTTCCATGGAATAGGAGCAGCCAAGCAGGAAAAAAATCCCTCTAGATCTAGCAGTTCCCAACGTTTTGACTTCTGTCAAAACATTTCCACTGTATCAGGTAAAACAATGTGTGTCTCTTCCACTTAGAGTCCAATATCTGTTCGACCTCATGATGAGGTTGCCTCCCAACCATGATAGGCGGTGAAGCCACTGGTTCTGGATGCCACTTGTCCGGTCCAAGAACCTTCTTCAGAAGGCCGAAATGGAACACTGGATGCACATTTCTCAAGTTCTTAGGCAGGTCGAGTTCCACGGTTATATCATTGATTGATCTGGTCGCTTTGAAGGGCCCTAAATTTTTCCAATCTAGCTTCTTGCTTGGTTGTTTCCCCCCTAAGGTTCTTAGTTGACACATTCACTGTATTACCTGGTTTTAACTCCCAAGGGGTGGAGCATTTCTTTTCTGCCTGATTCTTATAGTCTTGTTTAGCTTTTTCTAGGGCTTGTTCTACTAACTTCCATTGATCAGTTAATTTAGTCCACCACTCTCTCAAATCTCTGTCCCCTACCGGGGATCGCTTTCTAGCATAGATATTGGCTTGATTTGGAAGCCTTGGGTCACTTGAAAGGGGGATGTGCCAGTTGAGCTATGAATACTATTATTGTAGCAATACTCTGCATGTGGCAGGTAATCTACCCAATCATCCTGCTGATGGTTAATGTAGCACCTAAAGAATTGTTCCAAGATCTGATCAGTTCGTTCCAATTGTTCATCCTTCTCTGGGTGGTGGGAGGAGCTAAGTCCTTGCTCCCTCCAAAACTTGGCTACAAACTGACTCCCTCTATCTGAAATTACTTTGTTTAGGAATGAGTGCAGGTGCACCACATTTTGCATAAACAAGGCAGCTAGCTGTTTTGCTGTAGGCAGCTTAGAGCATGGTATGAAGTGGGCTTGTTTTGAAAACAACTCCACCACCACTAGGATCACCATCTCCCCCCTACTGGGGAGAAGGTCTGTAATAAAGTCCATAGAAATCAGAGACTAAGGTCTAGAGGTGTTTCAATCAGTTGCAATAGTCCCAGGGACTTTCCGCCACGTTTCTTCCCCATTAAGCAGACTGGGCAAGACATTAAATACTGTGAAATGTCACCCATACTGGGAAAGGCCACCAAAATTGTCTCTGGGCCAAGTTTAACGTCTTGACGAACCCAAAATGACAAGCCAATTTGTCATCATGACTTTTTTTAGAACTTCCCCACACAGGGTTTCTGGTATGTATAGTCTGCCATTCCTGTACCGGCACCCATCCTTCTCCTCCATCTGCGGATTTTGGGAACCTGCCCCTCCTTTTCTCCATTGTTCCTCCTTGATTGTCTCTAGCCAGGAGTTAGGCGGGTTTGTCAAAAGTTTACGTGCCTGCAGACATGTCACTACATCTCTTCCCAGCTGTGTTGGTATGAACATAGTGTCTACTACCTCCTCCCATTGACTTTCATGTTGTGGGAGGTGGGATTAGGCATCTGCCAGGAAATCTGAGGTCCCAGGGAGGTGTTTTAGCGTAAACTGAAACTTTGAAAAGAACTGCACCCATCTAAGCTGCTTCGCTCCCAGCCGTCGGGGCGAGCGGAGGGCTTCCAAGTTCTTGTGGTCCATCCATACTTCAGAGACTGGCAGCTTAGACGTTACAAGTAACTTCACTGCACAAATCCAAGGATGCATGAGTTAAAGATTTATTGACAATCTAAGAGCTCAGTACAGTAGACATTTCATTGACAGGAATAACCATTCCCTCCTCCTGCTAAGCATTAAACTCTTCAAGTCCAACCCATTTCACTCCCCCCCTTAGTTATGCTCTAAGCTAAGTTCTAATTAGCTGAAGAAGGTAAAGTGAAAATGAACAAAGTTGTTGTTTTGATTAGGCCGGTCTTCTTCGGCCTACTGGCCGCATCTCCCTGGTAACGTTGATAACATTCCTGCTGAGAACATTCCTTCTCACAGCTTTTCTGACACGTAGCACTCAATAGCATTCTTAAAGCAGGGAACAGGAGATCAGGCCTTCAGCCTGACAGTGAACTCCCCAAACCCTCCAAGGTATGGCAGGGGCCACCCTGACACTTATACTGAATTAGACCATTGGTCTGCCAAGGTCAGTTTTGCCTACTCAGACTGGCAGCAGCTCTCCAGGATCTCACGTAGAGGTCTTGCTCATCATCTACTGCCTGATTCTTTCAACTGCAGATGCTGGGGATTGAACCTGGGTCCTTCTGCACACTAAGCAGATAATCCACAATTGACCTGTGGTGCCTCCCCTCTGATTCTGGTCAGATGGTTTGATATTGGATTGATATGGGGATCAGAGAACATTGTTATCAAAGAGGCTGCAGAGTCCCTATTGTTAGATATTTTAAAGAATAGACCGAATAAGCATCTCTCAAGAACAAGAACAAGTTTGGTGATACTGCTGATAATGGATGACTTATACTGTTAAGGTTCTGTGCTGAGGTCTGAAGATGCCAAATTCTAGTACATGTAACAATATATTGAAATAGTATATGAAAATAGGCCTGTACAACAGAAGCAGTTCATGGTAACTACAATTTCCTTCTACATTGCTAAGGAAAGATTTAAAATGTTAATAGAATATAGATGCCTGAGTTTTGAGGTTTGTTTTGTGTTTATTGACTTAAGCTCTGCTTTCCATGACTAACACAAGCAGATGTTATCAGGGTTCCTTTGATGTCAGAAAGCAGTTGCTACTCAATTTAATTCAGGTTGCTTTGTCTGTCAATCAATCAATCAACCAATCAATCACATATTCACCCTTAAGAGTCCAGTAGCACCTTTAAGAATAACCAACTTTATTGTAGCATAAGCTTTCGAGAATCACAGTTCTCTTCGTCAGATGCATCTGATGAAGAGAACTGTGATTCTCGAAAGCTTATGCTACAATAAAGTTGGTTAGTCTTAAAGGTGCTACTGGACTCTTTTTGATTTTGCTACTACAGACTAACATGGCTAACTCCTCTGCATCTATATTCACCCTTTTCTTCCTTCCTTCCTAAATTATACCCTGTAAACCTACACCCCAGTATATTTTTAATATCTCTGTTTTGTATTTTAAAATTATAGTTCAGACAAGGTCTACAAACCATTTGTTTCAGTGTTCAAGTGAATCAAGCTTTTGGCTGTACCCTTGACTAGCAGTCAAGTTAATCAGAACAGCTAGTAAATATATTGTCTTAGCTGAAAATTGTTCTGCTTTGTGCCTTTGAGCTGCCCATTAATGCTGTGCTTCAAAAGACCAATAGTACCTTAAGGTAGTATGTCATACCAATATCAGAATGTTATCAGTCAGATGGTGTGTAGGAAATGTTCCATAGCCAGCAGGTAGCAGCTTACAGCTCACAGCTGAGATTCTTATGAAATCGGAGCTCCTTTCCTATGAATAACATGGAGATTTTCACCTAATCCCTAACCTGACAAATGAAGATCCTTCTAGCAAAGAAACTAAGAATAGTTTCATAAAAATTCAGGGGAGGTTTTTTACCTGATTGATTCAGGTATTTTTTAAACATAAGATTGCTGTTTTTCTCCATATACATTTGTCTTCTTAGGGCCATAGGAGTACCCCTTATATTTTATTTTTTTTATTTTAAAGATTTATATTCCACCTTATGTCCTTAGTCTCAAGGCAGCTAAGAAGTCAAAAATAGATAGCAAACACATAAAAACAACATGAGCAACAAGATAAAAACAATGTGCAGGGTAAAATTACAACCAGATGTGTCCAGTTTACTCCCTACCCATTCCCCAGTTCCTCCTATATTAGCAGCATACATATCCTACAACCTGATCTTGTATAACAGCTTAAACTGCAACATTGTAGATAGTGGCTTGCACAACTGGATTTAAGAGTCCCAACATTTCTAATCCCCAATCACATCTATGGATAGCAGTAAAAAACCTTGAATCTTGAATAGTCATAAAAAATCCCTAAATTATTTTCTGTTGATTCTGTGGTTTTCCATATGAACAGTTCCCTTTGGCTTCCGTTATTTGTCGAGTAAGTAAAGTTACTGTATTATTGACACCAATACTATTTGCAATTTAATTGTGAAGGCAATCATTTGAGTTGATATCATACCATATTAATGTATTTAGGGTGTACCATTAATTCACCTCATGTCATTTCAATCTCCAATTTATTTTTGCATCCAAAATGGGTACATTTGAAGTGAGTTCGAAAGAAAGTCATTGACCCATGGCAAGTTTGGAGCCCCTTAACTCATTTCTGTTTTGTCCTGGGGCCAATTATTTCATGAATAACTCCAAGATGATCTCTGTGGTGAGTAAAGCTCAGTTCCATAGAGAACAGGTGATCAGTGGATGATTTAAGGTTTGGCTAAGAACGGCCTGAACGTATAGGCAGGACATCTCATAATACTCCCTTGGAATAAGAAATCTGCTAGTTCTACCCACTTTTGGGTGTGGTTGTTTTTTTCATAGGGACATACTCATCATTTTCTCCAAGGATATGTTTTGTCTATGTATGTATAAGGTGCCATCATCAAGGCACAACTAACTTATGGTGATCCCATAGGGTTTTCAAGGTAAGAGATGAACAGAGATGGCAGGCCATTGCCTGCCTCTGTGTACTGACCCTGGACTTCCTTGGTGAGCTCCCATCCAAGAACTAATCAGGGCCAACCCTGCTTAGTTTCTGAGATTTGATAAGATCAGGCCACCCTGGGCCATCCAGGTCAGGATATTTTGGCTATAGGCCAAAATATTTTTTTTAAAAAGCTGAAACCTACTTTCATTTGTGTTAATGTGATCTATATCATGCAATTTTTTAAATTCTTTTCTAGGTCTCAGTCAGTTGTGGATCCTGGAGTGTTAAAGCGCATGGATAAAAATGAGGAAGAAAACATGCAGCCTTTGCTTTCACTTGACTAACAGTATCTGAGCATCGAACATGAATTAGGGTGGAAGGTATTGCCTTTCAGCAACAAGCAAACCATTGGGAGAGAATGTACCAGCTGGAATCCTATTTTTCATGTTAATGTAGCATAATGTAATGAGGCAGCAGGTTTTGCCAGTCAGCCTGGAACATGGGTGCCCTAGGCTGGAAAACAGGGTGGAAAAAATTAAAAAGAGAAAATATCAATAATATATTCTGTAAGTGCCAACCTGTGTATAAATAGAGTCTCCTCCTCCTTTCTGCATTTGTAATTAATGATAAGGATATAGTACAGGAAAAAAGAGATAGTGGCTATTAACATAGGCCAGTTGAATGCACTGTAAAAGGACAAAAACACTTGGACAAAAATCACACCAAACCTAAGTAAGTTTCATCCTTTTTATACAAAGCCATATTACAGCTTTCATATAGACTATATTGTTTTCTTTCTGCAGTTCTCATTTAAGAAAGGAATAGCCATCCTGTAGACATCGTTGTAACTGGTGTGTTATTTCCTGTCTATAAGATTGTATTTGACAGATAACGTTGTGGTTCATTGCTGATATTAGGATATGATTTCAATTCTAAGGGGGAAAAGAAAAACCTTAGAAAAAAAGCTACGCTCCATTCTTTCCTATAGGGGTTCACAAGGCATCTGATTTTTTAATATTTTCACACGAAGTCTAGGTTTTAATAACCATATGGGTCTTGAACATAATGTGGGCCCCAGAACATGGCCCTCAACTTGGGGCTACTTGTAAGAAGGTTTTAGAATGTGCCTCCTCGAGAAGGTACCTTGCACCTCTCAGCATTTGGATCCTAACAACAGGTTGAAATTTGATTTCTAGATCATACAAAACTGAAGTCTGAATACATATCTATATATTTTTACCAGTCTCTACATATAAAGTGTCATTGGTAGATAAGTATATTTAATCAAGGATTTATAAAAACAGATCATGCCTATTTGGTGTTCTTAGAGTTTATTATCGATTGTATATTGAGACAATGTCATTGTTAACATAGTGAAACATTTCATACAGCATTTTACTTTGCACAATACTGAATTGTTATAAGTAAGGTGTGGTACAATATCATGTCAATATCATCTTTTGTTTTGTGACGTAATTGTGCAGATGAAACGTGCCATATTAGAATGAAAATACGTTTTTACCTCAAAGACTAAATGGTTCCTGCTGTGGACCAAAAATGGTCAGCTATAGTTTAGGGGATATATTTTCATCTTTGATGTTTGCTGATATGCATGTAAATTTTATCCATATATCAGGACAAGAATGTGCTCTACAACAATCCTGACCTCTTTCATCAGAATTTAATGTAACATTTGGAAATGAAAGAAAATCCCTAGATCACAGTAAACCAAATCATTACTGCTAAACTCTTAAGGGCTCTGAAGAAATACACTAGAATTAATTAGTGGATATATTTAAGATGCCTAGAATCCAGCTTGGCCTTGGGTGAATTTGTGATCCCACAGAAACGCTTCAGAGGTCTCCCGTTCCAACGAATGGGTTGACTTCTTTGTTTTAACGATCATTGTAGCATTCAGAGATCAGCAACTGGTGATTCTTAAAAGAGGGAATTATAGTACATTCTGCCTGTACTATCTCAGCAACATCATAAGCATTTCTAGTATTATTTTCAACAGCTGGATCCTGTTAAATTGATGCAAAACTGTAGTGTATGTTAGACTCTCTTCTGTGGTTAGTTAATTGTATTTAATTGTATTTCAGTTTGCTTTGTTTACATGTTTACACTAAAAAAGCAGTTGTATTCTTCACAAGCTGCAATAATGCTTGGTTACATTATTAAAGCATTCCGAATTCTAGTAGGCTTGAACTGGATCCAATCATATCGTGCCCTTTCCCATGAGTAGAAGGGTACCTTTAGATCCAACCCCATGGATACAAAACATTGTAAACAAGTAGCATGTGTTATTGTTAAGCATGCAGAACTAGAGTGGGAGCATTGTGATCCATGTATCAACCAAAAATGGCTTAGAATTGAAAAGACCAAAGCTGATCTGATCTAAAGGCAAAAAAAAGTTGCACAAAGTAAGCAATTAAAAACATTTGGTACTATGATATACACCAGCTTTTGAGGGACTATTAGTATGCCGCATCAGACACAGAAGCCACAGCCAATCACAGCATTCTAACTACCAGTCTTGTACAACACTTACATTTTCAAACACCTGTTTGTCACATTCACACTTTATATTTTAAAATGTGTACTTTAAAAAGCCTCAGGTATGCACCAAAAATGTAATGTATGAAGAGGCCCTGATCAAGCTGCAGTCCTGCATGCAGTTTGGCAGCTTAGATGTGACTCAGGTCCATAAGAGGTAAGCAGCCTTGCATATTCCAGTGGTGTTTTGTGAAAAATAAAATCTTAGTTGCTTTAACAATATTAGCAGTTAGAAGATCACATAATGCCTGTCTATCAGATGGGACTCTACTTCAGTGGACAAGAGCTGGTTTTAGATAAATATTTGTTATTTCTATACTGAATCTCCTTAATTTTGGGGTCTGTACAGCACTGTATGACACTTCTTGCATGGTACAAGGATGCTTTTGAAAAACTGGGTCATTATTCTATACTGTGAAATTGTAAAGTTAATTTTGGAGTTGCTGCCTGCAGTTTGGAATGGCAATTGATTTCATGTGATTATTCATTAAGTAAAATGTAGTGGTAGCTCTTTCTCAAAGGATGAGGTCCGCTACACACAAATATTTTTAGTGAGAAAGCTGTAGAACCATAAAAACAGCCATCTTCCCATCAGCCTGATGGAATAGCGGTGTAACTTAAAAGATGCATATACTTACTCCAACAGACTTGGGTAAAAAAATCTTATTGAGTACTTTCCTCAGACCAGAAAACCACCAACTGTATATAATGGATGCTGATGAAATTATAGCCTGTTTTGTGGTACTTGTAACCCAGATTGTATGGCTGCATGTGGGAGGCAGGAGGGAGAAAAGGCTGAACTAGAGGGCATTTTAATCCCTTTCAACTCTATGGTTTCAGAGTCAACTCACACACTTATATAAATTGGGGGTTTCATTACCTTCCTCCAAGGAGCTCAGGGCAGTATGCATCATTCTCCCTTCCTCCATTTTGTTCTCTCAACAACCCTGACAGGTAGGTTTAGATTGAGAGAGTGACTTGCCCGTCATGATTAAATGAAAATCTGAAAATGGTGTTTTCCCCTCCTAGTCTTGACGCTGTCCAATACTTTCCTTGCAAAGGAAAGTCAGATTCTCTCTCAAGTCAGATTCTCTCTAGCCAATTCTTCCTGCTTAGCAAAAACAGGGAGGGGGCAGCCAAACCAATGGCTTTGTGGAAGAGTGTGCTAACTTCCCAATGGGCTTGATGAACTGTCCTTTCCTTAAGACTGTTGGCATCAACACACCATCTGGTTCCTTGTATGCCTACATAGTGGGGAAACGAATAAGTTCCAATAGCCTGAGGTTTTCATTAAATCAATAAATCCCAGTTGCTAAGTGAGTACATTTTTCTATCACTATGGCCTGTCCCATGATTCCCTACAGATACATGCTGGACTTGGGAAAGGTATCCCATTTCATAGGTTAATATTTCTCATTTGCAGCAATGTAGACTTGAGGGGTATTTCCCCCAAAAGTAGGGTGCCAGATCTAATTTATGTAGTGTTAGCATGTTCCATATTTAAGCTTCAGTACTGCCCATGGTTAAGCCACAACTGACAGTTTAAATTCCAAGGACAGATCTACAGCTTATTAGTTTCTTCTTATAATGGCCGACATCTTTCTTTTCTGCGTTTGATTTAAATCCCCACGTAAAGGACATGATTTCTGAAATCTTTACAGGGCTTCATGGGGAAAAAAGCAATGTGTCCTCTTAGGAAACCTCTGTATACTAAATAGCTGATTTAGGTTTTATGTCTACATTTTAATTCCCCATAGAGTATGTGTTTGTAGCAAGTTATGAAATGCACCCTCATGTCTAATTCACTCATTACTTTCATATGTATTCAGATGTTCTTCTCAGTAGATAACGTTGTAAGTCTACAAAATTCAGCCTCAGCTTTTTAGCACGAACAAATAGATATGTTCCAAACAAAAGATTCTCATTGAGGAAAATGTTATTTTCTGAGCGCATCAGCATATTCAATATGCAGTACATGTCCAACTGCTTTATATTAATACAGAAGTATGTTTTCAGAAGTTGAAAATGAATATGGCAAGTAAAGAATTAATAGCTAATTTGTTTGAGCAACCAGGGCCGATTCCAGACGGCCCTCCCCATCGCGAAACGTTGAGCGTCGTCGCGCAGAAAACGCGAAATATCGCGCCACGTCACACAAAAGTCGCGCGAGAAAACGCGATATTTCGCAATATTTCGCGTTTTCTGCGCGACGACGTGCGACATTTCGTGATGGGGAGGGCCGTCTGGAATCGGCCCAGCAAAGGGCTGATATGGGTAGGACAAGAAAAAACAGACCAACGTCCCCGTATATTGAACCAATAGTGAAAGTTCACAACTTATACACCATTTATCTGCCTAAGAAATTAGGCGTCAATAATTATATAACAAAAAATACTTCCAAAAAGGAACAAAGGAGCTGAACAAACTAATTGGCTCCTCACAATACACTGGAGCCTACACAATGATTCCTATTGTAATTGCTAAAGAAGTCCAGACCGGAGCTTTAAAATACACTGTGACTCCTGGTCATGAAAATGAAAAGAGTCCATATGATGATGGTGATATGTTGCCAAAGACATGAATAGCCAGTAATTTTCCCAACAGGATTCCGGGTATCCTCCTGTTTCAAAGTTTCTTGGTCACGGGAATTAACTGCAAAAAATCACATACATGATATGGCAATCTCTATATTCTCATAAACTATTGCATTCTTGCCCCCAAAGATACTCACTCCTTTACAGCTTGACAAAAGTTCCCGACCGCATTCCCTGCTTGGTCAACAGCTGTTAACAAGTATCCTAATTACAGAGTATTTAAGGATCCTATGCTATGAAGTCTTAAAGCTCCCCAACTCCTCAGTCACAATAACCATATAGTCCTTATCCTATTAGCATGTGCAAAAGTAATCAATACCTGAATTGAGCCCTAATGGCCCTAAACAATTCAACTCAAAGGTCCAAAAGGCTTCTCTTCTCCTGAGTTCTTTATTTAGATTCTTAGATCTGTCTGTTTTAAGTACCTCCAGGAACGAGTATCTAAATTCCCTTTCATTCCTGTGATGCTCAATGAAATGTGGCGTGAGGGGTGCTTCCCTCTGATCATTAATAATATGAGAAATGTGTTCTTGAGTGTGTATTTTGACAGGTCTACTGGTACTGCCAATGTAAATATGTGGGCAAGTACATTCAATAATGTAGACCACCCCACTAGTGCTGCATGTGGAAAAAATGTCTGAGGGAAATTTCCCTGCCTGAGGAGGTGACCTTGAAAATAGACCCTATAGCTGCCAAGTTGCATACATTGCATCTTCCACACCGGAGGAAAAAACTGATTTTTTGCAGTTAATTCCCGTGATCAAAAAACTTTGAAACAGGAGGATACCCGGAATCCTGTTGGGAAAATTACTGGCTATTCACGTCTTTGGCAACATATCACCATCATCATATGGACACTTTTCATTTTCATGACCAGGAGTCACAGTGTATTTTAAAGCTCCGGTCTGGACTTCTTTAGCAATTACAATGGGAATCATTGTGTAGGCTCCAGTGTATTGTGAGGAGCCAATTAGTTTGTTCAGCTACTTTGTTCCTTTTTGGAAATATTTTTTGTTATATCATTATTGACGCCTAATTTCTTAGGCAGATAAATGGTGTATAAGTTGTGAACTTTTGCTATTGGTTCAATATACGGGAATTTGTTTGAGCAGGCTTCCTGGTTTTCAGAGTTCAAGAAGGTTTTCAGTACTTACAGAGAAAAGGCAAAAGCAAGGCCAGCCCCTTTGACCTAAAGGAATATGAAATCAGGCCCTTTTTCTTCTGTGTGATATATAGTTTCTATTATTTGATTGAGCTATCATTGAGTAAAACATCAACAACATTTGATTTACATATTGATGTGTGTACTGACAGCTACATCTTTGAAATGGTCGTTTTGAACCTCATCCATGGGATTAATACCCTTAATTTGGCTAATGGTTGCTTTTTTGTTCACTGCAGTGACAGGAGGCCTAGAAATCTAGGCCCAAAACCAAACTCATGTCACTTTAATACATTTAGTACATTGAACTGGGTTTTTTAATAAAGAGCTATGCTTTTCAGTTCTTATATGCTAAACACATTTTGACTGCAAAGCAGCAGCTTTAGAGTAATTTACCTGTAGTTGGTGTGCAATCCAACTCAGTATTAACTGTACCACAATGGCTAATGCAGCATCTGAAATGATGGAGCAGGACAGCTTTTTCTTTCCCCCTTTGCCTTATGACCGCATACCCACACACTCAGTTCACCTTCTTTCTGTACCATGATACTGATGCTAAGTTGTTCCTAGGTGGGAGATAGGGAGGTTGCCAAAGGCCTTTGAATACTGGACTATTAGGATATCATTTGTATTCTTCTGCTCCATCCAGGAGCTTGTCTGCACTCCAAAGGCAGCAGCTCTAACAGCTGTTCTTGTTCCAGTGCCAGAGGTGGGCTGGTTTCTGGCCAGACCATGGGGACAAAAAGTGTTCCCCCCCACCCCATTGCTATGGGTGGCATTTGCAGCAGAAAGTAGAAGGACAACGTTTTCTGCATGGTAAACAATACAGGCTTGTTCATACAATCAAACACATTTTCTTGTATTTCTCTTGGTGTCAGTGGAATTTATACATCCTGTATTGTTGTATGTTCCTTACCCTCATTTGTACACATATTGCTGTCTAATAGCCCTTCTGACAGGATAGTACTTGGACCTTTAGACAATACCAATATCCTTATAGCCGACTCAATCATTCTGCAACTATCCCCTTATATTTGCTTCTGAGGAGATTGCAAAATGTGTTGAAGCACATGTAACTCGGTATTGGATCATGGCCCTTAAAGGTCAATATATAAGTCATGATATTGGCATCTTTCAAAACAGCCTCTAATCACAATCATTCCACACAGCTGGGTTTTATGTGGACCTTCTCCTTGTGTGTATACTACCTTCCATTATATAGACTGTTCAGTTTTTGGTATTTTGGGAGTAGGGGTTGTGCGTTTGTGCTGTTGTGGTGGTGTGCTCTATTGAACACAATCCATTTGAGCATGTGCTGTCTTGCTTAACCAGTTCCTGCCCCAAAGCTTACCTCTGAATATACCTTGTGTATGTGCCTGGGCTTTGATTGGTTAGTTGCTTTCCTGTGTTTGACTGGTTTTCATTGGCTGTGTGGTCCTTCATTCTGCTTTTGAATTATAGACAGCAGCTAAAGAATAGAGCAGATCTATAATCATGGCCAATCACAAGACTCAAGTGATGTTGATTTGGAAATATATTGTTGAAGTTTTTTGAAGCACCCATGTGCTTCAAAATGTGCACTGTTCTGAATAGTATTCATAGACTCCCTGATTGGCCATTCCTGGTTCATTTTGTTCATGCATGGTATATCACAGTTTCTATATATCATTACCATACAATTTTTTAAAAAATGCACTACTTACCATGCACAACAAAATGGCAAGGTTGGTGGGACCATATGAAATGGGACAAGCATTACAGACAGGTGATAAAACACAGTCAAGGCATTTCAGGAAAAAAAGATGGGAGAAAAACAGGTTTCAGAAAGAGCAGGCGGGGGAAATGCAGAAAAGCTTGAACAGCAGGAGATATGCAACAAAGTTGTGAAGAAAAAGTTTAAAAAGGAAAGGGAAATGAAACAGGCTCAGTAAGGCTGTCTGGAAGACACCATTGTTGCAAATATTATCTTCCTTATGTGTAATAGAGAAAATTTCTAAATATCTTGAAAAAGATTGCAACTCAGCCATATTTAATCATGTTTTTAATTTCCCAGCTGATATCAAGGGTGCTTAAAGTGCTTACTTTTTGCTAGATGATGTAAAATTACAAATTATAAATTAGGTCTGTCAATATAGCCCCATCAAATAAGAAAATCATGTTTGATTTGTTTGCACCAATAAGCTCCTAAGAGTCTTCAGAAAGGTATGATCACAAAAGAGATGTTTTAAAAATATTTTAGCTGCATTCTCTTGGAGTATTTTTAGGATGTTTTATAACAATAGATGTAGCATCATTATGGAGGTCAATATTAACCATAAGTTTGTTGCTATAAAATGAATAAGGGAAGTCATTCTGTTCCAACACTTTGAAAGATATTTCTGAGGTACCATATTAGTGTATATACTACTGCTTGTTCAATATGTAAAAAATGTTTGATGAGTTGCTTGTCATATTATGCTGACACTTCAGTCAGGCATGCTTGTGTCTTTTCATTACTATCCTTCAGGAAGGAAAACAAACCCAGAGAACCAAACATCTGCAGATTTCAGATTATATTGCTTGTGCCACTGTGCCACTGAAGCCACTATTTGCATGATCATTTTTTATGTGGAAAGATCAAAGGTAACTTTCTCCTAGTATTTTTTGCCCAGTGAATCTTTTGAAAGGATTTTGGTGGCTTTGCACAGTAACAATGTCTTGGAGAACTACTGAAGACTACCAGAAAACATTCATAAATGACTCACTATGTATGGATATTTGAATCTTCATCACAGAAAAATATCAGGGAAAAGAAATCTCATGGTAATTTTTATGTTTAAAATGATCATATAAGCCAAGAAAATGTCTCCAGAGAGATTTTTTTCTGGGGCTATCACTATATTATTACCTGAGCATTATTATTTATTATTCCCCTGTAATACATATCTCTATTTGTATGTAATTTAATAGTCACAGTGCTTTCTGTGATATTTCTATGTGTGGATAGATAATTCACATGGATAAATTATTTAATTTTTGTTAGGCTGGGGTAAAAATAGAAAACAAATGAAGTTGAAAATAATGGATTAGAACAGAAAAAATAACTATTTTAAATGAAGAAGGAGAATTGCAGCCAGTGAATTTATAAGAGAAAATGGAATGCATCATTATGTCATGTTATTAAAAGAGAATCTGTTTTCAGACAGAGACCAAAGTACCACGCTCACTTTTGATGAGGTAAAGTTATCACATAATAGTGTTATCTTTCAGTTTCACATGGTGAATGTTTCTTATAAAATGCACCGCATATGGTGCCATTTGGTATTTACCACATCAGAGAAAATGCTTGAGGCCTATTGAGTATCCTGAGGTAATAAATAGACCGCTGTCACCACATGGAGTTCCTATGATAAGAATGATTCCCGCATATGAGACTTACAAGGTAAAATCATCTTGTGAATGAATGTGAGAATTTCGCCTAAGCCACATTGCTGATGAGGGTTCTGCTGAGAGAGATCTTTTTTTGTTGTTCATTGTACTAATTGGAAGACCTGTATTTATTGTATGACATTTGTGCCAAAACTGATCAGTGTAAGAACACAAAATAGAATGTTTCATATATTCACAGAAGACTTTAAGAAGTTGTAACAAAACTTTTCACTGTTTATATAAACAATATATATATATTATATATATTTGAACAAAAATAAAACAACTGAAGCTAATTAGTAAGAATGGCTTCAATTTTGTCAAAATAAAGCTTTGATGAAAAATGCTGCAGGACAGTCTGATTTTTTTGTTTGGTATCACAAAATTTGACAAAAATCACTCACTATGCTGGCAGTTTTAAAGGTAATGTTCTAAGATTTTAATGGCAATTTTCTAATAATTTGCATAGATGAAGGGATCTTCCACACAAGCTATCTGCCTCAAGTTTAATGCTTTTGGAAAGCGTTTTTTCCCCCTGCTTCCCCACAGCATTGTGATGTATTTATGCACTTCCATGGATTTCCCCACCTTTTCTCCCATTTTTCTCAAACCTGTGTTGGTCCAAAGTCTGGGAAGATCACAGTAAAACCTGGATACTTGCTGAGTGGGTAGGTAAATTCAGATTCTCTGACCCACATTGCAGCCCTGACCTTGTCCCTACAGCAGCCATTTCTTCCCCTTCTTAATTTTAAAAAATCACTAAAATATCATTCTATTGATATACAGTTGTAACAATAGGTGTAGCCGGTTCCTTAAACTGTCATTAATATTTTTTAAAAAGGTAAGTCTCTAGCCCCTTCCTTTGTGGAGATATAAGGGAAAAGGCATATCTTCACAAGGGAAGAGGCCAGAGACACCTTTTAAATGAAAGTTGGGACTTCAGGGAATCCGCAACATCTATTGTTACATCGGTATATCAATATTCATCAACATTTTTTTTAAAAAAATGCAAAGGACCTAGTGGCCCATGGGAGGGGATTAGTCACTTTGTGGGGACTGAGGCAGGGAAACGGGGGGGGGGACCTGTAGAAGCCCTGTTGCTGCTGAGCTTTATCTGCAGCCACACCAATGGGGAAACCACAAAATCCCATCCTCATGTGGAAGACACAGAAATTAAGCACAAAGTAAAAATAGTTAAATTTTGAACTACATAGTTTTCTTAAAGACTACTCAGTTTTTGCAAAAATTGCTACAGCATTTTCAAAGTAGCTGTTGTACTTCTTTCACAATCTAATAACTCAATGCTAAACGTCTTCATTCACTGATTTCTAATGAGTATGGGAACAAACACATGGAAATATTCTGCCAACAAGAGATGTCTATTCAACTGTCTGTGCACAGTCCTTTCAAACACAGATCTACTCCATCCATTGCACACTCAAGATCCTTTGAGCTGATCAGGATGAAAAAATCAGTGTGAAACTCTAATTAATAAAAGAAGACAAAGCAAAGCTGATTTTTAAAAGCATGGTAAACATCAAGATGCAATTCTATAGATGTAGAGTGCTGCAAGTAAGCACTTGATGCCCATAACTATAAAAGCATGAGGCACTTAGGCTTAGATAGAGAATCCAATATAGTACAGAACATACTGATCAGAAAAAAAATCTGCAAACAATGCCAATCCAGTTTTGAAATACGTTGTGTGACCTACTTGCAGGAAGCTAACCATAAACCTTCTGTGCTCCATGTCCACTTTCCTCATTTTGCCATCTCCCACTTTGCTACCTCCACCTACTTTCCTCCCCATTTGCTCTGTCTCTGATTCTTCTGTTCCCTTTCTGACTGACTCTTTGTCTCTCATAATTAGGGTTGCCAAATGGGGTCCAGAATAATACTAGACCCTGGAGAGAGGACAGACAGCACTAACCTTATTTTTGTAACAGTTGTGAGCGCATGGAGTTCATGCATGCTCCCCCCAAGTGTGATGACATCACTACTGGAAGTGACATCATGCTGAATCTTCCCCTTCTGGTTGTACATGCTGGCTGGTCACCTCTAGGCAGGGCCAAGTAGCTATAGGAGGTTGGCTGGGTGCCCAGGCTGGCTGGCTGGCCACTCCTACTGGTGCTGCACAGCTGCAGGAGACCAACCCGATGCTTGGGCTGGCTGGCCACTCCTGGGCAGCACTGCATAGCCACAGGAGGCCAGCTGGGCATACAGGCTGGCCGGCCACTCCTGACTGGCACTGTACAGATGCAGGAGGCCAGGTGGGCACCCAGGCTGGGTGGTCATTCCTGCTGGAGCCATGTAGCCACAGGAGGCCAGCCAAGTGCCTGGGCTGGGATATGGAGCTGCCCCGGGGGGGCAGGGAGGGGCCAGGTTCTGGTATTTGGGGAATGTTTCCCTCAGACAGTCCCTCAAAATACCAGACTGTCTGGGTGAAAACCGGACACCTGGCAACCCTACTCATATAATACTGCTCAGCTTCCTTTCCCTAATACTGATGGGTTGAATCCACATTACCTCTTTTTTCCCGGTTGTTCTCCACATGAAATCCGCATTTCAGAGTGCTGGTCACATTACCCAATCCTCTACACGCATCTCTCTCGGATTTCCATCGAATTACTAGTAGCGGTTTTCTTGCGGGAGTTTCACGATGGACGTGAACGCTTGCGAGCGCAATTTTCGCGCTCCTTTTTTAAACAGCCGTCAATCAAGTCTCCCCTTCCTTTCCTTGCGTTCCCATTGGCCGATTCCACCAGAGATGGCTCATGAGCGATTTCTCCTATATTTCCCCTTTATTTGCTTTCGTTGCTTGGTTCAGCAACATTCGATTTCTCAAAAGCCAAACTTTTTTCTCATTAACATCTTTTTAGTGGCCCAACCACCCGAATATCCTCTTCCCCCCCCTCCTCTTTTAATTTTTTTTTTAAATTGATCTGTCATAGCGAAATTTCGTAGTGTGTTCCAGCGCAACAAAGATCACATTTAACTGCCGTCCTAACGCCTCCTGCCTCGGCCCATGTATACAGTGCTCTAGAATGATACCACAAACAAGTTTTTAAAATCAGCTGTGTTTCTTGTTCCTTGAGAAATGTCTCTTTTAATTTTTTTGCCTTTTTTAAAACTTAAGTCATCGTGACGCAGTGACGATTGATCAAAATAAAAAGCTTTGGAAGTCCAACCCGGAATTATTTTGTTGGAATGTTATTAAATCGTTTGGTCAGGGTGCGTCTCGTGGCTGGCGCCTGTCACAACCGAAGGTTGAGCACCACGGGGACACTTGGCTAGGGTGCCTTTTCTGGGCGCAATACTTTTTTTATTCCCACATAACAAAATATCGCTATTCCAAAGATTCATTAAAAAAAAAAATTAGAAAAAAAAAGGATCAGAGAATCGAGGGAAGATTTACGTGCCGCAGAGACAGAATAGGGATCAATTGTGTTCCTGGCAAAAATATTAGTAGATAAAGAAAGTTTGTCAATCTTGGATTAACGGGGGAAATGCTGTCCAAAACATGCAGAAAACATTTTGAAAATCGAACACCTTTCTGTTGCTCTTAAAGAAACGCTTCTTATTTCTGGTGACCCAATTTTTCAGTTCCACATTGACATCCATGAACTTAAAATACATTCCCTTGAAATCTTATCTGTATTTCCATTCCTGTTTTGCTGTAAAATTTGGTGTTATGCCTGGGGACACAATGGAGAAAGCATTCTGAAGATACAGTGAATACAGACAGAATGCTAAATTTAAAGTTGTGATGTGGCGTTCTGTGGGTTCTTTGTGGTTCTTCGTGTTTGGAACCCATCTCAAACCTGTGTGCCAACCAGGCTGGAGACTACGACGTTTGGCCCCCCGATTGGAGTGATGAATGGGAAACCTAGGATATCAGCAGAATCATTCTGGACATAATATTCAAAGTGTCGTTCGGCATCCTCCACTTTTAAACAGCTCCTTTTGTTCCACGCCAGTAAAAGAAAAAACACATCTGGATATCCAGCACAGATAGGGGCCCGCCTGTAAATTCTGTTACTTGGCGTCACGTGTGGTTCATTTCCATCACACCCAATCGAAAACACTGGGGACTGATTGATTCAGCACTCCATTCAGAAAATCATGCATTCAATGCCAGTTTCACCCATTGATTTCATCTCCCACATTAATGGACTGTGCTTTTGAGAGGGAAGAACGGGTAACACCAGGAGCGGCACATTCCAGACGAATCAGAATTGGTATTTTTGTATTACGCTGTGCCAACAAATTTCAGCTTGATGTCTCCATGTGATGTGGTGGAACAACCAGTTTCTTGGGCCATTTAAAGTACAGGTCATATCACATTATTTCTCAACATCAGCAATTTAGAGCCCAATTATGCCATTGGGGTGATGCTCCTTAAATTGTCAGTGCTTCCCTCGTCTGGAAAACTGAGTCTGGTGACATGATGACAGGGGGGATGCTTGTGAGGTGCTTGTGGAACAGTGTAATCCACCATTTGCCACTTATATACCATGTCCCAAAAAACCTACAATTGTGTCAAGTCAACTGTGGCAATCAGAATGTGACACATGAGACTAAACTTTGGCAGGTAAGGCTAATGAAGTTCGAGGTCACAATAAATACAAACACTTCACGTGTTTGCCGGGGATGCGGGAAATTAGAAAAAAGGGGGTGCAGAGAAAACCTATGATGATGTGGGACGTTGCACCAACAGGGGGTGGGCATTGATTGTTATTTGGGAAATCTAGTGGACAGTCCAGAAAGCCATTACACCTATCTTTTTGATGCATAGACATGGACCACGTACAGAGAAAATATCACTGTGACATCATGGAAAATATTTTTTTAATTTAAGGAAAAAATTAAGCAAAAGAGAACCACAAAAAAAATTTTTTTTTTAAATGAACAGCACAACAATAAACTGTGGGGGAAGGGGAAGAAAACTTGGGTAACTATATACAGTGGTGAGAACAATCAGGGTGCATCCCCAGAGGCAGAGGGACGATGTCTCCTTCTCTCACGGCGCTCCATCACATTGACTCGCCGCCCCAGGCGTGCTAGTCGGTCCTCCATGCTGCTCAACCTCTCTTGCACATTTGAGACTGAATTTGGGAAAGAAAAGTGTCTTTGAGAGACGGCACCCAAAAAAAGGGTGACAGCACCATTCAGAGCAAAAACTTACTGGATGATCCTAGCCTCTCCTCCATCCTCTCCATGGCCGTGAACAGATCTCCTATCCCTCTGCGTTGGGCTCTTCCTGGGGGAGCAGACCTTCTGCTGGTTGAGGGACCCTCCTCCGACCGTTCCAGTTGGCTTTCCTGTGCACTAGCTTCAGAAATGAAAGGAAGAAATCAAAATCTTGTAAAACGGTTTGGCCACAGCAGTCATAACATCCTGGCTGATCCACTGTGGCATCAACCTCCAGATTCTCTGATTTCATTTCAATGATTACAGAAAAATGGGAACTCTGTTATAGCACCAGCAAATAAAACATCGGAAAGCATTAATTTTTTTTTCCTGCTGTTACAAAGGAGATAAAAAAAGGCTGGCAATTATTTTTTTTCACAGCACACTTTTGAAATCGTGGAAAAGCCTGGTGGGTGGTGATGCTCCGTGCTTGGGGCACCACTGTCATATACAACTTCCCCTCCATCCATGGAAGTGTGGAAGCGAATGTGGTCCCACTCATCCATGGACACATTCTATGAAGGTTGATGGTCAAGTGCACGGTGTGGGAAAGCATCAGTTGCTGGTCTGCCTGATTTTAGGTGGGGAAGAATACATTAGGCAAATACATGCTTACCAGGGGGTGCCTGTTGTGATCCCTGTGCAGGGTCCTCAGAGGAAGCTTGCTCCCCAGCCACCTCAAGTGCCTCCTGCTCCTCGTCTGCTCTTGCCTCCCCCACGGCAGCGGTGGGAGCTCTACCACGGAGAAGGGCTGCAAAGTGAAGAAGAAATGTTGGCACACTCCATCAAACCATTGCAATCGGAACATTCATGACAAAAAGGTGCAACAAAGATAACACCAGCAACTGTGCACCGTGATGAACACAGCGGCTCGACACATGCCACATCCCCAAACTTGGGGTCCCTCACGCCGAGCAGAAAAAAAAAAGGTTTCTTTGTAGGAGAAAAAAAAACCGCTATTGCAATAAAACGGCGTTGTGCGACGATTACGGGGGGGTGGGAATGGAATCTCAGCTCTCCCCCCACCATCTAACTTTTTGCCTAGTTTCTCCACATTGACGTGCACTTAACAGCGTTGTTAATTTAAAATTAAATGCTTTTAAGAGGTTCTTACCAGCATGATGACGGGATTGCCAGCTTGGCCTTCCGGCGAGATCCCAGAGGTTCATCATGGACGCAAAGTACGGGGGCTTTCCACTCTGGCGAGGGATCCCCTGCCAGGCTTCCAGCGCCCCGTAGAAGTCCCCCTTCACCCTCTTGAACTTCGATCTGCACTGTTCGGGGGTCCTGCTGTGACCACGGGCACACATCTGCCTCGACAGCTTGTGAAATATAAGCTTCGTGGGCAGATGTGTGCTCCTCATTACACGCGCCGCTTTTCCGGAGCGTGCAACGAGGTCCAGCAGGGTCTCCACCTCTTCATCCCGCCAGAAGACTTCTTTTGCCGCTGCTGCCATACTTGTTCCTAAACGAAATACCGAAAATGTGCTGTTACATAAATAAGCATGCCCTCATAACGGCGCCATAAAGGCGCGGAAAAAAAGGCTGCTGATTGGACGCGCTTGAACAGGATGACCAATCGGTGTTGAGGATTTGATTTCGGCGCCAAATGCTGTTGAATGAACACTATGTTCTCCCACACTCATGGGAGGGCCCTTTCAGGCCAATAATTTTTATTTCTGCTACTTGAGTTCCAGTGAAGCATGAGAAAGCATTGTTAACAAGAACAGGGGTTGATTTCTTATCAACAAATTGGTTCACTTTTCACATCGCATTACAGTCCTTTTAACGAAACATCTTCCTGGCGTGCCAATGCATCCGCGAAAATTCGTCATAGCGTTATTTTGTCACATTAAAATTAATTAGGCAAAGGAACGGGTGGTGGCTACAGCGCATGCGCAATTAACGGCTTGGATTTCCGGCGGGAGAACAGTGCTTGGTCGACGGATCACAGTGCAGTGGACTGCCCTCCATTTGCTTTCTTGCAGACGTGGGGAGAGAAGAGCGACCGACACTCTGATCTGCGGACACCATCATAAACAATTGTTTTTTGAAAATGTCGGCCACTGCTCCTGTGGCTCCACGATCAGCGACATGGAGGGAAAAAGAGGTATTGGACCTCCTTTCTTTCTGGGGGGAGGACAAGATACAGGAAGCCCTTAGAAGCTCCCACAGGAACTTAGACAACTTTGAAAAAATTTCCAAAATGATGTCCTCGCGTGGTCATCGGCGCACTGCATTGGAATGCAGGAACAAAACAAAAAGTATGCGGTTGGAGTACAAGCGCGTCATGGCACAC
Source organism: Eublepharis macularius (assembly GCF_028583425.1). Taxonomy (NCBI): domain Eukaryota; kingdom Metazoa; phylum Chordata; class Lepidosauria; order Squamata; family Eublepharidae; genus Eublepharis; species Eublepharis macularius. The sequence goes on from NC_072790.1 coordinate 108,482,236, forward strand.
AATTCCACTTCTGGAAACGGCCCCATTACATGTCCTTTTTTTCGTGAGCTGGACAGTATTCTAAGAGGGGACGCAAGTGTTAAACCTAAACGGATAGCGCGAAGCATTTCTTTTGCCCAAGGACCCCCGCAGATAAGCGCCCCCAGGGAAGTGATGGAGGGATCGGAGGAACTCTTCTCGCACGACATGCAGACGATAGATGCTGCACCGCTGTGGTGCTCTTCTCCAAATCCCATGGCAGCACGTGAGTGATGGAGCGTTGATTATTCTAGTTCAGAGCTATGATTTTTCTTCCTTTTCACATTTCCCTGTCTATGAAATCGTAACACCTTTATTGATTTCACGTTTATAGCGCAGAACTCGTCATCATCCACCGATGCCAGTGAAGAGGATCTTGACCGCACCATAGATGGACTTGCTGACAAGGGTGAGCATTTTTTTGACAGGTTGCTCCAATGGTGGCCCACCCAAAAACAGTCCCTGGAAAGGCTGAAGACATCTCGAGAGTGGGAACGCCAAGATGAGAGTGCCTGTTTTAGGGGAAAAGAAGGGCACGACCTCAGGTTTGCAAGATATGGGAAAGTCTGTCAGTGATGGGATGGTTTGGAGGTCTGTCAGTTATGGGGATGATGTGACATCATCGGCCACACCGTGGAGGTTGTCTTAGACTTATGGTTTCAAATGGTCAACTGTTCACTCCTGCCCAGCCCATCCATGCAAGCAACACCACGGTTTATCCGTTCTATATTTACCAAAATGCATGGATGGAGTTGGCTCTGGATTCAAATATATTTTTGATCAGTCTCCTTTTCATTAATGGATGCCTGACTTGAACTCCAATCTCTACACTCGAAGCATATAAACCCAGTGCCCAGCTTCAGGGACAGATGAACACAGGAATATGAGACCGTGGACGGGTGCATGGACTGGTGCAATTTTCTGTGTGAGACATTCCGGTCCACTAAAAGGCTGAATAAGGGGTAGATGACAGAGGGCACATTCAAAATCTGTTTCAGGTTTTCAGGGCCACCTCTTAGTCATTATAGTGGTGCAAAAAAAAACCAGACGTCCCATTACAGCTCCTATCATCTCTTATATATTGATAGTGGCACAGATACAAATAAGAAAAGAGGACAACGCAGAAGACAGTGCCTGCGAAGTGAATGTTTGAATTGTATTTATCTATATCACATCCCCGTGTTTTTCAAACCAATCACATTTAAAACCTATAAATTTTGCAGAAAACGACACTACAGGTGCAAACGCAATGGAGGACGACGACAGTGATTCAGACCTTCCCCTGGGGCATCGTTCACGCTATAACACGGGTAAGCTTAGTTGATCTGCAGAATCTAAAAGAGTCCAGTTGCACCTATGAGAAGAGACAATTGCAGAGTGGCATAAGCTCTCCTGAATCACGTTATCTTTGTCTGACATATGAAACAGAGCATGGTCAAATATAGAGGGGGGGAGAGAAGTGGAGGAGAGAGCAGAGTCATCTTGGGAGGCCGGAGGGTGCCTCACAATCGTTCCTTTTATGTCGCATGTCCAAAATCTCCATTCTTTGTGTGCGACTGTTGGCCTCCAAGGCAGTTGCCCTGTTAGTTTCTGTAAGCCCAACAGCAAGACCATAATATCCCCTTGGCGTGTGACCCTCTTATGGACACAGACCTACCTGCAAGATGAATTAAAAAAACAAAAATTTTGTTCCCAGAAGCCCACGCCAGGTGTCACCGAGCTCACCCAGACCCCACCTGGTGCAATAAAATCTGTCACCTGTTTCACTGTGAACAGCATGCATAGTCCCCATTCTGAACCAAATGGAACGTATGAAATTTTCATGTGTGTTGCAATTCATCGGCCACGCAGGGTGCATAGGTTGGAAAAAAAAAATTTTTGGGACAAACTACGGCTACCTTACAGTCTGCATTGGATTTTCCCAGAACAGTGTAGTGTTCTCCCACTGGTAGCTGAAATTTCCCATTTATCATGTGAAATTTTTGTCAATGTAATTTTTATCGCATTTGTTGGCTGGTTTCTCAGATCTGCAGCGCACATTGAACCGCACCTTGCACCCCTCAATTGATAATGCCAACACTGTTGATGTGATCTGCACTGACATGAATCACGGTTCCAAAAATTAATTCTGAGGGACACCCAGACACCGTCTTGGATCACCTATCCTCTTTAATGGTTGCTCCCACCACATATGTTCTGATGTTGTCAGGATTTCAAGGAAATTCTTGATTTGGCATAACATTGAAAATGGTCAGAATGTGCTCATTGTGGAACATTGCAAGAGCAACGTTGGTCAGCATTGGTGTAAAAGGCAGATCGGGACACAGCACGTCTCCTCGCTATCTAAAGCAGATAAATTGGTCTCTCTCACTAACGCAGTTTTAAACATAATAGCTTTGACTGCTGCCAGTATGTCCTCCATGTTATTTCTGCACAACCCATATGGCAAGTGGCATTGTAAAAGCCTTCCCGTTATGGAAAAACCTTGATGCTTGTGCATGCATAGTTATCAAAAAATGTGCAACACATTGGCCTCGGCGGGGGCGACGGGATGAACTAGGCCAAAATCTGTTATGTGGGTTTTGGAAGTCATGGGGAAGTGCCCAAACTATGAAGCCTGCTGCTGGCCAACCAAAAAACATGTTGCATCCTTTTCTTCAGGCTTAGATTTCTGAATAATGTCTGAGATGTTAACAATTTATTGATCTGTTGCTCTGACTTACATCCACAGCAGACGGGGCAGATAACAGATGCCTAGCAGAAGTTTCACCGGGAACAAGACTATTCCAACTAAGAAACAGGAGACGCAGAAACGCAGCACTCTATGGAGTAGCCGATGATATGATGCGCCGTTCTCGAGAGGAGCACAATGCCCAGGTTTCCCAATGGCGAACGGACAGAGAGATGCTGTGCAGTTGGAAGGCTGATGAGAACAAGATTCAGAGGGAATTCTTGGATCACACTAAAATGGAGAGTGAGAAGTTTGCCGAGGCCTGGAAACAGAACATTTCGGTGATGTCTGATGCTGTGAACACTTTGAAGTCATTGGGACAGATGCTCGCCCAACAGCGTCAAATCATCCCCCCAACACACGATTATGGGCAAACCGCCCTACCTGCCTCACAGGCAACCCCGAAGAAGGCAGCAGCGAGGCGTTCCTGTGTTGGCAAAGCCAGGGAGAGGCTGACGCTTTGAGGAGCTATGTTCTGCGTTGCCCTCCTTATTTGCCACATACCATGGTTTTTGGCAGCAAAATTCATTTGACAGATTCCATTGCACTGGTGACCCCTTAATGGTCTTTATCTATTGTATTTGAAATAAATGTGTGTTAAGGAGTTGTCGCCCCAGTCATGTATGTCTGTTTTAAAATTCTTAACTTTCTGGGATCAAATGGAATCATCAGGGTATAAGATGATGGCCAATCGTTTCCAATGTTGACTCCCTTTTTTTTTTCAACGCAATCCCCAAAGTTTAGGAATATTTAACATCAGACAATACAATGAAATCACAGTAAGAATCACATTTGTGTTTCTTTGTGTAAGTGGCATCACTCATGTAGTGACCATTCTAAACAGCCTTCCTGCAAAAAGTGAAACGCAGCAGTTACCAATCAAGTGGCGCTTCCCCCCCCCCTGATTGCAACATGCGGCTAAGTTGTATCTTTGGGAGGAGCACTTGCAGTCCAAATTGGAAATTTGGGGGGGGGGGGCGGATTCCAGACTTGGCCAAAAATACCCTGACAAACTGTGAACGATGTATGCGGGGGACCACTCAGCTGTGTGGGAATGTATTGTCTGCATGTGCCAGGACTTGATTTCACATCCACCGCTTGTCTGACAGCACCCCAATAATCAATAGTCTTTTGAGTTCAGTTAACCAAATTTTTTTTTTATTTACACAGATTAGAGTTGCTGGTTGAGACCATTTATGTTCCCCTTGGTTTAGCAGCTTTTCGAAGCAGGTTAGCCGATGTCCATCACTTGCCGCACCGAGGGAGGCAACATCAACTTGTAGAATCTAGGCCCATATACTTGGCCAGGGCATCCCTAACCACCTTTCCTTCGGCAAGATGCCTGTGATGGGTGGTCAACTCTTGTCCCTCTCCATGTGAATCAAGTATTGTCTCTGGGGCTGCTCCGCGGCCAGTGATGGGATGTCCCCGGCTTTCACAGAGGTTGTGCAAAACAACACATGCTGTCACCACAGCGATGACGTTGTGCTCCCTAACTTGGAGGCGGTGTGACAGACACCTCCACCTGGCCTTCAGTCTTCCAAAACAACATTCCACCACGTTCCTGGCTCGCGATAGGCGGGTGTCAAACATTTTCTGAGCTTGTGTGGTTGCCGTTCTCCCGTAGGGCTTCATAAGCCACCTACGCATGGGGTAGGCTCCATCGGCAATGACCACCGGGGGTATTCTTACACCGTCCACCACCATGAAAGGGTTTCCCGGAATTAGTGAGCCACTATCCATGGCAACACAGAAGGCGGAGTGGGCGAACACGAAGGCATCGTGGTTCTTCCCACTCCACCCCACCTCGGCGTCCACAAATCTTCCGCGGTGATCAACTGTGCCTTGGAGCAGAATCGAGGAATAGTTCTTGCGGTTGCCGTACTGATCTGGGCGGCCTCCAGGAGCGCAGATCGGGATATGCGTTCCATCAATAGCTCCCACACAGTGCGGGAAACCCAATCTACGGAAACCGTCCATTATCTGGGAGAAAGAAAAAAGAAAGGAAAAAAAAAGTCATAGTGCTATCAGGCAAACTGTGCATCAAATAATCATCATCACTCAGCGATGTCCAGTTCTTAAACACCCTGAAAGGGTTATTTTTGTAAATTGAATTTAGGATTTTTTTGCATTCTGAAATGTTGGGTGGAGGTTCTCTTATGTTTGGTGTAATTTAAATTGAATGATCCACATATCCACACAAGTCTCTCTCTTCTCACCCTTTGGCAATAAAGGTGACCGTTGGTGGTTTAAAAATCAGCATCTTTTTGAGGCCACTAAGTGGCCCACCAAATTGGGATCGTCTTGTGCCTCGCTAGAGGGAACGAGAACGGGTGTGAGACGGGCCCATGACAATTGGGTCCATTCTGGACTCAAAATTCCACCCCGGGCCACAGAGGCCTCTATTTTTTCTAACCCTGGAGACAGGTGTTTGGCGGTGTATGAGGCACTGTTTTTCGGGGTAAACCAAAACATCCCCCCAGGTAACAAATTAACTAGAAATTGTTGGAGAGTGGGATAACAGGTCGGATAAGGTGCCTTGCACGTTGTGTTTACTTTGCTTTCACAATGCCACCCAGAGCCACCATGAAGGGAGACGTTTCTCCCCATAGAGAACCATGGAGATTTTAGGAGGATTCGTGAAGAATTGGATGGGAGGGGGGGTAAACTTGTATCCCCATATTTCACAGTATTCCTAAATTTGGAGGTTTGACAAAGTAGGGTTAGGAGAAGGTGTTCAACAACTGTGCAACGATTAGGGTCACACAGTAGGGGGAAATACCAAACTGCATTCCTGCACACCACCCCACCTATGTAAACCAAATGTTTATATCACAGAGGCAAAAAAAGCAATCCCTCTCCACGACAATTCTTTTTGTTACCTGCTTCAGATCACACGGCGAGGGGTGTGTGTGTGTGTCAGTTGTTGCCCCTCTTTTTCTTAAAAAAAAAGGATTTGTGTGGTGGAAGAACACACTATGAGGGTTGAATGCCATTGCATGCTCAAGGTGTCTGTGGGCAATGTTCACTCACACTCAAACAAACACATAGCGTTGTAGATTTTGAGAGGGTTTCAAAATTACCTTTAAAATGACTGGGAGAGGGGGATGATGTACACACCAGAGTGTTGTGTACTGGTCGTTCCGTTAATGTCACAATTTTGTTTAAACGATAAATTGTAATAGCGAAATTTTGATATTTCAAAATAAAAATTACCTGTCCAATCCCACTTCCGAAGGAGACAGTCTTCGATAGAAGTTCCACCTCGACCGCGAGGCAGAACTCGACCACCGCGGAGGCTACCGTTGACTTCCCAATCCCGAACAGATCGCTCGCCACCTGGTAGCTTGTTCCGCTGGCCAGCCACCAAATTGCAACCGCGACTCGTCTCTCCACCGATATTGCAGAGCGAAGGGAGGTGTTTTGACGCTGCAGCCTTGGACGCAGGGCTTCCACCAAGTCGATGAAGGTCCTCTTGGACATCCGGAAGCGGCGCATCCACCGACGGTCATCCCAGTACACCAACACGATATTCTCCCACCAGTCGGTGCTTCTTGGGTATACCCAGTGCTGCCGTGGCTCCTCCATCTGCGCAAGCAGGAACCAATGTTGGAAGCGCTGCCGGCGCCGAATTCTGGAGCGCGTCCAGGCGACGGTGGAGACTGAATCCTGGAACAGAATCCTGGCTGCAGCTCTGCGGCGTTGGGCTGAATAGCGCCGGTAAGCGAGAAGCAGCTGCGTCTGGCAAGCCAGCAACGTAAACATCAGCTGTCCGATGAGGGCGACTATAGGATCCATACCCACAACCGAATCGGCAACAGTAACCACAACGACACCAAGCACACCAACCATCCGCTCACACCCACAAATAGATTTTGCCGAGAACCTTCCCTTTTATAGACCATTCGAATCGCCCGCCCAAAAAAGTTAACCAGTGGCTATCGAGATGTTCACGTGATTTGTCGCTTTGTTGATGTTTCCTCATTTCGATAAAACGAAATAACGGAAAAGTGTTTTAAAAAAAAATTAAAAAAAAAGGGAGGGAAAAAAGGTACCGCCCACAAAAGCGGTTGGCGAGCGGACGTGTGACCGGAGGCTCGCGCGAGAAAGCCGGATGGGGAGCCTGAATGTGAACGGAGAAGGAAAAGTTGCGGGTTGGAGGAAACCGAAAGAAAAGCGATTTATAAGCGGGTAATGGGTGAATGTGGATTCAGCCATGGTTGCAAGATTCCACTCCACTTTGGGCTCTGCTTCACTTGCAGTTCCCGTGAACTCTCTGACTCCCCTCTCCTATTCCCAACTGGTGACCTCAAAAGAGGATTAAATAAATGTAAAATAAGTTTGCAGATGTCAAGATTTCCATCATTTTGGGTTGCCTCAAAGATGTTTGGAGTTTCCTAGACAATCTAAAGCAGATTTCAAAGAAATCTCTTACTTTTGGTACCAAATTCAACCTGAATCTCTGTTGTTTGAAAGTAAGAATCATTCTTTCCAACTTGTCCCATCTGAATTGGATTTTCTTCTGTTTCAGCTTTTCAGTTAAAAATAAAAGTCTCTTCACTTCTTCAGAATTCTGAGTGGTATCTCCTTTAAAAGGATGACCTCAGCTTCCTGTATTCTCAGTTTCCTCTTATAATGTAGTTGTAAAACTTGATCTCTTATAGGCTTTTTGACAAAATACACTATAATATCTTTCGTTAGTTTATTCTGTGCCACATACCAGGTGGAGATTCTATATACTTTATCCCATATCAACTCTTGGGATGTCCAACTGAAGAAATTCTGCCACAGCCTCAACTAACCTATGTCAAATATCTTCCTCTTATGTCTCCCTAACACCTAGTAGTCTCAGAGCATATTCTTTCGCCCTTAATTCCAATAAAACTAAAGTATCTTGATGTCTATCCAGCTCTCTCATACACTGCTGTTCTGCTGTCCAGGATCTCCACTTGATTGTTCAACTTCTTTATATCCTCAGAGGTTTTTTATAACAGCTCCTTCAATATGTTTAATTTGTTCAGTTAAATCTGCCTTAAATTTCATAAAATTGTCTTCCATTTTCCTTTCAAATGGATCAAATTTGTCACCTAATTGATCATAAAGTTTTTGCATCAAATCTGTAGTTGTGATGTTTGTCAAAACCATGTGTTTCCTTGTGACTTGAGACATTTTCTGCAAGCTGGCTCTGTTTCTCTATAACTAATCTGTAAATACTTTCACAGATGATGTTTACTATTAGCTTTGTTTACATTCCAGCTGGAGTTTCAAGGCCAGTGTTTCAGTGTTAGCTCCTTATACATAATTTTGTTTATTCAGTCTGGCCAAAATACTTTCTCCCAACATAAATTCACAAATTACAGAGATAAACAACCATAGACTTTTGGTTTCCCTTAGTCCATTAAATCTTTCTTATCACATATGTAGTTTAAAAGCTTTCTGCTAATGATGTATCATTATTCTTCTTGTCTCGATTAAAAAAAATAGAGAAAAGTCCAGGAAAGCAAAGTATTATCTCACCACAGAAGAAATAGCTGTGCCGCCAAGTTGCTTAGTTCTTTGAAGTTCTTAAGTTTAAGACTGAGGGTCAACTTGCCTTTAAATTTCATTTGTAGCTGTGATTAGATGTCTCCTGTCTCCCAACACTCCAATCTCCAGTCACCACCCAGGAACCTGAGCAGTAGAACCTCCAGCAGAGTTGTCAAATGGAGCATAGGTGGTTAAACTCACAATCTCTCCTTATCCAGAGCAATTTATCAGCTGGAGAAGGAGCTCCAGCCTTTAATCAAAGCTACATTGTCTCTTCTTGAACGGAAAGCTTCAGGAAGCCATGCTCTCAAATTTCAAATTGATTTAAACCAATCAAAGCAAATAGTATATGAAGCGGTATTTTTCAGGTTGCTACCTTACAGCTGAAAATTGCTTTTTAAATCTCAGCCGGATTTGATCTTTGATCTCAGCCAGAGAGGTTAAAGTTGGAGTAAAAATTCCTTGTTCTGTATATTGAAAACTTTAGAGGACTTCTTCAGACAGAGGATAATTAATAGGCCAGCTGATTTTAAAATAGTGCGATACAAAGTATTTTTGATGTTGGACAGTGTTTGGTTCCCACATGGACTCTATCAATGGTTCACAGTAATGAAAGAATGGTTTCTTTCTTTACCAGAATACCTGATACATTTCCTGCCAGCATAAAATACTCCCCTGCTAATTATTTTGATCAGGCTAACTAAACATCCCAGCAAGCTATGAACACATGAACCTGCCTTCGATTGAGTCAGGCCTTAGGTCTATCAAAATCAGCATTATCTACTTTTATTTATTTACCTTATTTATAGTCTGCTTTTCTTTCCACGACTCAATGGGAATTTCAACTTTTAAAACAAAACAATAGGATGTATCTAAAATATATAATAAACAGTGTAATAAATTTGGGGTGTTTTTCGCACAAGGGCAGGAATGTGTAGTTATCCTGTTGCTGCTGTGACTGCCAATACAGTACAGTGACAATGGGGCTTCCACATGGTGGATTTCCCCATAGTTTCTCTGCCTTGAAAGCAACCATCCTTCTCCCCTGCAACACTGGGCTCTTTTCAGGTTTTTTTTAAAAAAATGACAATTGAATCTAGCCCCTTCTCTTGAAGAGATATAAGGAAAGGGCTAGAGACTTTTTTTAAAAAAATGAAAGCTGAGAATTCAGAAAATCTACTGTATCTATCATTGCAATGGGAGATCGATACAGAGATATGAAAATGATGATTTTTTTAAAAAGCTACAAAACAAAACCAGGGAGAGGAGGAAAGTAGGAGGAGGAGAGGTTCAATGATGACAAATGCCCAGTCATCAAAAAGCAGGTCAGAGGTAGGTGGGAGTGGGCTTGACAAACAAAACATTACTCATGAAGCAAAAATTGACTTAAAATGGGCATCCAGAAAAAGATTGGGGTAACCATGGTCTTAAAATAGCCAATAAAAATGAGAAATAACCAAAAAAATCCAAAACTTAAGGCAAAAAAAAAATGTGTGCAGAAATTGGAGATAAATTGAAGCAGTATAGGGCCAGAACTGATGGGAAAATGTGCAGAAAATCCCATCTGAATTTGGGCACTAACAAATTGAGGACTGTGGGCCCCAATTTGTCATAGTGCTCAGGAAAGTGTGCAAACCAAAACTAAACCAAGTTCATTCTTCTTACAAACTCCAATCTTTCATGACTGTAGCTTCTCAAACTAAATAACTTTATTATTTAACACGCACATGCTGTAATGAAAATACAGAAATACAGTGTAGGGAAAATGTTGCTAGCTAAGTTTCATGGCATCTGGCTCTGGCTGAACCAGGGTGAATGAAGAACAGAGCTCCAAGGCCAACAACTATCTAACTTCTGGTCCAAGAATATGATAGCCCAAAGGGCAAAATGGCTAAGGAGAGCAACTTTGTCTGTTGCTAGGCCAAGAGCAAAGAAGTAACTTAGAACCCCATTTTTATCCCGTATCGGCCTGCAACATGGGCTAGGTATTGCTAAGACACATAAACATGACTATCTGCAGCTGAGTCATGTTCCTGTGGGATCAGAGCTCCCACATGAGCTCTGATCCCTAATAAGATGGAATGCAAGGGATGAGCCTCTGTCTCTGACATTTGTCATTGATATTCCCATGATCTCACTTGCATCTGGTTTTGCAAAAATCAAGCTTATCTCTTTGGGAACTACTAGCTCTGAGCTTCTTTAAGTTTCCCAGAATTCTCCATTGAGGCCTTACCAGGGCTGGCTTAAAACCAGCCCTGGTTTTAATATTAAGGACAACTAAAACATCTTGAACAGCAGTTTCTACACTTTGCTTTAGTGATAGCTAAGGTCATGTAATCTTAAAACAAGTCCACAAATTATCAGTTCCTTAATACTGTAAAACATAAGGGAATGTCTCTAAATTGTAAATTCTATCACTACACTAACAACTTGGTGAAACAGGGGCTGTGCCTACTTATAATGAAATAGTCTATTTTGAAATTATTTGTGATCGTTGGTCACTCAGAAGGAACAGTGTTGTATTCTGTGACCAAAATAAAACTCTCCATATCTGTGCATGACTATGCTTGCACTAAAATGTAGGAGTGTCTAAGCATAATCCCACCAAAGTGAAGCATTTTGTCCTCTTGATTGTAATGGGAGAACACTTGCTTAACTTTCTCTCCATAAAACTCATGGGACAACAGAGCATGACTTTGGCTGGATCATGCCTCACATATAATACATTTTTTCTTCATAACTGAACAACAGTTGGAATTTGTTGTAATAAAAGAGAGGCAGCATTGATATATGGCTTTGGAGGGGGCACCTGCGACCAGGAAGGAGGGAGCTTGTGATGTGTACCTTCTCCTGTTTCTGTCAGAATGGTGATGGGGAAACTTTGCCTGCTGTGTTAAACTTTATAATTATTATTTTGGATATAGGTTGGAGCAGGGCTTTTTTTCAGCAGGAACATGGTGGAATGGAGTTCCGGCACCTCTTGAAAATGGTCACATGGCTGGTGGCCCCGCCCCCTGATCTCCAGACAGAGGGGAGTTTAGAATGCCCTCTGTGCAGCAGCGGGGAGGGTAATCTAAACTCCCCTATGTCTGGAGATCAGGGGGTGGGGCCACCGGCCATGTGACCATTTTCACCAAGGCCGATTTAAACTTTAAAAAACTCCCCTCTTGTTCCAGCTGACCCAAAGTGACATCATTGTGCGGTCCTGAGTTCCATCACTGAGTTCCACCACCTCTTTTCCCAGAAAAAAAGCCCTGGGTTGGAGGGTGTGTGTGTGTGATTTTAACATGATTGGTTATTTCCAGGTAGGACAATACCAGTTGGGGATTCAAATCCAAATGGTTTTTTTTTAATTCCAGTATTCGGGACCATTGTTTTGAATGGGAAATGTATTTAAGGGTCTGGTGCAGCTGTCCATAAAGAACCAAATATGCATAGAACATAATCTAATCTAAAGACTCCCTAAATTTCAAGCAGATGGAACAAAAAGGTTAGATTTGACAGAACGAGAAGTAGGTGCCTCTCAGTGCAGGCACACTTCTCTGTACTGATTCCTAAAATGGTAGTCAAGCTGTAGCCCACCAGAACAATGCCAGCTGGCCACCAGCAATAAAAAAAACTCTGTCCACTGAAAACTTTGCATTTGCCATCCTTCCTTGTTGTGGTCTGTTGTTCGTTTCCTTCCACAAAGTGAGAAAGGCATCCTTTGCAGCCCCCCTCCCGCACCATCCTATCCTGCAGGTCTGCCCTTAGACCCTATAGGGGATTGTTTACAGGGATGGGGTGGCTGTTTTTCAACCAAATAACACCAAAATTACACTGGAGCCATTGTGGCCTGTCCACTAAAGAACCCCTAAGTTTCATGCAGATTGAAGCAAAGGGTCTAATTCTACAGACCTCATAACAAGCGGATGCCAGCCATCATATCTGTAAAGATTAAGGGCTCTGACCCCATAAAAGAGGGAGGGAAGGATAACTGCAGCTCTCTGCGGCTTGTCTCTAAAGGTGATTGGTTGGGAGTGCTTTGTGCGCCTCTCTTGCAAGGATCCTATTGGAAAGGAGAAATTCTGTTGCCTGGGAAATCAGTAAATTCAAAGAAAAGACAAAATCCTTGCTGCATTGCTAATAGTAAGCACCTGAACACAAAAAACAACATGAATTTTGTGGATGGGTGGTTTCATCATCATCATCATCATCATCATCATCATCATCATCATCATCATCATCATCATCATAACAACATTCGATTTATATACTGCCCCTCAGGATGACTTAACACCCACTCAGAGTGGTTTACAAAGTATGTTGTTATTATTCCCATAATAAAACATCCTGTGAGGTGGGTGGGGCTGAGAGAGCTCCTAGAAGCTGTGACTGACCCAAGGTCAGGGCTGTGTCCCACACCCAGCTGGCTTCAAGTGGAGGAGTGGGGAATCAAACCCGGTTCTCCAGATTAGAGTCCTGCGCTCTTAACCCCTACACCAAACTTAAGAAGCCTTGATTTGTGTTACCATTCTGGGAAATCACTGTAAACAGCTAAAACAGTGGGTTTTGTATATATTTTTGGTTCAGGAATTTTGTTATGAATGCTCCTACCTCTCATTGCCATGTTCACACAAATGTTTTAAGTGGACAGCCATGTTCATCTGCAGTAGAAAAGGAGAAGTCCAGCGGCACCTTAGAGTTCAACAAGATTTTCAGGGTATGAACTTGCGACGAGAGTCGGATCTCCTTTCTTCAGATATGAAAGATCACAGTATCCCTATATCGACATCCCCCCTGAATCTCAATAGTTTGCTCAAATTTTTTAATGTAGACCATTTGATTGCCTGTTTCAAGGATTTTTAATGATTCTGAAATCATCTTTCTTTTAGCTATGCCACATTTCTTCATAGTTTCCATGTTTGCATCTGTAACCTCCCAAGATCAAAAAGATAAGTTGTCTAATCAGTTTTTCCACTACAGCCATAAATGTAGCAATATCCTGAATTAATTAGTTTCAAAGGCATTTCTAACTTTGATGTTTGATTATTTAAAGATGAATATTCTAAATACTGCCTGGCTGCATTTTTATTTTTATTTATTTTTAAATTATTTTTTCAAACAAAAAAAGAAACAATCACCAGCTGAAATACAGACATAACAAACAAGAAGAGAAAAAAACAATATAGACAAAGTTGAACCAAGTTGTTGACAGAGGGATTAATATTTAACACATTTTTCAAATTTATTGTGCAAGTTATAACTAAGAGAGGAAATCATTAATGGCATAGGGGATTTTTTTCTAAAGTATTTCTTTATGTACTTCATATCTAATTCCTTTTCCATAATTTGAAGAAGGGTTTGGATAGATGTTGATGTTGAATACCTATCTGATTTGTATAATCATGCAATCAGCAAGGTGATATATGATTTGTAAAATCATGCCGTTTCATAGAAATCTGACATTTTAGCATTACTTTTAACTACTCTAAGTTGATATGTTAATTTTCATGCCATAACTATTTGCCTTAGCTCAGAGTACCAATAATGTAGTGATAAAGATTCTGCCGATTTCCAACTGCCATCAACATAAACACTATTAATTACATCCAGAGGAGTTAGCCGTGTTAGTCTGTAGTAGCAAAATCAAAAAGAGTCCAGTAGCACCTTTAAGACTAACCAAGTTTATTGTAGCATACGCTTTCGAGAATCACATTCTCTTCATCAGATGCATGGAGGGCAAGAAGGAAACTCGCCAGTTTCCTTCTTGCCCTCCATGCATCTGACGAAGAGAATGTGATTCTCGAAAGCTTATGCTACAATAAACTTGGTTAGTCTTAAAGGTGCTACTGGACTCTTTTTGATTTTACTATTAATTACATGTCACTTTTCCATTTTATTTCCCCCAATTGTTAACAAGAACAGTGCTGGCATGGCATAAATGTTTTGATGAGTAATATTTTCCATTTCTGTAAATATTTTTCCCCAAAATTTTGACACTACAGGGCATAACTACCACATATGGATGTATTTGCCTTGCTGATTTCAATTTCTCCAGCATTTTGTGTTATTTGTATTATTTATGCTTGCAAGGTATGTGGGAGTAATATACCATTGAGGTAATAATTTCAAAGAATTCTCCCTATGGACTATTAATACTGTTTCCCATGTTTAAGCCATCCACATTTTTTCCCATATATTTTGTTCTATTTTTATCCCAAAGTCATTTTCGCATATTGCTTTCAGTCCATTTGATGTACTTGTATCTGTCTGCATTTTTTTAAAAAAAAACCTCTTTCCTTTCATAGAAAAGTGACTATACAGTTCTCAAAGACATGGCATCTATGTACTACAAAGTTTTATAGTGGTACTAGTTCAGCTGATGTGACTCCCCTTCCCCCCCAATTCAAATAACAGAGGAGAAATTGGACTGTTCCACCATAGACCAACCAACCAACCAACCAACCAATCAAATCTATCTATCTTTCTAGAGAGAGATTATTATATTATATTATATTATATTATATTATATTATATTATATTATATTATATTATATTATATTATATTATATTATATTATATTATATTATATTATATTATATTATATTATATTATATTATATTATATTATGGAATCGCTGCTCACCAATGTCCCCTACTCTCACATCAGCCTCCCACTGACCCACCTCCCCATGTGGGAGGGATGCATTCATGCAAATGAGCAGAAATTAGGCAGATACAGACAGAAATTCAACAGATGATGCATCACCTGTTGAATATCTGCATATTATGCAGCAATTTTAGATAGAGAAAACTGCGACAAACCAAAACAAGAACCTTAGCAGTCATACCTGGTTATGGTGGTAGGTAAAGGTAAAGGTAGTCCCCTGTGCAAGTACCAAGTCATTACTGACTCATGGGGGGACATTGCATCACAACGTTTTCTTGGTGGACTTTTGCTATGGGGTGGTTTGCCATTGCCTTCCCCAGTCATCTACACGGTACCCCCAGGAAACTGGGTACTCATTTTACCGACCTTGGAAGGATGGAAGGCTGAGTTAATCTTAACCTGAACCTGGCTTCTGCCAGGATCGAACTCAGGTCATGAGCAGAGCTTGGGCTGCAGCACTGCAGCTTACCACTCTGTGCCATGGGGCTTTTTGGTTATGGTGAGTGACACAATATTTCCTTTCCTTTTTCTTAGTATTATCCTGGAGTAATAGTTTCAATAGTGGTTACAGGGAACAGTGTTGCAGCAAATAAGCTATGAAGCAAAAGCACCAGGAGCTACTATAGTAACAAACTATAAGAACAGATTTTTTAAAATCTGCAAGTTAGAATACTTTAAAATGCATGTATCTTGTGCTACATTCAGACACCCTATTGTTGTACTCAAGTTGAAAGATGCATTATAGCAGCAATTACTGCACATGGAAAGAGTCTTTTCATGATATATGATGAGGGTTTTGCAATGGGACCACCTAAGGTTAATGAAGGAAAAAATAGATGGTAACATAAGCAGCTGTGATGTAATTTAAAAAACACAGAGATATAGATGGCAGAGAGAGAACTGCAAGCCAGACAATGCACTTATAGCACTGCAGATGATACATCCTTCCTCCCCTTGTAGTGAAAAACATTAATCTGGAGAGGGCATCTTACACAATTCCAGTTTGGTTTCCATCTGCAGATATAGCCTCTTCATGTAACCTATGAATAATTGAGGCTGGCTGCAACACATCTATGGAAACACACATTAATAAGCTTGAAAAGCTGAGCCCCAAATAGTAAACCCTTGATACTGTTTACTAATCATGTGGGGAGAGAATTATTGCTTTCGGAAGGTTTGGCAGAAAGCTATAAAAGTTACAAAATAAGACAGTTATAAAATAAGGAGGAAGGAGTCCCAAGAGATAATAGCTGAATAATATGGATTCAGCCATGAGCTACCTGTGAATGTGCTAACTAGTATAATAAATCCCCTGCTATATATTTAACCAGATAAATGCTGGAGGATTTACTCACCCAGCCCCACAATACTTCTTTCTCTAATAGGTCACCTGCAAAGCTAGGATTTAAATAGCTGCAAAGGTCCACCTTAACCTATTGCTGTAGCTCATTCTCAAAGAGGCAAGTAGTTATCTAGGCACAGGAAACAGTAAACCCCTGGGACCCTTTCAAGATGATTTAACTGTGTGGAAGCAGCTTTTCCATGTGTGGCTCCCTCATGGCTTAGATAAAATTTGAGTGACCCTCATGGCAAGAGCTGCCAATCACAAGGGCTATGTAGAGAATCTCTGTAATTGCCCCTGTTTATATAGCTGGAATGTTTAAAGGGTATTGCAAACATCAGGACCAGATCACAAAAAGCAGCTCCCACACAGATAGGTAAGCATTTAACATAACCTATGTTTAGTTCATAGATTTAATGAACCTAATCCAAACATTATTATTACACCACAGTGAGTTGCTGAAGATACTGCTCCATGTGAGGACCCTTCCTTCTACTGACAATGTCATTTCTGAAAACACAGATAATAGTTGGTAATGAAGGGGATCTAGGTTGCATTTGTGTGCATAGACATGTGAATGTGTGGATTTACTGCATGTCAAGAAGTGTAATTTAAGTGCAAACATCACAAAGGCTGTGGGGAAAGCTTAATCATCACACATTATGGAGTATGCAGATTGGGTCTGGGTCCCCATACTGTGTCAGACTAACACAGTCACATGTGGGCTGTGGGTTTTCCTCAACTTCTATTCATGTAGTCTCCACTTGAGATCAGGACCATGGGGCATGTGGAGAAGGAGCAGCCCTCCCCCGTATACTATTTTTGCAACCTGAAGCAGCCCTGCTGGTGCTATTTAGTACCATATGTTCCCTAGAATACATTGAGTGCTCCCCCACGCCACAGTAGGCCAATTTTGGCCCAAAACGGGCCTGTCTCGGCCTACTGTGGAGTGCAGGAGCACTTCCCAGGGTGTCACATAGCCCGCGCAATGACATCACTTCCTGGACATCACTTCCCGCCCAAAAGGTGAGTGCCAGGTCTCCCACCTGGAGGGTAAGGGGACCTGGCAACCCTATACATGAACTTCAAGTCGTAAGGCTGGATCCCAAGTTGTCTTCTGCCCAGGATCGAATTATTTTTTCTACTTCCCAGAGCAAATTTCACAGCATTTGCTAATTCTGAGGGGCCCTGATTCCCAGGAGCAGCATTTTAGGGAGTGATGTGGCCTGCAGCACAACAACCTAACCTCCCACTTTGTAAATCATCAGGTATGTGTAGGGTAGCCCTCTCCCCCCAAGCCTAGCAGAGAAGTCTCCCAAGAGGGGCAGGTCAGCAGTAGGGTGGGATCTTCCCCATGATAATAATATGACAATTTCCTAATGGACACACAGGATTCCTAGGAGGTCATCTGCAGTTCACACACTGACCAGGTCCAGACCTGCTTAGCTTTAACAAGGTTGCTCTAATGTGCATCATCCAACTAATCCCTAGGACTCGTGCACTATGTCTAATAGATGTCATATGCAAACATAGCCTTTCTCAGTAAGAACATGTTTTGCAGCTGATGCTCAACAGCAAGATTGTGCTTAATCTTATCCACATAGAACTCTGTCCATGTGCCTGGATTCAAAGAGTGTCGTGGGGTATGTATGCATACTTTGAAGTTCCTGAAGCCTTCTATGCAGTTTGATCTCCATGTATCTGAAGAAGTGAGCATGACTCAGGAAAGCTCAAAGAGAAGTAAATGTTGTTAGTCTTTAAAGTGAAGCTGGACTTTTGTTTTATCTTAAATCCCCAGGATGTTTAACAAGATATGTGCCAAACGGACAGGACCATTACACCTTTGATGAAGTGTGGGAAGTTCTGTTCAGGAGGAGAAAGGGAGATTTAAAAATGCTTTAAAATAAGCATTTAGAAAAAGAAAAATAATGGCTAACTGCTTTCGAGAGCCAAAGGGCTCAAAGGGAAAGGAAAGGAAGAATGTTACCTAGACTTCTATTTGGATGCTGTGAGTGACCATAAAATATGCTGTCGAAACTACACCATTCATATTTACTTTATTTATTTTATTTATTTAAAATATTTATTAACCACCTTCCGCAGGGAGACTCTCAAGACAGCTCACAAGTCACAACACTAAAAAAAAAAATCAGAATATAATACAAAAATCCAACCAGTTAAAATCCTAACCACTGTAGAATTTTTAAAGAGAAATTAAAAAACAATTTCAAAGCAGCCATAGAAACCTTAAAAATGAAAAGCAGAAGAGCGCTTAAAAACAGGAGGATGCAGAACTACATAACTCAACTAGAAATCTGAGTTTCTCCCTAAAAAAAAAATGCACCTGGCACCAAAATGTTGACAGTCTAGCTTCAGGCAAACTATTTTGGGAAGGGCATCCCAGGATACCACCACAAAGGAAGTCCTGCTTCTGGTCACCACCCATGCATATCTTCCCACTGTGAATAACATTTGATTTATATACCGCCCTTCAGGACAACTTAACAACCAATCAGAGCAGTTTACAAAGTATGTTATTATTATCCACACAACAATCACCCTGTGAGGTGAGTGGGTGTGAGAGAGCTCCTAGAAGTTGTGCATGATCCAAGGTCACCCAGCTGGCTCCAAGTGGAGGAGAATCAAACCCTGTTCTTCAGATTAGAGACCTGCTGCTCTTAACCACTACACCAAACTGGCTCTAAAGTGAGGGCACATGAATCTTAACGGCAGGGCAGGCTCAAATGCAAGCAGGTGAACCATAAGAAGGAACAAAATGTTCTATAAGAGAAATTCATGTTTGATCACTAAGTGATCAAAAAGTCTATGCATCATAGGTATTACTTTATATCATGTCTTGCAATTGCTTAGTTACAACAGGTGTCTGCAAACTAAAAGAAATAGCCTTGACAATCTCATAAATATTAATAGTCTAGAAATAACTTTTAGCATAGTGCCACGTTAATTGCTACATTATGCAAAAGAACAGCATGCAAGAAAAGTCATGCAGACTTGTGGGAGGCTATTAGAATGTACTGGAAGATCTAGCCAGACATCTAAATCACATTTTCTAAATACCATTATTCCATTCAATTTCAGAGCTGGGATTTTTATGAGATTTATTGTAATTTGGCTCCCCAGGTGCTGAAGGATTTAGAATGGCTGTCAGAAGCTGTATCTTCAGGGAATTACAGTCTCTAAATAACACTGAAGGAAAACGTGTTTCAAAGTAATAAGAATTACATCAAAGATTACCTTGGTCTTTGCACAATTCAACCTTCATTAGCTGAAACAAGTGTGTTACTGAATTGTATTTCCAAAAGACCCACAGAGGTCTTAAGGTTTTTTAACCCAGAAAATAGGTTATTTAGAGCAGGGTGCATTGACCACCATAATAGTGTAATTTTACACAAATCAAATTTGATTCCTTGTTTAAAATATGGCATTTAAAGAGGACTGTAATGGAAATACTTAAAACAAGCAATGATTGTATTTCCTTAAGGACTGGAACTACCATAACTGCTGTACCATAATGGAAAGTGATTAAGAGTTAAAATTAGTCATAAATGTTAGCAATGTGTTTGTTTTCATATTTATATCCCACTTTTGTCCTCAATGAGGAAAAAACAGCAATAAAAAGAAAATTCAATACAATAAGAAGGCTAGACCAGGATCAAAGACTACAGGCTGCAATCTTTGGCTATGCTAAGGCTTTAAGGCCTGAAACATGAGGGAGAACAGAAGCTCAGCCTTGATCTTCTACAGCTGGCAGATGTGTTCTCAAGATTCCCCTCCATGAACTGAGGCAAATTGATAAAAGCATGCAGTCAAGGTGCTTTCTGGCTAGCTTGAACAGACAGAACCAAATACAAAGGATACTTCCACAATGGCAAAGTCAGCCTTAGTTATTATTTTGAATCCACTGGATTTGCCAACATGCCAATAAGGAGAGTCATAGATGCATGAGCAGTATTGACATATTTTCCAGATAAAAATCCATATAGATAAATGGTTCTTTGCTGCTACCTTCAGCCACTGTCCTGTCTGACTACGCCATAAGTACTGCTAAGAGAGATTATTTGTTGTAAATATTATAAGAATATATTATTATATTATATTATTATAATATAAGAATATATAATTATAAGAATACATTATTATTAATAATAATATAACAATTATTATTAAGAATTATTGAAAGATTATTTATAAGCTTGTTATGGCATGCGATTTGAAGGGGATGTTATAATTAGCTGTAGATTTTAGACAGGGGTGTCTGCAGCTATTATTGGCAACTGAGGAAGGGCAAATCCCAAAACACTGAAACTTTGAGGAGTGCAAAGCTAGTACTGTTATGTATCCCAGTTGTTGGAATCAAGGGTGAGTTCATGGTCTAGGGTCTCTTTTCTTAACGCACTCTGCTTTGTGCTCACACACCTTGGTATGAGTAAAACTGTATTTATTATAACAGATAAACAGAACTTGTAATGCTAGATATGGAACTCTTCACCCACTCACCAAAGGGGCAAGAATCCCAAGATTCATGATGGCCTATAAGCCAAGGCCTTACTCACAGTCTACTAAGAGTGCAGATCTCAACTAATGTCCATGACTGTCTTGTAGCCATTGTCTTCTTGCAGAATCTGAAATGCACTGCAGTTCCTGAGTTCCAGGCCACCAATTTGAAGAGAAGATTTCAGGACCAGTTTCCTTCCAGGGATATGGTTCTCAGTTGCCCAACAGGGGTGGGCAATCTCCTAGGAGTTTGCCTTGTTGCCTATAGCTGGTGATTGGATACAAAAGAGAGGCACTCCCAGTTGAACAAGCTAGTAATGCGGACAGTCTGAGTTCAAGGGAGATAGAAACACTTAAAGCAATAGTGTAACCTCATTCAGAAATAAAGAAACTTCAATGTCAGTTTTAGTCAATTACAAAAATATCTATTAAACAACTTAGTTTGGTGTGCCTGGGGTTTCCCGTTCTGTCGTTGAAATCCACCTGCAGAACAGAAGGAGAGCGAAATAATTACTGTAAGAATCAACATTTGGGAACCAAATTACGCTTACATGTCAACTTTACCTCCATACCGCACACGGGCGGAGGGAAGAACAACTACTTTTCTGAACAGTGTTTTCTTCCATCCAATTTCTCCAGTGTTCTATTGGAATGAACAAGGACTCATCTTCAGAAATTATAGACTAAGAATGCTGGGAGAGAACACTTATGTATACGGTCTTTAGAAGTATCTATGTAAGGGTACTTGAATGCATACCAAATTAAGTTGTTTAATAGATATTTTTGTAATTGACTAAATCTGACATTGAAGTTTCTTTATTTCTGAATGAGGTTACACTATTGCTTTAAGTGTCTCTATCTCCCTTGAACTCAGACTGTCCATATAGCTGGTGATTGGCAGGAGGTGGCAAACTGCCTGGCTATCACCTGTCACTGATAAGCAACCTGGGAAAGCACTCAGTGGGCAAGCTCCCAGTGATGCACAACTATGTCACTTCCTCAAGTGGTGTCATCATGCTGACAGCAGGCATGCTCCTGCCCAAATGTGCTAAACTGGCCCCACACAAAGAGCAGGAGCACACCCACTCTCCGACCAATGGCATCACTCCCTGGAAGTGATTTCATCATGCCTTGACAGGAGCTTGTGCACCTTGCACATGCAAGGAATCACCTTCCGGTAAGTGCCGAGTCTACTGGGAGGCTATAGGAACCTGGCAACCCTACCCAGGGAGTGAGTTCAGCCAACAGAGACTAGGAAGGCCCATGCCACAAGCAATCAGCTCCAAATTAAAAAGGGGCAGTCTGGGAGCCAACCTCGTGTCCAGGAAGTGAGTTCAGCAAAGAGAGGCCTGGAGAAAAGACCCATACCAAAAGAAATAAGGAAAGTCTGGAATGAGAGTCCAGTAGAACTTGCTCTCATCAGCTCCGCCTGCAGTTTCTTCAACTAAGGCCTTTTCAGTGATACAACAGTTGCTTGGACTAGGGTTTCCAACCTCCTGGAGGCAGCGAAAGACCTCCTGGAATTATAACAGGCCATAAAGATCAGATTCCATGGAAAAAATGGCTTATTTGGAGGGTAGACTCTGTGGCATTATACCCTGCTGAGGTCCCTCCCCTCCCCTCCCCAAATCCCACCCTCCCCAGGCTCTACCCCCCAAATCTCCAGGAATTGCCAACCTGGAGAAGGCAACCACACTTGGAGCAAGCACAAGGACTTCCAAAAGGCTTCCCTCACTCTCCTTTTCCAGTTCAAAACAAACAGCCTTCATGTTCCATACCCACCAGGGTTACAGTAAACAAAGTAGCTACACTGATATACTCCTCCCAGCATGCAAATTAAGTAGCTGCGTTGCTCCACTCAACAGCATACATTCCCAAAACTTGACAGATATAAGTGTAAACACAAGCACAAAGTGGGCTCCACAGTTTCTACAGTTACTCTTTCTGAATACCAGCGCTGGGAGGCAACAACAGGGAAAGCCCTTGGCTTCTATGCTCTCCAGGGCTACTGGCTACCCGTTGTGTGAGACAACTTGCTGAACTAGATAGACCAGTGGTCTGATCCAGCTGGTTCTACTTATGTTCTTATGTGTCAAAACACCCTAATACTTCTTTAACCTCCCCATATGTGTGTCACAGCCTACAATACGCTTTATGGTTTAGATCAGTCTTCTGGCTTCCATTCAAATCACCTCTAGTCTTATTTGAAGACAGTCAAAAGCTCACGTGTATTTTTTGTCTGTTGCCATGACAACAAAACTCTAGCTACCCCCCATGTTTCTTATTTCCTGTTAAGTAGTTGCCTGACAACCTTGAGTGTGAATGCTCTAGAAGAATTTCCTTCTTTCAGACAATGCTGTGGGGAAGTTAGTCACTGTATCCTTCCAGGTTCTTTCCTCGTTGCTCAAAACTTAAGAGAGCTTTGTTCATATTAACATTGACTAAAACGTTAGGTTTATTTTCTGAAATATTATCTGAAATTTAACATTCATTTTATCAGTGGAGCAAACCATTTTGATAGATGTTACCAAAAAAGTAGAATAAAAATATTTTAAATAATAATCTCTAATCAATTCTCAATGTGCATGATCAGTAAATACTTAAATCCAGGATCTGGACCCATAAACAGAAAAGACATCTTTCTACAAACCCAGGTTTTCAGAAAGATCTGAAATCTTTTTTAAAAGGGGGAGTTAACTCCCCTGCAACAGAAGCAGCACTTTTAGCTTTAGGTAATGAATGTCCTCTCAGTGGACATTTTAGGACTTACTCATTCCAGAGACATTTAGCATGTTCTAATTTTTTCTCTTTAATTAGAGCTTTATACTGGGATCTAAGCATTGTTAGACTGCTGATCTGAGCCCTATCCCTATTATGCCTAGCCTGTCTCATAGTGTAAAGGAGTTCTTCTTTAAGCGCTCTGCATTCATGATCATTGCCATAGAGCTCTGCGAGCTACTAGGCAACCACAACATATTGCCAGTCTTGAAGCCTTGGTTTCTGTCACTAAAAACCAAGAGGAAGAGCCAGGCCCTTACCAGGGTTTATTGGCCTTTGATTGAGGATTCACTGGGCTCTGGACCACCAACAATCACAATACTACACAGCTTGAATGACTCACCCTGGTCTGGCTGCTTGCTACTGTTCAACAGCAGCTACCCTATGTAAACCATTGGCTGTTTTCACGTCTTTAAAATAACACGATACTCATGGGAAGGCTTTCAGCTTCCTCGCATGATTTTTGACACCATCCATTTACAAGGAGGCAGGCCATGATGATGGAGCTTTCACGGTGTTTTGTAAATGGATGGTGTAAAAAATCATGCAAGGAAGCCGGCAGCCTTCCATGAGTATCACACTATTTTAGAGATGTGTGAAAATGGCCATTGTGTTGTAGTGCTTAGCATTTCAGACTAAGATCTGGGAGACCCAGGTTCCAGTTCCCACTCTAACGTAGAAGCTTACTGGGCCAGTCACACACTCTCATCCATCCTCTATCTCAAGGCTGTTGTGAGGGTAAAATAGAGAAGAGGAGTTTACTGTAAGCTGCTTTGGGCACCATTGTGGAGAAAGGTGGGGTATGAATGAAGTAAATAAGTAATAGATATAGCTGAAATTGGTGGGAGAGTGATGAATGGTAAGGTGATGGGTGGATGGGAAAGAAAGAAGGAAGCAGGAAAATGTGAAGATTTGAAGATATGTGAAGGAGACAGAGTGGAAAGTGAAATTCCCCCACAAGTCCCCACTGTGCAACTGGCCCAGCCCCTCAGCCAGCACCATGCAACTGGGCCATAGATGAGGGGGGCAGATAAAGAAAGTATGACTGGTGGGCACAGAGGAAAGAAGGAAGCAGGAAAAGGGGAGAGTCTGTGAAAGCTTTTGTGGAATGAAAGCAGTTAGTGGTGGAGGAGAGGAAAACGAGATGCCAACCACAAATCCTTGAGGATTCTCCACTTGTTAAATAATAATTAGCATGAGCATTGGGAATCCCATTGGTCTCCATAATGAGCTTTTCCCAAGCCTGCTTCTTAAAATACTGATTGTTCCATGCCTCTAGGGGAATAGCAAGATTTGAGTCCAGTGGCACCTTAGAGACCAACAAGATTTTACAAGTGTTGAGAGCCAAAGCTTCCTTCTTCAGATATCATTGGGAATGGACACTCTGCCTAATCCTAACTACTTTGCCTACTGGAAAGTAAGATTCTAGTTTCTAGGGAAGTTCAAATCTCTCTCTCTCTCTCTCTCTCTCTCTCTCTCTCTCTCTCTCTCTCTCTCAAACACACACACACATACACACACACACCCTATCCTAGGCACAATTAGACTTATTTCATATGCAACAGGATGGAATAATGGCTGAAGGTAGACATAAGGAACTACCTGATCTATATGGGTTTTTATTAAGAAAATATGTCAACATATTAATTGACAGTGCAGTTTCTCCTGCATCTGACTCTTCTTCTTATGGCATGTTGTTAAATCTAATAGTACAAAGTAGTCAGTAAGGTTGACTTTGTCTTTGTGAAAGTATCCTTTGTGTTATCTGTTCTGGTTAACCAGCAATCATTTTGACTGCTTGTTCTAGATCTTCAGTTCCAATTTGCCTCAATTTATGGAGGGGAATCTTGAGAACATCTGTCAGCTGTAGAAGATCAAGGTTGATCTTCTGTTCCCCTTCCTGTTCCACATATTAAAGCATTGGTTCTTAGCCCTTAGGTCACAGCCTGTAGTCTTGAGTGAGCCATTAAGAATGTAAGAGAAGCCATGTTGGATCAGGCCAATGGCCCATCCAGCCCAACACTCTGTGTCACACAGTAGCCAAAAAACTAGGTGTCCTCAGGAGGTCTGCCAGTACAGAAGGGAGACTAGATGCCCTCCCATTGATTTCCCCCCACCCCCAACACCAAGAATACAGAGCATCACTGCCCCAGACAGAGATTTCCATCTATACCTTGTGGCCGATAGCCACTAATGGACCTCTGCTCCATATGTTTATCCAATCCCTGCTTGAAGCTGCCACCACCTCCTGAGGCAGTGAATTCTATGTGTTAATCACCCTTTGGGTAAAGAAGTACTTCCTTTTATCCATTCTAACCCACTGCTCAGCAATTTCATTGAGTGCCCATGAGTTCTTGTATTGCGTGAAAGGTAGAAAAATACTTCTTTCTCCACCTTCTCTATCCCATGCATAATGTTGTAAACTTCTATCATGTCACACTTCAGTCATCGTTTCTCCAAGCTAAAGAGCCCCAAGGGCTTTAACCTTTCTTCTTAGGTGTTCCATCTCTTTAATCATTCTAGTTGCCCTTTTCTGCACTTTCTCCAGTGCTATAATATCTTTTTTGAGGTGTGGTGAGTGGTGACAGGAATTGTACACAGTATTCCACATGAGGCCATACCATTGATTTATACAGGGGCATTATGATACTAGCTGATTTGTTTTCAATTCCCTTCCTAATAATCCCCAGCATAGCCTTTTTATTGCCCTTTTTATGGCCCTTTTTATTGCCATCACACACTGTATTGACATTTTCAGTGAGTTATCCACCACAACTCCAAGATCTCTCTCTTGGTCAGTCTCCGCCAGTTTGGACCACATCATTGTGTATTTGTATTTGGGATTTTTGGCCCCAATGTGCATTACTTTGCACTTGGCCATGTTGAACCTCATTTGCCATGTTGATGCCCACTCACCCAGCCTCGACAGATCCATTTGGAGTGCCTCACTCCTCCCTGGTTCTCACCACCCTGAACAATTTAGTGTCATCAGCAAACTTAGCCACTTCACAGCTTACTCCCAACTCCATATAATTAATGAACAAGTTAAAAAGCACTGGACCCAATACTGAGCCCTGCGATACCCCATTGCTTAGTATTTACCACCCTCCACTGCGAATATTGCCCATTTATACTCACTCTCTGTTTCCTATTCATTAGCCAGTTTTTGATCCATGAGAGGACTTGTCCTTTTACCCCATGACTACTAAGCTTACTTAGCAGCCTCTGATGAGGAACTTTATCA
This sequence comes from Eublepharis macularius, assembly GCF_028583425.1. NCBI lineage: Eukaryota > Metazoa > Chordata > Lepidosauria > Squamata > Eublepharidae > Eublepharis > Eublepharis macularius. The sequence continues at coordinate 108,509,041 of NC_072790.1, forward strand.
AAAGCTTTCTGGAAGTCCAGGTATACAATATCTACTGGTTCCCCCTTGTCCACATGTTTGTTCACTCCCTCAAAGAACTCTAACAGGTTCATCATGAGACAAGATCTTTCCTTACAGAACCCATGCTGAGTCTTCCTCAACTGCTTTCATTCATCAATGTGCCTACTAATTCTTTCTTTAATAACGGTTTCCACCAGTATTGACGTTAGACTGACTGGCCTGTAATTTCCCGGATCTCCTCTGGAACCCTTTTTAAAGATGGAGGTGACATTAGCTACCTTCCAGTCCTCAGGAATGGAGGCAGATGTTAATGAAAGGTTACATATCTTTGTTGGGAGATCTACAAGTTCACATTTGAATTCTTTCAGAACTCCATCCGGGCCTGGTGATTTGTTAAGTTTTTTAACTGTCTATCAGTTGTAGGACCTCCTCTCTCGTCTCCTCAATCTGACTCCGGTCTTTCAACACTCCTTCCGAAATCAGCGGTTCTGGAGTGGGCAAGCACCTCTCATCTTCTACATTGAAGACAGAGGCAGATGAGAGGTGCTTGCCCACTCCGGAACTGCTTCCAGTTGGATCCTGGCCTAGCCCTGTTTTCTTTTTGTTGCTGGTTGTTTCCCCACTAAGGATAAAAGTTGGAGATAAATATAAAAAATAAATTACTGACATTTCTTACTAATTTCAACTCTGTCACACTCCATTGTGGTACAGATGTTGTTTTGTAATGGGGATCACAAACATTGTCATAGATAAAGTTACCTACAGATTGGCTGCTTGGTACTATGTGTCCCTCTTTTCCCACAAACATCTTAATTCTTCTTATAAATGCATTATTACATTATACTGATGGTGTAACTGGCACTAATAGGGATCCAGGTCACTTGTACTTTTAATAGTTGCAGAGAACAGGGAATGTCAGCAGCTGCTCTTGCTCCTGTAAAACAAGGTGCCAAAATTTTCTTTTCCACATATTTATGAAAGGCGGAATAGTTCAGTCTGTCTTTGTTACTGGCCACTATGCAGGCCATGCAAGTATCTATTAGTGTTAAAGTATTTTGAATGACTACAACCATGTCAGAAAAGTATAACATTAAAATAATCCATAACAGGAAACAAAACGTTTGTTAACCTGGGGAAGGAATTTTGCACAGACACAAGAGCAAGAGGAATGGATAAAATAAGTTGTGAGATGTTTGTGGGCATTTGCCTAGGGTTTTTTTGCCTAGTTCCAACTATGTGTCAGTCTGCAATCTTTGGAGGTCTTTGGGCAGTGGAGGTATGGCACTATAGGTGCTGTGGGACGTATAATAGGACACAGTGGTAGTTACCATTCATTCAATGACTGTCCCATCTAGAAGGAAATATATTATGATATTCTCAACAATATCTTTCCTTCAGTCTTGGATGTTATATAATACAAAGTCTGGGGACAAAAAATCCCCCAAATTCACAGTCTGTTCTTAGAAGATGGGCTTGGCATGTTTGACTAAGATTTGGCTGGATGGGCCAGACAATATTATTCCATCTCAGTTGATTTTGTCTGGGTATATGCATCTTCATCAATCCTGAATGGGAGGAGGAGAATGTTGGTTGAAAGCCTTTGTGAGTTCTTCTTCTGCTGCAGATTCACTACACTTAAATGGCTGATTGATGTAATGCCTCTCTGCACACTAATCAAGTATTTTCAAAGATGCCATTCCCTATAAGATGAAACTCTGTACCCTCTCTGTACCCATGAGGATCTTCTGGAGGATAGATCCTCCAGTGAGAGTAAAAGGTAGATAAATGGTTAAGAACATAAGAACATAAGATAAGCCATGTTGGATCAGGCCAATAGCCCATCCAGTCCAACACTCTGTGTCACACAGTGGCCAAAAAACCAGGTGTCCTCAGGAGGGCCAAAGAAAGGGGACAGATCTTCTATAGAGAAGAGACTCTGAAGAGTGAAGAGATCCCTGGTCAAGTGTGGTTGGAAACTGCTTTTGGAGACCTTAAGATTCAGTTTTTTAAAAATGAAGGAAAGCACTTGCGTTTTAAGAGAAGGGGTTCAGGTACTAGAAAGTGGGTACCAGTCTTCTTAATCCCAAAAGAGAAAGGGTCTCTCTACATGAGACATTTTACACAAGGATGTTCAAGTGAAGGAAGATGCAATGTTAGCTGGGAAGCGTAGTTTAAAAAGACAGAAACAGCAGAGATCACTCCTCAGAGGGATTGTTAATTTCATCTTCAGCTCCCTGAAGGCTCTGTCAATTTCAGCTCCCTGTCTGGGCGGGGAAGATGAAATTAACTAAAGTTTTTGCATGTACTGATTTTATCTCAGAGATATCTATGCTGAATTATCTTAGAAATTTTTGTCCTCTGATTTCACCTGACCTTTCCCCTCTAAAATAAATAAAATAGTGACTTTTGAGTTTTAAAAATGCCTTTGGTGCCATTTCTGCTGTTTAAGGACTAAGAAGAGGGAAGGAGGAGAAGGGCACATCATAACTTCCCTCTGTATAAAATTATTAGATTTGTTTTTAACTAAGGTTTAATCCCTTCATACAGGCAGGGCTGCTGAGGGGAGGGATAGTAAGACAAAATTCTGAGGGTCCTGAATGGGTGCATAGCATAGAGCAAGTCGTGGGATATCCACTCATATGATGTTTGGATTAAATCTGGGTTGTGAAGAGGATCCAGAAGGAATCTTTTGGTGCTCAGAGCAGCCCTACACAGAGATTCCGCAGAATACAAATTCCCTCATTTCAATGCCTTGCTTTCAGAAAACATACCAAAAATCCAGTAGACATAGTTTCTCGATCTCTAGAAAATTTCATGATTAAAAATGCATGTTATCAGCAAATGCACTTAAAGAAGTATGGTTCTCCAAATACCAAATTCTATTTTCATGACTGGAGCATTAATTTCCACAAGGAAGAATAACAATGCATTTGTATTTTTTGAGAAAATGCTGCTTTTGATTAGATTTCTCTATAGTAACCAGAATCTCAGTTTTTTGAGAATTTATCTGCCCTGGATTAAGGCAATAAAATGAAAATGATAGCTTTGCTTTCACAAGGCTGCTGCTGACAAAGATAAAATCTGACACAGTAGGTCTCTAACAATGTAATGGTTTAACAATGCAAGCATTTCTGATCCACTGACATTTGTGAGGGAAAAGTCTGCATGATTGTTAAAAGGAGGCAATAAAAATGGAAGCACCCAATTAAGCTACCTTGTAGGGCCTGCTTTTCACTAGCCTGGTATCCTTAGGCATGTTGATGACACAAGGAGTTTGCTCAGAAATGCAGCTTTTGTCTGGCTGTCTATGAATCACATTTCCCCCATCTCTCCTTCAAGGATCTCAGGGGAATACATACAGTTTTCTATTCTTCCATGAGGTAGGTTAGGTGAGAAGGGTTGTGACTGCCCCAAGTGAGCTTTATGACTAAGTGGTGATTTGAACCTGGATCTTTCCAATCCTGTTCTGACACTAAACTTCACACCACCCTAATATTTACATTTTGGTACTACACAGGCATAAAAATGTCCACAAGCAATTGTGTGGAGTCATCCTTAAATTGTTTGAAGACACTAAAATTATCCTTATAAACAATGTTGAAAGCTTTTGCTAATAAAACAGTATATGCACCTCCCAAAAAACAAATAAATAAAAGATGGCAGAATTCAATTGTTTCCCATCAATATTAGCTCTCTGTTTTATATCAAAGCCCATTCTAATATATCAGTGAATACCAATCTTGCAGGCAGTGTCACTATGAAACAGTTTCTCTCCAAAGTCACTTTGGAGAAAGAGTGTTTCCCGTTCCAATCTTACAGACCTAAATCATTAAAAGCATTTTTTGAGAAGGCATAATTTTTTCATAAACATCTGTAGTGGCACCAGATGTTACGAATCAAGTCCAAGGTCTTTAATATCAAACTGTCTGCTGATTCAGCTTTTCATAATGAAGCTCTGAGTT